>NC_083240.1:22810002-23113032 GCF_032191835.1 Heteronotia binoei
CCCCTGAGAAATACCAGCTTCTGGCCCTGTGCTTGACAGTAAGAGTTGTTCAGGGTTGCAAGCATTTTGGAGCTTGGAGACACCACAGCTGCCCCAAGGTCAGTACTGAACTTGGACACAATATGGTGGTTGTTTTAACCCAGCCCCAAGCTTGTCTGTTTTTGAGCTCTCCTTTTGATCAGGATGGCTTGGTGTGGGTACATGTAGAAGGGGTACGTGGTTTCTTTTACATTGGTTTATGAAGTATCTGTGGCATGGGTACAGATACTGTGCTGGCTCTTTTTACAAGCCACAACTTACCAAGTGCAGTGCAAAAGCCATTCTGATTGCATGAGGGCAGAAAATTGAATTGTGCTTTTAAGCATTATAACAGTTCTTTTCAGCTGCAAGCTGATATGTGTTGTTATAACTAAGTAGTAGGCACATTTGTTTAGGCAATGCACACATTTACCAAGAGGGAAACTTAAATTTGAAATCATAGTTTAAATGAGTTGTGTGGTTAGCTAAACCAAATAGTTACCCAGGCGAATACTACAGTTCCTTGGTAAATCAGAGATCTCCAGCTGTGGGTTGCAAACCCTGGTTACAAATAGCCTGATCTGCTTCAACCATGATTTGCTTAGGTGTACACAAGATATTAAATCATGTTAGCTTTAAGAAAAAAGACAAGAGAAGAAGGGAGTGCAGTTCCGCATCCTGGCTTCTGTGTGAGGAACATGAAAAGAGCCCTGCTTGATAAGACCGAAGAGGGTCCATCTAGTCCAGCATTCTGTTTTCAGCAGAGGCCAACCAGATATTTATAGGGGGCAGGTCACAAAGGCAAAAAGCATCCCACCTGTTCTGTGACAGCAGCCTTCAGCAGAATTGGAATGTGAAATCTGCCACTTCTTTGCACCTTCTGCTTCCTGTTGTTTTAACCCAATATTGATCTACAAGCAAGCCCATCATTTCTTCCTGTAATTACTGAGATTACTCAGGAGCCTTTGTGATGGACTTTGCCAGAAGCTTTTTGGAAATCCAGGGGCTACATATTTATGGACTTTCTAGCTTACAGGGCACCACCATTGCCTCTGCACCAGAGCTTTGGAGTTTTAAATTCCATTCTCCCCACCTCTACACACACACAGTAGAAGAAGGAACAAATCATATTGATAGGGTGGGGACAACCAGTAATGTGGGCAAAGATAAGGGGTAGCTTTTCAGGCTCAGGGCAGCCCCCAGCTTTGTGAATGTTGCATTTTGTTTCCATTCTTAATATAGTTTAAGCCAGTTTACTGCCAGGTTGTGCATTTGCTGTTTTGGGTGATCTTAAGATTTAACTGCTTATTTCCCATAGGATTCTGTGTGGTTTAGGCTCTAAATCATCATCAGCATCCCTAATAGCAACCCTGTTGGTTGTGTGCAACTATCTGTAGGGCAGCAGAATAAGTCCACCTACAAGCAAGGGGTTTCTACATAGTGTTTAGAATCTCTGGTTATGCAGAAAATGTGAGATCGCCTCCCTAAATAAGCTGAAAATAAGCTGAACATGATCGCCTCCCTAAATAAGGACTGAACATGATCATTGCTTTCTAAAATTTACATTGTTGAGGATCATTAAACCTCATTGTTTAAAAAAAAGAGCAGGAGAGAAAATGAAATGTTTTTCTGGAGCTCCTAAGAGCACATGTTGCCATAGAATTTAAAAAAATGGTGATGGTGGGGGTGTTCCCAATTACTTATCCTCTCCACAGTTTATTGAAGACCACAAAATGTAATGCATGACTGTATCTTTGCACAAAAGATCTTTGAGTCCATTGCAGCAAGTTTGGAAAGAGAAGTAAATGGGAGGGCATCCTCTGGAAAAGCAGAACGTAGCCATTTGGGACTTTCTCTGGCATTAAGTGGTGTAGTGATTATGTTGTTGGACTAGGACCCGGGCAATATAGATTAAAATTCCCACCCAGCTGTGAAGCACACCTGTTGATCTTGATCTGGTTATTCTCTCTTGGCCTGGCCTACCTCACAGGGTTGTTGTGAGGACAAAACAGAGTATGGAGAGAACCATACATGCCTTGAGCTCCTTGAAGGAAGGGTGAAATAAAAACAAATGCATGCATTAATTGGAACTTGGGGACCCTTTTGTTGAACCGGGCCCCACAGACTTTCAGATTTTGACCACTCTTTATAGTTACTTAACTCAATTTCTAACCTGTATCCCTGGGATTCATAGTTAAAGGAACACATTTTTCCTACCCAGAATCTGATCTATACTTTCACATAACTGTTCTCCTTACTTAGCAAAACCCTGTTTTGGTCTTAGGGGGTCACCTCAAAGTGATACCACTTCTCCCAGCTACTAGTTTTGACATATTTTTGCTCGCTGCTGTATATTGCTACCTGATAATGCACACAGACACCTTGGTGTCTGCAAAATAAAGGATGGTGAAGCTTGATTCCTTCTCTCCCCCCTCCTCACCTGCCTGCCCTTCTCCCAGCCAGACAAGTCCTCTGCCTCTGTTGATCTGAAGCTGTTGAATACGGTCTCTGTTACGGTCTGTGTGCTAATAGCTCTTTGCTATTGTTTTGCTCATCTGAAGCCCTCTGGTGGACCATAGGCGGTACAAAAGGGTGAGTTTAGTTGCCTGCTGGCCCGTTTCTCTTCCATTTGAAATATATCTATATATATCTAGCTAGCTCTCTCTATATATAGATGTATATCTCTACTTTTTTGCTTTTTGCTTGCTTGCATGGGGCTGCAGCCGAGAGAATGCTAATAAGTTTCACATCCATTGAATTCTCTCTGAGACAGCATACAGTGCAAACTAACTCTGTTGCGGTTACTAACACTGCCGCGTTGTACAGTCTACAGTAGCTGTTACAGGTGCATGAATTGGGGTGGGAGGGGGAGGAACAATGGGGTAGTCCTATCCATTCATCATGGAGCATGCTGACAAATGTGGGGGCCAGAAATCTTTGACTGTTCTCCCCCACCCCAGCAGATTCAGAGCTTTACTGAGTCTCTGCCTGGCACCCTGATATCAGGAGAGTGTCTGCTTTTCTACACTATACCAAAAAAGTCTCTGGCAACAAAATCTTGGCACACTCCTAAGTATTTGTTTCTATATTTTCCCTTTCTATGGCTGGATGGTTGGAATGAGCATTCCCTGTTATTGGTTTAGGAGGGACCCACTGAGAGGGACTCCAGGGTATGAATCAGAACCAAACATACAGTGCAAACATTGAAAGCTCCAAAATGGTGCAAATAACATTCCCAGGGCCACTTCGGCTCGAGGAAACAGTGCAGGGGGAGGTCGAAACCCCTCTTCCCTCACCCTGTGGTTGCAAGCCAAACCAGACTTCTGCAGTGCTTTAAAAAGCAGAAGAAAAGTACTAAAGCAACTGCTGTGTGGCTTCCGGAAAAGTGATTCATGGCAAGTTCTGTGGACCTTTTAATATAGCATGTTGTTCAGCCCCAGAGAATAACTGGGAACTGTCCATGCTCAGGCTATTGTCCTCTCCTAGGAATCAGATTGCCATATTTTGAAAAGCAAAAAAGAGGATATATTTCCTGATCACTACGACAAATCTTATTTTAAACACCACAGCTGTTTAAGCTGTGATAATTGCAACAAACTAGGAATATGCCTAACCTTTTCAACCCCAAAAGAAGGCATTTTCATCCTTTTTAAAAATATGAGCCTAAAATAGGATGGACACCAGAAACGAGGACATGTCCTCTTTAAAAAGGCCATCTGGTGGTAACCCTAACTCTCCAGAAACAGAAGGAAATGGGTGGAGGGCACAGCATCAGCCTCTGTGATTGGTATGCTGCACAAAGCCTCAGGGTTTTTCCAGGCCAGATATACCTACTTCAGTGTGGTCTTGCCTGGTCCTTCTGCTCATCAAGATCCAGCCACTGGCCACAGGGACTCCAAGCAAAGAATGCATACAACAGGTTTGGAGTCTTGGCCTAGTCCTGATAAACAAACACACACCCACAAAACTTGTGTATGCTTATTGCCTCTATGGTCTTTACAGAGCTGTCATCCTGTTTACTTAATGACTTCTGCTAGTTGGCAGATATACAAAGCCTGAAGGGACCAGGCACTGAGGACTGCCTGGGAAGTGGTGGGAGTGGTGACAGCAAGCTCTTGGTGAACTCGCTTATGAAACGAGGGAGGAGCCCTATCTCACTGGTGCACCACCTGCTTTATGTGCAGCCCATGCCACGTTCAGTCCCTAGAAATATCACCAGATAAAGTATCTCAGGGAACAAGGGTTTGGAGAGATTTATTCCAAAGCATACACCTTCTCATACTGCCATCAAGAGGAGCTCATAATGCCCCTAGCCAGATATGCACAGCTTGAAGAAGACAATATTATTGAATGAAGTTTTCCTACTGAGCTCTAAATGGGGCTCAGTTCAACCAGACTATCACCACCACCACTGGCTTAATAGCAAAGAAACATCCTGGCAAGTTATAGAAGCATTACAGAGATAGCCAAGGCCATGCCTTTTTGGAATAAGTCTTCTAGTTGTGTTGGGATGCACAAGTTTGTGTATATCTGACTATAGTTTCAGACTAAAGCTGTTCTATCTACCTTAAAAACTTGAGAGTTGGAGTTCTGGGGTTGGCAATTAGGGAGAGGAGATTTTCTCAGCACTGCCCCTACCTACATGATTCATAGGTCTGGTCTGATTCTGCCATAAGGACTGTCATTCAGGCATGTGCTTGCAGATTCCCCCTCAGTTCCCAGGTGAGCAAGACAGGGAGGAGAAGCTTATGCCTTCCCCTGCATCATTTTCCTCACTCTCAGCCACCCTAGGGAATGCTATTTGTCCTGTTGGTGAAACTTTCATTACCGCCATCAGTAGATATGGAGACCCCAATGGAGCAAACACCATCCCTTGGTACACCTGAGTTTGAGAAAATGAAGATGGGGGCTGAAGCCCCTTTTTCTTGCATGCTACAATCCCAATCAAACCAGGCCCTGCATGTCTGCAAATTGAGTTCCCAGTGAGAAATTTGCAAGCACATGTGGTTTGCATGGATCTGAAGCCCTAGGGTTGCTTGTGGGAAACTATAAAAGCTCATCTTGTTTAAGAGATGCAGGTTTGTAGTGTGGACGTGCCTTTATTAAATCCAAACAGTTGCAGAGTTTACAGTAAGGGCAATATATTATTAAAGTGGGGATTTTTTGCATCAGTCCCAGTTCCTTGCTGATGTTTCCCTGATCAGGCTATTTGAATTGGCCAGGGATGCTGATAGGAAGGAAAATGTTCTGCTTCCTCCTCTGTCACTAGAGATGGACAGCCTTTTTGATTCAGGTTCAGTGGTGGGGAGCAACACTGATCTGTGAATATGTTGGTATTCCAGCAAACTGATATGTTGGGGGGGGGGCGTGTCTGACCAGATAATAGATGCAGATCTGGCTGGTAACTGTACAGATCCCAGAAGCAATGATGGCATAAGCCATGCCCGTTGTCTTTTCCCACACCACTGGCTCCAGTGGCGCTGCCAGTGCCTCAGAGGCTCACCTTGATGGTTTGGGCAGAGAACTGACTGGCTCTGCATGCTGAGCAAAATTATCTGATAGGCTTCCATTCAACACCCATCAAGGTACCCTACCCTGCATTAACAAGTGTGTCAGTTAGCTCTGCTTCAGACTTTTCAGATACACTTCCCCACTGGGGCAAATAATGACTCCCCAGGGCAGTTTCAGGATGGAAGACTGGGGGCGTAGACTTCTTCTCATGCAAAAAAAGTCATGATCTGAACTGAGCTTTCACATACTTGAGAATGTAATCTTCAGCTGAGAACTCCCAGTGCTCGATAGGGATGAATCCTGAAGCAGTGTATTATCTACAAGCCTAGCAATACAATAGACCATCCTCAAGTCGTCCAGGCCTGCCAAGAAGACTGTCAGATGTGCACTTGCAAAGTCTCCTTGGAGGATTCATTTCCTAGGCCAATTTGAACTGATATCACAGAGTATGGAGAGAAGGGACTTACGCCCTTCCCCCATCCCCTTTTCCAGATCTGAAATGGCCCTGCGGCGCTATTTACCCCACGGAGGACACTTTTGTGTGCCCCATCAGTAAACTTGGAGCCCCCAGTAGGACAAATAGTAGACTCTGAGAGCTGTTTCTAGTTGGAAGAATGGGAGAGGGGGAAAGCTGTAAGATTCTTCTCCTTACACGCCATAGCCCCAATCCAAATCAGGCCCCATGTGCCTGGGAAGTTAGTTCTCAGCAGAGATCTCACAAATGCATGTCCAGTCAGGTGGATCTGGGGAAGACCCTGGGGGGTAGAGAATGTAATGTGTGCTTAGGTCTGGTCACAAAGGGGGAGGGTAGAGTTGAGTGGCTTCTGCCTGCTATTCCATTCAAAAGAGAGAGATTTTGCACTAGGGCTTGTTCTGGGTGGAGAGCCCTTTTGCTCCCGGTGCTTCGCTTGGTTTTTGCACAAGCTGCCCTGGAGCTGTGACTTGGCACGCTGCTTTTCCACAATAAGCAAGATTCTCTTACAAGCAGTTTCTTGGTCAGAGTCTTTTGCCCCCTTCTTTTCCTAGCTCTGGAATGGTTAATTATAGCACCTTCCAGCCATCAAAGCTAGCAAGATAGCAGAACCACTATGAAAAGAATTCTCTGACCATTATTTTGCTACTAGACCAAGCAGGCAGATGCATTCCAAAGAGTCTGAAGTCTTCTCATGTGTGAGAATTAAGACAATCTTTGAAATTTGTTCATTCAAGAATCCAATACAGAAAGACTGAAAGGGAGTGATTACTTTTATATCACTGGCAATGAAAGCCTATTTTACACCTAGCATAACAGTAGATATGGTATTGCCACTGACGGAGTCATGGTCATTCCTGGCTATGCTAAGAAGCACACCTGTGCAACATATGCCTTCGTGGCATTCACATTTTACTCTCAAAACATTGCAGGTATTTTATTTGAAAGGCAGAAATGTATGAACAGGCCCTTTTGAAAAGGCCTGCAGGACCTCCCCACAAGGAATTACTCATACCTGCACATTGCTAAGGCAGGAACCAACAGGACTTTCCAAGCCAAGCACTAAGGGGGATGAGCCACCTCTATGAAAGTGATCAGGGAGAATTGGATGTTTGCATGATGAAGCTTTGGATTTTTTTCTGTGCAGAAAAATGTGACAGTTGACAAGCAGAATGGTTTGAATTCAATGGGTTTTGCTAGATCTTCATTTTTCACTTTCAATGTGCGTGGGAAGTGTAGAACTTTTAAAAGATGAACTTCCCACAGAGGTTCTCTATAGCTTTCTTGTGCAGAATGGGAAAATGTACTGCACCCTGAAACAATCCCACTGCTAGAATCATCATTAGAGGTAATGTAGAACAATTTGAGGTATGGCCAGGCACTCTGCATTGTGGTAAGTATTGCTGTAACATTCTGTAATCTCAGAATTTTTGTTTTCTTTTGAAAACCAAAGGCTCATCACCAGAGGACCAGTTACTGTGCCTCTTCTATGGATTGGGAGGCTTGTTAAGTTTTCTCGTTTTTTAAAAGAATAGCAGGCTTTCTGAGGACCAGGGCCTATGATGGACTGGAAGCAGCTCTGGGGAGAGCCTTCCAGGTGAGAGAGCCTTGCTGAGGAGATGGATTCATAGCCACATCCAGGCTTATTCTGAGAGAGTCATCCAAGCAGGAGAGTGAGGAGTAGATGACTGGGCTGGTGGTGGGGCTGAGGAACAAGGGAGGAAGCCTGAAAAGGCCATGGAGTAAGGAAAGCATTGAGTGAACTGTGGAGTTGGTTTGTTGCCTGGACAAACCGTGCTTAGTGATGGGTGGATGAAACTTGAAGAAACTGTTGGGGGCCTCAGAGGCCTCAGTTTTTGTCAAGAAAGAAATTGGTGCTCTGAGACTGGCTGGGGCTGCAGATCAGCTCCCTGAAGGTCCAGGCCTCAAGATGACACCACAGTCCTGCAGTTGGCAGTTATGATGATACCTGGCCTAAAACGGGGGGGAAAATGACAGATTATGGTGCAGTGTGTGCTGAGGGGGCTGCCACAAAAGTTTCCAAAGTAATGTTGTTCCATTTGCCTCTTTCAGGAGCGGAACGCTTTCGAAGCACAAATCTGTGTGTTAAGTTGCAGGCCGCACACTCTGGGGTGTCTCTCTTATTGGGCCTCTTTCTCTTTTTGTTTTGCAACCCAAATGAGAGATCTGGAAAGAGGAAAGAGCCCCCATTTCCTAAATTACCCACGAACCATTTCTGCTCTAAGAGCAACAGGTAACTGCTTACGAAGCTCTGTCCTGGGCCTCGACCTTCACCCTCTCTTGTCTTTTTCTGACCAACCAATTCTGCTGTCAGTTTCATCCAGCATTTCTTTGGCTGGGCATTTTGAACAAGACAGCTTTGCAGCGTGCTTTTACTCACACAGCCATTGTCCTCCCTTTAGAATCTTTTTTCTCTAGCTAGACCAAATTCATTTGCTCACTAAGTTCTCAGCTGAAGTTGCGTGGGGGACAAACTGGGGAAGGCTGCCGCTAGCTTTTCTGGGCTTTTGCTTATTCCATCGCTTCAACACGTAAGACCACTTTGCAGTGTTTTGAATTGGCAAAGAAAATCCCATGCTTGTTTTAGTTGGATGGAGCCCTTACAGGGTGGGGTGACACTCATGTTTCCTCCCTTATTAAAACTCTTAGTGAAATAAACAGTCCAATGCCTAGCAGTACATCAGTGAAACGGGGCCAACCCCAGACAAAGTAAGGGTGTGTGCACTCTGTAATGAGCAGAAAAAGGGAACAAACCAAAACACCCTCACCAAAGACTGAGCATGATTATTACCTTCCAGGACCACAGAATGTAGAAGGCACATCAACCTTGGGGGAAGGAGGGGAGGTAATTGTCCTATTCAGTCTTGTGAGAATTCTAGCAGCCTGGAGGGAAGGAACACAAATGAAGGACATGATCCAGAGTCCTAAATTCTTTTAAAGATTCTGACAACTTTGAAGTGTTTCTTCCAGTTCTAATCACACACATCCTTTCAACTGTAAAGAACCAGAGATTCAGGCAGCCTCCTGCTGTTAGGTAGCACTCCTCACACCCTGTTGTGCTGACTAGGAGACATTCTAACTGGCAGTAACGGCAGAAGTCTTGAAAAGCAAAAGATATATCTCTGCATTCTCCTTTCAAGACAAGTGGGATGAAGGATGTGTTCTGAGCCTTCTCAGGATAGTTACAGCTTTACTAATAAACATTCATAGAAAGGAACACTTCCAATCTCGTTATTTTGAGTTCCTGTTTCAAATACTGGTTTGTTAAAAACAATGCTTTGTCTGTATATAAAAGTGCTGCCAAGTCACAGCTGACTTATGGTGACCCCAGCAAGGAGCTCTCAAGGCAAGTGAGAAGCAGGGTTTTCCTTTGTGGTTTCCCTTCCAAGTACTACTGACCATGCTTAGTTTCTGAGATCTGAAAGATTGGACTATACCATGCCACGTTAAAGTACTGTCCTTTCTACCCCAACTCAAAGGCCCTGAGCCAGCTCTAGCAGCACTTTGTGTGACAGTGGGCCCAGGTGGGGCTATGGATCCCAAGTGTATCAGAGGTGCCCATTAAATTCACTGAGGGTGTGATGAGCATCATGATCTGCATCAGCTGCCTGCATAACATTGCTGGATCCTAAGTATAGAAGCTGGAATCATCTGAAAATCCATTTCTGCATATTAGGGCAATGTGTGCAGGTGGTGCCAGAAATTACAGTAACTCTGGAATCTTAATCAGTTATTTTCTCTAAGAACTGCTACAAGGCTTGTCAGTATGTTGAACTCGATAACATCTTCATTAAACAATGAGGCTAGCTGAGTGCTTGAGCCTTGGTATACAAGCAAATCAACCAGATGACTTTTGTTTGGGGGGGGGGCACAGTTTAGGGCCTGAGAAAGGTGTCGTGTAAGTCTACAGATACCATCTGTACTCGTGCAAATGTGGAATGTTGCAGGAATTGGCATGCATTTTCCTAAATGAGGGCAACCAGTCTGCACCAGTACAGACATTGCATGCTGATGACAGATGGTGCTAGCCAAGCATGACTTGCATTCTCTCCCAGCAAAAGTGCTCTGATATCATAGACTTTGCATGACTTGGCATGCGCCAGCAAAGGGAACACCAGCTTTAACAGATTATGCATGTTCTCAGTGAGAGATCCATGACAAGTGCAGTAAACAGATGCCCAGAGGGAAATGTGAGCATTGCATGGAAGAGCATGCCTCACATGTGTTGCTACTCCTTTTACTTAATATCTGTATTGCCTCAACTGTGTGTTAGGTACTATATCCAGGGTCAAAGCTGGGGCGGGGTGGTTCTTAACAATTAAGCTGTGTGGAGAATGTCTTTCTCATGAATATTTTGTTAGGATAAAAGACAGAATTTTTAGATATATAAGCCTTCATCAGGCAGACAGGAAAGGTAACTACTAGGTTATTAATTGATCAGCACACCAGTCTGTACTCCTTTTGGCTAAGCACCTAGAAAAACCAAAAACCTGGAGGTTAAGGCATTAACAATGCAATCTTAATTAGAATCACACGCTTCTAAGCCCACTGAATTCCATGGATTTAGAAGGGCACAGCTCTACTTAAGATTGTAATGTAGCACTCTGAAGAGAATAACTAACTTTGTTGTTAGATCCAGGTGGGCAGCCAAATGTTCTTTCAATTTGTTAATTACACTATTTTGCCATTGGATTCTAACTTTGTTATCACTTTGCATGCTTAACCTCTGCCAGTGCCCACCAGCTATAAGTAGCTCTGCTCACTGTACCCCATTCGATTGTCTGAAGAAGTATGCATGCATATGAAAGCTTACATTCTGAATAAAACTTTGTTGGTATTAAAGGTGCTACTGGATTCTAAACATAGCTTCTAACCCCATTGATTTCAGTGGACGTAAAAGCATGTAATTTTGTTTATGGTTGCACTGTTAGTCTCCTATGAGTGCTCACCTTGCAAATAATGCTTTGGGGTTGATTCAATGAACTGATTTTCAACAGGCTGTCTGAATGCACCCAGAAACAAGTTTTATTCTCTGTATGTAGGAGCCTCCTGTCCATTCAGTCTCACAAAGGCCTTCTGCACATACCTTTAGATGGAAGTGGTGTAAATACAAAAGCTCTGCATTGCCTAGAGTTCCCTGAACAAGCAGAGGCCTTGTCCACTTGCTTCCAGGTTTCCCAGCAGTACTATGGAAGTATGGGAAGAAGGGAAGCAATTCCTGTGGTAACATATGAAATATTCCTGGACAGATGCAGAGCAGCAAAGAAACAATGCTTGATGGGAAGACCTCAGGTGGTGCATCAGAAATGAACTGTAAAGAACCATTTCTACCTTCCTGTTTTTCTCCCATAAGCCCTGTTTCCAAACCACCATCTCAGCAAAGTATTTTCCTGATGGTAATTCTGAATGGTGCTGGGTGATAGCCATTTGACTCCAAAGCCTGAGTGTTAACTTTTGTGACAAAACCAGCAATAAAAAGGCCCTAAATTAGTACAGTGAATGACAAATTTAAGATGTATACTAGAAATTATACAGAAATGTTCAATATGTAATAACATAGATCCATGTGTACAAAATAATAGTCAGCAGCAAAGGACATTATGAGTTCACCAGGTTCAAAACTCTTGGGATTATTTGCAGGTATCTGTTGTTACATATGGAAACATTTTTGAATAATAGTAGTTTTTTCAAGTACATATTTATTTGCAATATTTAGGGCCTTTTTGTTGTTGGGGTTTTTTTACACATTTCCCTGCTCTTTTTTATTTTTTGTGGAAACTTGACCAAAACAAACAAAAAACCCACCAAGTGGGGTCAACCCACCAGGCCAAAAAAATGCCTTATGGGTGATTGTTCAT
Source organism: Heteronotia binoei (assembly GCF_032191835.1). NCBI lineage: Eukaryota > Metazoa > Chordata > Lepidosauria > Squamata > Gekkonidae > Heteronotia > Heteronotia binoei. The sequence continues at coordinate 22,821,883 of NC_083240.1, forward strand.
TATTTAGCTCAGAAACATATACACACAACCCATTAATGCAGATCCAAGATGGCAGCAAAACCATGTGATTTCTCAAACCTTGGGTAGGCTTCCATAAATGGTGGTTGGACAGTGTTTGGGTCACAAGTTGTGCAAGTCTGGTCTGAACTGTGTAGTTCCACTGTGACTCCAGTACAGAATTAATTAATGAACTAATGTTTTGGCCTTCTCTCTTTTTCCATTAACATTTGGAAGTTACTTCTTGGGACTCCTTGAATTTTTGAATGTAATAATGTAGGGGGGGGGGTGGTATTCCTAAATGCTTAGTGAAAATGTTTAAAGACTGTAATATATTTTGCAAAAATAAAATGATACCAAAATGAAGAATGTCTTTCTCAGAGAGAGAGCTCTGAAGCAGAAACTTCACCCGCTCCTGCTTTATCTTTTCAGAGTGAAAGAATTGAGAAAGGCCAAGGAACCTGAAGATAGAGACGGCAGCATCCCGTAGCAATGTGACATTGCTTTTGACTGTTTTCATTTTCTGTTTTTAGCAGAAACATGCAACAACAATTACAAAATGATTTAATTATTAAAAAAAAGAAACTGACTGCAGGGCCGAGATTATCGGCTGCAGGATTTTAACAGTAATGTTTAGTCATTACATTTGCACTTTCATGGACAACTTTTAATTTGTTCAGCAAGACATCTTGGAACTCAAATCTTTGGTTGGATCATGGGGGGGTGGAAAGGTGACACCGGAAGGAGTTTTCATGAGTTGCTTCGTTCCGCTCAAAAAAAGAGAAGGGGAAAAAGAAGCAATTAATTATCCTTTCCATATAGGGCTGTATTAAAACAAAACAAAAAAACGTGTGGAACTGTACAAATAGTATACCAAAAAAAGCAAAAACCCACAACCCAAGAATGCTATACCTGCTCCTGCCAGTCACCTCCAAGATCCAGAAACGTTGGGATTCTCCGTGGAGAGGCTTTGATCACCTTCCGTCTTGCTTGCGTCCATCCCCTTCTCCATTTCCTTGCACGTCTGTCTTTCTGTTCTTCATCTGAATCTCTCTTTACAACACACTCTAATGCAACTTTTTAGATCTGCTGGTTTTAAATACATCCCGTGGGAGTTTTTCCTGAAAGCTGTCAGTGTTTTTAAGGCAAACGGGTATTTGCAGGGGGGTGGGGGTGGGGAGAGAATGGGTGAGCAGCTCAAGCAAAAAGTTCCTTTTCTTGGTGTCTTTATTTTTTTCCTCTCTAGGGCCTTCAAGAATATCAACTGCCATGCACTTCTCATATTAGGCACTTTATTTTCTGGCCTTACTTCACATGAGATTTTTACTTATTTACTTAACAATGATTTGTAAAGCATTTTAGTAACCTGCAGACCTCTTGTGCGACCGAAAAAAGTCATGTGCAAATAAGCTGACTGGACATTTAGACCACCTAAGGGGGGCAGTGTGGTGCTGCATTCCGGCCAGTAAATTTCTTGTTTTGGCTATTTCATCAAACAAAAAGAAAAGAAAATTTAGGCAGTTTCTGTATATAGAGAGAAGGTAAAAAATGGAAATGAGAAATATTTGAAAGGGAATATATTGATTAATTGCTAAATATTTTATTCACAAAGGGTCAATAACTTGGTGAGAGAAATTTGATTATTTGTATAGTTTTGTCTGAATGAAAGAGCAGAGTGTGGATGTATTGTTTGTACATATTGTATATACTAAACAGATGTGCATGAATTCAAGGAAAAAAAGAAATGAAAAAGCAAAGCATTAGTGGCTATGGTCTGTAAAATGAAACAAAAACTTTATTTCACTATAAGAAACTTTATTTTAAATGTTCTTTAGAAGAACATTTTGCTAAAGCATGACTAAAACTGCAAAAACAAAAGAGCTAATGTATTTAGACTTAGGAAAAAGGCAAAGTAACATTACTTTTAAAAAGGATATGTTTACATTTGATTTTGGCTACCAGGAGTTTATTTAAATTTTATTTTAACCTTCTTGGGTTTTTAATTTTTTAAAAAAAATTATTTCTCCTTTTTTGCCAATGGTGCCAAGTAAAGTGAATGCTAATATTGCTTAAGAAAAAAATTAAGTTATTTTGCAAAGCAGATAATCATAAGAATACAAAATTGTATCTAGCTTAACACCATACACACACTCCAATAAAGAACACTTAGAATGAACATAAACTAAAAAAAAGAAAAAAAGAAAATAAAAAGAAATAGTATTAAAGTAGAAAAATGTTTCACATGTCCATATTTCCTACTGGAAGTCAGACAATGTACTAAAAAAATTGCACAAAAATTTTAAAAACGTAAAAAAAATTAAAAGATGCAAACAGGTTTGTAGGGGTGTCATGGTATATTGCTATTTCCACATAGAGAGGAGCCAAAGAAATCAATTTTAAATTAGCCGTTTCAATATTAAAGCTAATGTGAAATGTAGACCACGGGGAGGGGGCAGAGCCTAATTTTCAAACCTTACTCTGCTTTGTCTGGAGTGTTTTGGCTTTTGACTGGATGTAGCTAAGGTCAGAGGTGGACACTGCCTCCCCCCCACACACGTGTCTCTTGCTAATGTTCCAAGTGGGTTGATAGGTCTTACCTTTTTAGATGCTTGATGTATGAACACTCACTCTTGCTTGACCCCAGCTATCAGGTGAAATGTTTTAGTCTTGCTCAAAAGGCTTGTTGTGAAGCCTAAAAATACTCACAATTCTGTGAAGCTTTTAAACTGGTGTCTTTAAAAAAAATTAAAACACAAAGATAGTGGCAAAAAACCCAACCTGGGGTCAGTGCTCTTGGTGCCTTTTCTAGTATAATTGTATCTCTTTTAATTACCTTCCTTTCACTGCCAGGATTGAAAAAAAAATAACCCTTATGTGTGGTGAAGCTTGTCCTCAGAACTCTCTGTACATTTGTTAATTGCTGCTGTCTGGCCCGATTCAATAAAACAAAAGATGCCAAAGGAATTTGGCTCCCGTGCTGTGGGCAGAGGCAGCCTCAAACCACACAAGGATTTTATTGAACGAGGCCCTTGCACAAGAAGTATTCCATACACAGGAATGAGAATCTGCAAGGAAGCTCTTTGGAATACTCTGACAGAACTGACATTTGACAATGGTACGCTCTCCGTCTACTTCTGTAGTAACGTTATGAGCAGAGATCATTGCTTTTTTTCCTTTTTTTTTTTTTTTAAAAAAACCTAACAAGAGTAATGACCCCAGTGGAAAATTTCAGTCCCGTTTCTGTTTGTCCCAAGGGGTTTCAGATTCAGTGCAATACTGAAGTGTTTTCACCATTAACCCTTCCAGATCCACAGGTTTGGTGGTGCATCGACCCATTGGCAGTCTGACCCTCAATGTGCTCTGCTGGAGCAAGTCCCATGGCAAAGGAGGCAGCTTGCGCCTGCAAGGCAGCTTGAGGTTCGCAGCCATAGTCCCTCCCCCAGTTTCACAGAGAGCTCAGGGGTCCACTTGTCTGCTTAAAGTTTGACATGTGCCAAAATGCCTTGCTGAATTGGGGCTGTGACTTTTTGCCACATCAGTGAGTGACCTCTGGCACGTTCTGCTTAACAACAGTCCCCAAATTAATATCAAGTATTTCTGCCTGCCCTTACCTTGGTTGTGGGACTTGGTTAGTAACAGGGAAAAACCCAGATGGGCATCCGGGATAACCAGGCTTCCCAAGCAGCAGGGCCCAGCATCCTTTTGTGTCTCCTGAAAAACTGGAATTGCTCCTTTGTGTGACATCACCTGTGAGAAACAAACCATACTGTGTGAACGAAATAAAGAATATAACATGAACCCCCTCCATGGTTGCACGCTTCATGGCAGTTCCACAGAGTAGTTGGCGCCCAAACAGAGGGGAGGGGGGTCCCCCAAGACTTGCATGTCAAACTAGTATAGATGTCTCTTTTGTAAGTTTTATTTTTGTAACTGCATGTAAAAGCATCACTGAATCAATGGATCTGTTGAAGAACTCAGCTGCTGGAACCATGCAAAATGTTTTGAATTGCCCTTAAAATATGGAAAATGTTTTCTGAATGCTTTATATTCTTTCTGCTGTAAATTAAAAATGAAGAAAATTTCCCCATTTGAAGTGTTTTCTTTTTAGTATTATCTCTCCTCTTTTTATCCTTAAAGGTAGCTATGTAGTTAGGGAGTGGGGTGTACAGACTGGTCAGTAATAAAACATGAAGAGCAATTATACTGACATGTTTTCTATCTATCAGGCATGATGAAGATGCCAGATACCAGAACTAAGCGAAGGCATATATCATTGGCCCTGTGCCTGCAGTGTAACACTGATTATCCCATTCAGTCATTTAATACTACTAGTGGGGAAGAATTACAACCAAAAAATCCATTGGTGCAGCAGTTAGGATGGTTTTCGGGAAGGGGCACAACAGCTTCTGTGCATGATCTGACCAGTGAGAGCTTGGCATTTCTCAGCAGTATCTTTCAGAAATCCACAACCACTCTGAATTCCTCTCAATGAGCCAGAGGTTAGTTTTTCCTCAGAAATCTCAGGAGTGTTTCCACACATGAGATTAGAACCCCCTTTGAATCCTTCTATATGCTGCCTGCAATAATCTGATTGTTCTCTGCAGAAGAGCACAACAAGCATTTCTAACACGGTAGCACTATGACCAGTTTAGGTTTTTTGTTCACATTGCACAGCGATTGAAGCAAAAGTGCATTTTAAGCCTTGTAGATGAAAATGCCCATAAGTACTTTTGAAGCCACACTAACCAGTCATATGCCTGTGAGCCCTCTGTTAATTCTCCCTATTCATTTTGCAGTTGCTGTTTTTGCAGATGTTTCCCCCAAACCCACAACAGTAGCTCTTACTGGTTCCATCCCACCCCAGATTCCTGACCTCTAAGGTAATTCTTGACTCTCAGAGGCTGTAGCTACCATTGCTGCAGGAACTCAAAAAATTAAACTGCCCCATGTTACAATGCTACTGCCAAATATTCCTATAATCAGCTCTGTAAATATGGATTTCAGATCCTGTGAACTGACCTCAGTAGGTGTATACAGCCATACTAAGTACAGTTTAGGAATATGGTGGCACTGTGCCTGGCCTACTGCCCTTACTTAGTACTGGTATCTGGAACCAATTAAACTGTTAGGGTTGGTTGAAAGTGTCAAGACACTGCCCAACAGTGCAGCCTGTGACCCAGCGCTAGTGAGTACCAGTGTCAGAGCATTAGCTACTTATGCATGCAACAGCTGTAAACAATTGTAGGCAAAGCTGCAAACTTGGAAAGTACAAAGGGGGGGGGGGATTATGCATCTTACCCTCAGCTCCATGTGAGAAACCTTTCTAGCACCTGTAGAAGGTTGATGAAACAATACACAGTAGATCCATGTTGCTGATATTGGCAGTCCATGTTTGAGGCAGATGAGATCTCCCTTCATTCCTTATCTATGTGAGGTCTAACATAGCATCCCCAGCTGGAGGAGTAAAATGTCCAGGTCAGTGTTTATATCCAACAATAAGAGCAGAGCAGTGTCAGCAATATGCTAAAACAATATTTGTTTTCCTCTGGCTATTGTGCAGAATACCCTTTTTTAAGAGCTCCCATGACCTCATTTATGTGTGCAAGCATGCTCTAAATATACCAGACATACAGCCAGAGAAAATCCCATGCTGCTTGTCCCATCATCTGAGAGTTCTGGCAGGGCTTATGTAGTGTTTAGGAGAGCTGTAACTGGCTGCAGACTTCGTGGGAAGCTTGAGCTGTGCAGCAGCTGTAAGGCTCCCCCACCCCCCACAACTGAGTTCAGTGGGTATGTTTAAATAAAAATAAAATAAATAGACATGGTATGCTGGTGCAAGGAGCAGGATGTGGTCTGAGGGGCTTAAGATACCAACCTCCAGCACATACACAAACACACCTGTATAGCACATTTTTGGCCACTATCGCAGGACATTGCCAGCAAACGATATACACCAGCATGACACCAGAGGAGCAGTACACCCGCACACCCGGGTGTCTCCACATTACAACAGCACAGAGCTTTAAGACTGCACTCTTAACTAACATGTTCTGTTCCCAGCTGTCCCATCTTTATAAAAGGATGGATATGCCGCATTCTTGCGGAAGCAAACCAGGACTATGTGGACTTCCTGAAAAACTAAGACACTGATAAAAAAGGTTAAGGTAGTCCCCTGTGCAAGCACCAGTCGTTTCTGACTCTGGGGTGACATTGCTTTCACAATGCTTTCATGGCAGACTTTTTACAGGGTGGTTTGCCATTGCCTTCCCCAGTCATCTACACTTTCCCCCCAGCAAGCTGGGTACTAATTTTACCGACCTCAGAAGGGTGGAAAGCTGAGTCAACTGATGGGGAAGCTGAAATAAGTCCAGCCATAGGTCTTCCCTCTTAGTTGTGCAGCCTGAATCCCAAGAAAGGGTGCAGACAGGCCTCAGATTCAGCAGGAGCTCGCAGGAGCACAGCTCCTGAACTTTTCTGACGGTTCCCCCTCTTCCTCCCCACCTACCTTGTCCATTAAATAGTAGATGCAGCTGCATAACAATCCCTGGATTAGGAGAGCAGCCAGCCAGCTACCACGGGCTTTGCCACACCCCCAGCAGCCCACATGAACCCCTGGAGAAGCCTGTGCCACCCTTTCCCCACTTATGTGATTTTTGGTGGCAGGTGGCATGCTGGCCTTTTGACTGGGGGGAGGCAGCTCAGGAGACCCCCAGGCGAGCAAGGCCGGCTTGTGCTGGCTGGATCTCTAGTCAGCCCAAGCAGGCCTTGCTCACCTTGGGCTCTCCATTCTTGCATTGAGCTGCTTTTGGTTATGTTGGTACAGAGAGGCTTGTGTAGCATTGTAATTCATTTTACATTCATGCATTGAACCATTTATACCCTTCAATAAAGGTTAAAGGTTCAATAAAGTTTAAACCTTGCATAGCTAATTACAGCAAACATAAATAAAAAATTTGACTTAAAAATACAGCCTTCAATCAACAGGAATATTGCAAGCCCTCACCAGAAAACATGTTTGAACCTAACTTTAAACTCATTCAAAAGATTTAAAGGGGATGTGATTGCTGATTTTACAGCATCAGGCAATCTCCACAAAATCTAAGTGAAAGCAGCACCTGTCAAACTAGAATTAGCTAGCAAACTAATTAATGATCTTAAAACACAACCTTAACAGAAGCACAAACCACAGTTTTCATGTGAAACATAGAAACATACAGTTGGAAGGGACCTCAAGAGTTATCTAGTCCCCTGTATCTATAATCCTGAAAGAAGTTAACCACAGGTTCCCACTGGTCACAGAAAGGTAGCCCTTGGCATTTATTGGGTACCTTGCAGCAAGTATTTTCAGACAGAGGGCCATGGGTTCACAACCTACCTGAAAGTCCCACGGATCTCAGGAGCAAACAGAATGCCTTCTAGTCGTGGCTCAGCATGGCCATCTTTTTTCCTGGTTGAGTTTCTGAGACTGCAAAGTATGTGACAAGCAGAAGCTGTACATTCCAAGCTTTCTCCATGTTACAAGAGGGTTTACCTGTGAAATTTCTTACACAAAAACCCTGACTAGGAAAAGATGTATTTACTTACGTACTTCATTTATAGACAGTCTTTCTCTAGGAGACTCAAAGGCCTTGACACCTTCTTGGAAGCTGTCTCTTTTGCAGTTCTTGTATCATGAGAGCTGTGTCCTGAGAAGCTTTAACTGTTAGCTAAAGAAAGAGAGGATTAAGAAAACAGCTATGATACTTAAGTTCAGACTAGCTACATAGCAGTATCATTTCAAGCAGAGAGGGGCAGGAGGCGATGCTTAACAAAGGTTTCGTCCCACTCTGGAATATGTTCAAGATTAAACTGCAAAAAACTGTGTGTTATTATGGTTATTCTTTTGGACCTTGCAGTAATTGCAGCAATGAGGTCAAAGATGCTCCCTTGTTTTAAGCAAAGAGATTAGCACCTTTGGCACATGATATGCCTAAAACGTAGATCCATTTTACTGTTACAATTTTACTGTTATAACTGGTGTAGGCTGAGTATTTTATTTGGATATTTATGCCCACTTTCCCCAGTGAGACCCAAAAGAGCAAACATCATGCTGGTTGCTGAAAAAAGTGGATCTCTGATCTGAGCCAACCAGGCTGTAATGTTCCCCCTTTGGCTGTGGATTCCCAGGTTAGGGTTACTCACTCAGGCATCCGTTCTCAGGTCCATTCAGCAGAAACAAGCTGGCTCAAAACATCAGCCATTTATTTGCAAGGACACAACTCCAACAACTTCAGCTAACATACAAAACTGGAAACTGAACAAGAGCTCCACCCAATAACTAAATCACACAGATATTAGGGAAGGAGCAGACTACTCCATTATATACATACGTGTAAACAATAAATATACCACAAAGCAACTCCTAGGCTCTTCATTTGCCTCTGACCAAGCAGATGTAGAACTTTAATTTATTTAATTTTCAGCTTTTAGCCCACCCTCCCTGCAAGCATCTATCTCCATCTCCTCCCATCTAAGTCTCCAAGTGTTCTAAGAGCCCCGTGGTGCAGAGTGTTAAAGTTGCAGTACTGCAGTCCTAAGCTCTGCTCATAACCTGAGTTCGATCCCAGTGGAAGCTGGGTTTTCAGGTAGCTGGCTCAAGGTTGACTCAGCCTTCCATCCTTCCAAGGTTGGTAAAATGAGTACCCAGCTTGCTGAGTGGGGAAGTGTAGATGACTGGGGAAGGCAACGGCAAACCACCCCATAAAAACTCTGCCGTAAAAACGTTGTGAAAGCAACGTCACCCTAGAGTCGAAAATGACTGGTGCTTGCACAGGGGACTTTTCCTTTCCTTTCCCTGCAAGCAGACTCCGGGCAGGTTACAACAAACAATAAACACATAGTACAATATTTAAAATTTCACAATTATTAAAACAATTTAAATAAAATCCATTGATAATACACAATAACAATTGATGGCACTGTTTCAATACTCTGTCTCCATCTGCTCCCATCTAAGTCTCCAAGTGTTGAAAGTAGATGGTGGTGGGGAAACAGGCAGATGGAGGTCAATAGAAGTTGACAACATCTCCAGTGATACAGGGGGAGGCCAATATAGGTGGATAATATCTGAGTGATTTAGTTATTAGGTGGAGCTCTTGTTCAGTTTCCAGTGGATCTGGCAGAACATCTCCATCTTGCAGGTCCTGTGGAATTGAATCAAGTCCTGCAGGCCTCTGATCTCAATAGCGAGGGTGTTCTCCCAGGCTGGAGACAAAAAAGGCTCTCGTTGAGGCTAAGCAAATATCTTTAGGGCCAGGGGTCACCAGTAAATCTTGATCCAACAAGTGCAATGTTCTCCACCAGGGGAGATTGTCATTAAGGTATGTTGGTTCCAGACCACATAGGGCTTTGAAAGTCAAAACCAAAACCTTGAACTTGACCCACTATTCATAGAAACAGAGTTGGAAGGTACCTCCATGGGTCATCTAGTCCAACCCCCTGCGTAATGCAGGAAATTCACAAATACCTCCCCAAATGCCCACCCAGTGACCCCTGTTCCATGCCCAACTGGTAACCAGTGCAGCTGGTGGAGTACTGGTTGTATATGTGTTCTTGGTGTTCCGGTAAGAACACACACTGCTGCATTCTCGAGCAGGTGAGTTTCTGGAGATGGCCATCACATGGATCAGAGGTGGCTCGGTCAGAGGTGGAGAGATAGCAGCCAGTTGCCTGACCTGGTGAAGATGAAAAAAATGTAGATCTGGCAGCATTAGTGATTTGGGCCTCAGTGGAAAGGGAGATATCCAAAATCACAGCCAAACTCTTGACTGTTGGCACTGACCCCATCAAGAGCTGGGAGTTCAGCTACCTATTACTTATAAGAAGAGAGGTTGAAACCCATTGAATTAAACAGAACTTTGAAGTGCCAAAGTCTCTATAGATGGTCAGCACAGTCCTTGTCTGTGCTACCACAAACTGGTGAAGGAGGCTCAAATGTTAGCATGCTTTCACAAAAAATGCCCATGCACACAGAAAGCTAGCATATAATCAATATTGCTAAACTGCCTTCTACCATAATAATGCTTCCATATCGACACCCAAATCACCAAGCAAGAATCTCTAGGATTCTAACTGAATTGGGTGAAGGGGTTTTTTTTGGGGGGGGGGGGGCGGGGAGAGGATCTTTTAACTTCATTTTTGTCTGCTGAAATTGTCAAGAACCATCTTAGCCTGTTGCTGTTTTTATATTATGCATTTACTGCTAGACTGTTTGTATTAATTGCTGCTTTAATAATGTAAGCCGCCTTGAGTTCCCCAACGAAGAAAAGCGACTAACAAATACTGTGTTTGCTTGTATGTTTTATTGTAGTCGCTATTTAAAAAATTATCAGCATTTTAATGTTTTAATTTTTAAATACTTTTTAAAAAATTCTATACCTTTGTAAGCCGCTTTCGGGAATCTTCAGGCTGGAAAAAGTTCAAGTAAATATCGTAACAGTGAATCTCCCAACAACAGGAGAAAATGAGCGTGGGGAGGAGCCAGGCTAACTAAATTCGTTCTCTGCGAGTTCTACAAGGAACTCTCACCACCACCAGCAACCCTGCCCGATCTTCTATCCCCGCAACACGACGCGCAGTAATAGTCCTGCAGCGGGGGCGAGGGAGTTTCCGCTACCTCCGAGCGAGTCTTCCCTCCCCCAGAAATCAGGCCTGCGAGTTGAGCGCCCCAGCAAGCGCGCAAAGGGTTACTAAGGCCGAGCAGTGCAAAATTTCCTCCCCGGAGCCCCGCCCCGATCACGCTCCAAAAGGGCCTTAGCGGCAGTGTTGGGAGTAGTTTCCGTCTCTTTGCAAGACAGTTGTAACAACGCCGCAGCTGCCAACATGTGAGTCTGGTGGAGGGGGTGATCTTCGGGGCGAGACCACCTTTGAGCGCTGCCTGATGCCGGGAGAGGGGCACATTCCGCGTTCCGCCGTCCGCTTGTCCTGTGGGACCCATGGGCGGCTCCCTTCCGCTTTCTGGCGTGCGGTGGCTTGGCCGAGGCTCCCTCCGGGCCGCCAGGTCGTGCCTTTCCTCGGTGGCGGGGATTGGTACCTCTTGGGCGTTGAATTGAGAACTCCCGGTTCGGTTTCTGAGACAGTGCAGTGGGCTGAGGCCTCCGGCTGGTTTTAAAACAGTTTCAAAAAAGTTAGCGGCCATATCAATTTGTACCAAATCTGCACCAAACATGTTATTGCAAGTTATTCCAAATTTTCCCCGGAGCACTTCCTCAGTGTGGATGTGAAAAGAGGTGTAGCCTTAATTTTTGTTAACCCTCTTGGCAAGACCAGGGGTGGCCAACGGTAGCTCTCCAGGTGTTTTTTTGCCTACAACTCCCATCAGCCCCAGCCATTGGTCATGCTGGCTGGGGCTGATGGGAGTTGTAGACAAAAAACATCTGGAGAGCTACCGTTGACCACCCCCTGGACTATTGCTACATGTTTGAAGTGGCCATGAGCAACCGGGCTAAAATATCCTGCAGCTAGCCTCAGTGATACATACATACACTTCTTCAGGTATAACGAAATGGAAGAAATCCATTCAAACTTAAAGAAAAAGGCTGAACAGCAAATTAGCATATAACATGATGAAGATGTTTTAAGATATGAGGAGACAAAACAGGAATAACAAGTCAAGCATATAAATTCAATCCAGGTGGGTAGCTCTGTTGGTCTGAAGCAGTAGAACAGATTAAGACCAACAAATTTATTCAAGGTATGTTTATTCAACAGGTTTATTCGAGATCCATTTGGATCTAGCCTCAGTGGTATGATACTTGTTGCGCACCGCTTTCACTTTCTCTTTGCAGTGGAGAACTACAGTTTCCCAAAATGATCATAATCATGTTTCTTGAAGTGTCTGTCTCTTGGTCGCTAACAGCTTATGCCCAGCCTATTGTAAGTGGTGTATAACTGACAAACATACAAATAATTTTTAATTTAGGCTATGGTGTTTAAGTGGACTTACATTTCCAGAAGCAATAGGGGTTTGGAATGGATCCCTGCAAGGTGCAATTAAAAATCGCTGTTGAAGCATTGGCTGTTTGGCAGCTTCTTCTGTTGTGGCATAACTCCTCTGAGTAGTTCTCTCCTTTCATTCAGGAGCATCAGATTTTCAGTGATTTGTATAGCATCTTCTAATAGAGAGCTTGTCTATCAGGTGGTATACTGAGCAGGTATTAGGCACAGTTGATGCCACATTCTGGAATACAGGTACTTTATCTAGTTGTTTCTAGTGAGTTGTTCTTTTCATGGAGGCAGAGTAATGAAGAATGGAAGGAGGCCAGCAGTGGAATAATGAACATGTAGGCATGTTAACTTGCTGGGATGGGGGGAGAGTAAATGTCTCTGTGCTGATCTAAATTTCAGGCTATAAGGCTTTTGAAGTTGCTTCCCTGAAAACAGGAAAAAATCAACAGCTGTCTGTTCACATGCATTCCCTGTGATGGCTACAATGTTGTGGAATGATCTGCTTTGTCATTTCATAAAAAGTAAAAATCAAAATTCAGGAGAGCTTTCTTTTAGAAGGTGAGAAGCTGTAGAGAAACAATTCTACTCAGGAGGTGACTTTTAGTAGGGATGAATTCATTTTACCCTGACTGTCCTGTTGCCATAAAAAGATAGGTTTGCATGCATTATTCTGGTTGTCCCCTACTCCCCGCCATGCATTTTGCAGTCCTAGCCCAACTGCATTTTTGTGCCCATATCTTTGGCTATTTCATCAAATACATCAATATTTCTGTGGGACTGCATAAGCTCTTTTTTAATTTTCTCATCCCCCCAGAGAGCTGTTAGATTCACATGTTATCAGTTCTATCTGCTTAGTGATTGATTGAAAGGTCTTTTAAATTATACTTATGATCTGACTTGAGTCCCAGTGAGAAAGGTGGACTGGAAATGAAGTTGTTTTGGAAGCAGAATAGCATTTGGCTGTTGCTGTTGTGCTTGTACAATCCTGACTTAAAAGAAGTCTTCTGTACTGCAGGTCGACCAGTGGTCCCACCAGCTCTGGCCCTGCTTCTGGCAGCAACCGTCGTCTTCAGCAGACTCAAAGCCAAGTCAATGAGGTGAGCTTGTCTTGCACTATTCCTTTGAGTTTACAGGGATAATAAAATTGGAACGATTTTTCTTTTCCAGTGATTAATGGAGCTGGTGAACTCCTCACTAACTTTTGCTCCCCAGTTGCTTTATTACACAAAGCTGCAAGATTTATTTTTTCTGTTATGCTGTGGTTTGGGTGGGAGAGTGGTACCATTTGGCACAATGTGCGAAGATTCAGAGGTTATGTACTGTACATGTGGGGGGGGGTGCTCTTTCTAAGTGCCAAACAAATTGCTTTTTCTGCTGTGTATTGTCTGTCTGAGCTTCAAAAGACAAATGGTGGTTGGAAAGAAGGCGTTGGTGCTGTTCTCTGTGTTGTCTCTCCCCTGATGTTAGAATCAAGATAAGCATATTAACACAGTTCTGTGAACATTTTATTGTTTCCTTTTACACAGGATAAGATTTTGACATCCAGTATAACATCATAACATAAGAAAGTCAGATGTATATACTAATTGAGATGCCAAACCATATAAAGGATGTCGCAAGTTTAAATCTCACTCCATGCTGTAGTTATGCATATCTGGAAGCAGTCTGGATCTCCACAGAATTCAGAAATGTATCCTGAGTAAGCCACTTGGGCCAAGCTGAAGATTAGTGGTAGAAAGTGCTATCAAGTTATAGCGAATTTATGGCAACCCAAAGAGCTTTGAAAGATGATCAGAGGTGGTTTAAGATTGCTTTCCACCACAACCTGGTCTTCCTTGCTGGTCTCCCATCCAAATACTAACCAGGGCCTACCCAGCTTAGCTTCCAAGTTTTGAGGAGACTGGGCTAGCCTGGACCATCGAGGTCAGGGCTGGCTGGAGATTAAACCAGGGTTTTCATAATCCTGGTGAAGAACATCCAAAACCTCCTTTGCCCATTCTGTTATCATTAACACTTGTGTGCTGGCTTTGCGGCCCTGAAAATGCAGCAAATAAAAATTGTCTCAAGTTGTGACTAAACCCTTACTTAGAGTCTGGGCTCTCTGGTTTTAGGTGGTGGATATCATGAGAGTGAATGTGGACAAGGTTTTGGAAAGAGATCAGAAACTGTCTGAGTTGGATGACCGTGCTGATGCCTTGCAAGCTGGAGCAGCTCAATTTGAAACAAATGCTGCCAAACTGAAAAGAAAATACTGGTGGAAGAACTGTAAGGTAATACCATCTGTCTGTGCACTTGAACTGTCAAATGTGTCAAAGCCCCCCTCCAATACCTGTGAATGATTACATGGCTCCCATTCCCATCCATCAAAATATCCCTGTTACCCATGCCCAAATGGGCCCCCCTCCGATACCTGTGAATGATTACATGGCTCCCATTCCCATTCATCAAAATATCCCTGTTACCCATGCCCAGAATGCCACTACCACTAAGCCTTTCTTGAATCCCTTCAAAAATATTTTTTCTCTGTTAACTATTTAAGTCACTAAGGAGGGCACAGAGCCAGGCATGTGAGCAAAGAGAAGTCTGGTTAAACCCAGCCCTGTAAGCAAAACCATGAAGAAAAGTATCAAGATGTTGTCTGTGTATTGTCTTGCTACCAAATATGATGTTCATAACCTTGCTTTTATCAGTGAAGCATTTAGGGGGGAGGCAGTGTTTCTGTATATCACAGTGAGCTCATAGCAGCATTCCTGGTTAAACTTCTGGAAAATGAACATTGCATGTCCTTCAAAATTCTGTTCCATCCCTTTTAACTTTGCCAGTGGCTCTTACATTGATTTTCTGCCATAAAAGTTGGAAAGCAATTTTAGTGATGGACACTTGGTATTTGTTTTATAGTGAAGACCTGTGGGTGGGTCAGAGAAGGGAACAACTGGTTTCACTCATTAACAACTAATGTTTTCAAGATTTGAAGTAACGCTGATTATGAGAACTTCAAGGCTGCATCCTGAAACGCCTCCTCTTTCTCTTATCTTTCATTTCCTAGATTTTTTTGTAAGTGTTACGAGGCCTTCAGTGGGTGCATTGCTTTTTTTTCTTAAAGGAAAACACCAAATCACAAAACTCAAAATGTCAGTTTTCTCTGAGATTTTGAAATCAGAAAATTCCTTGCTGTGAACAGGACTGTTCCCTTCTACTGAAATATTGCAAGACTGGTAGAATCCAAGGTCACATTGAACATGCAACAAATTGTCTTATACTGAATCAGATACTTGGTCTATTAGAGCCAGTATTGTCTACTCAGACTGGCAGCAGCTTTCCAGTATCTCAGGCAGAGATTTTTCTCATCACCTACTGCCTGGTCCTTTTAACTGGAGATGCTGAGGATTGAAGCTGAGTCCTTCTGCATGTCAAGCAGATACTCCTGAGCCACAGCCCCTCCCACTTTCTGCTGTGGAAGGGCTGAGAGTGATTATATCACTGCTTTGGTGCTCCTGAGGGTCCCCATTCCCTAGGAGTGACTTTTTTTATTTTTGTGTGTGCATATGCACGTAGACCTGGAAGTCATGGCAACCTCTGATGACTGACCCCTGCTAGAAGAGGAGGCTGAATAAACCCTGCCATTGTCCTCCTGACATTCAAGGAGGTCTCCCATCCAAGTATTTGCCAGAGTTAACCCTGCTTAATTTCCAAGAGCTGACAAGATCAGGTTTGCCTTCTGGGCTATCCAGGTCAGGGCCTGTAGGAGTGACACTTAGTGGAGCTCAGTGAGAAGAGGGAGGGAGGCAGCTCAGGAGAGTTTCCTTCTATTGGTAGCAGTGCCTTCTGACAGCAGAAAATAACCTTTGGATTAAAGACTTTTTAAAGTTTAAAAAAGGTAAAGTCATTTCCAACTCTGGGGTGAAGTCGCATCACAACATTTTCACAGCAGACTTTTTACAAGGTGGTTTGCCATTACCTTCCCCAGTCATCTACACTTTCCCCCCAGCAAGCTGGGTACTCATTTTACCGACCTCAGAAGGATGGAAGGCTGAGTCAATCTTGAGCTGGCTACCTGAACCCAGCTTCCACTGGGATCAAACTCAGGTCATGAACAGAGTTCGGACTGCAGTACTGCAGCTTCACCACTCTGAGTCACGGGGCTGCTTTTTAAAAGTTTACAGTACTGTAAAAGACAAAAATGGAGTACATTTTCCAGATTTGAAGTAACCTGGTCTAAGAGAATAAAATATTATGAGGGAATTAAAAAAACTTTTTCCCCTTACCAGATGTGGGCCATATTGATAACAGTTGTTGTTGTTCTCATCATCATCATCATCGGTAAGTATGCAGATGTGAACTGTAAACCATAAACCAAGTAGAAGACCCAGATATGGAGCCTTTCACTGCACCTTCATTACTTAGGAACCAAGGCTAAATGGCCCAATGCTGTAGCCCTTGATTTTATCTACAATCTAGAGTACCATTCATCAGAGTAGGAAGGCCATATGCCAGTTGATGGGCCCTTGACAGTTGGCTCCTGTAAAGAAACAAGTTTCTGTGTTTTAGTGAGTAAAAACATCTTTATATACATTCACTAAGAGGTTTTATGATTGACTTACAATATATTCAAATCAGACATGGTAGAGAGGTTTATAAAATTATGCATGGAGTAGAAAAAAATGGATATAGTTGTTTCTCCCTTCTCCCATAATACTAGAACTTGAGCAGGGGAGACACCCAATGAAATTGTTGGGAAACAGGTTCAGGACAGACAAAAAGAAAATGCTACTTTACTCATTGAGTAATTAAACTGGAATTCCTTGTTGATGGAAATAGTGACAGCGACAGGTACAGATGGCTCTAAGAAGGGATTAGACATAGTCATAGAGGAAAGGTCTGTCAATGGGTATTAGCCATATTTACTAAAGGAAACTATTCTATTGTATTATTCTTGTCTGAGGAAATAAAATTAATATCCCCCAAACATCTGTTTTTTAAATATAGTATGGAGTACGTCCTCATGAGTTTTTTGGAAGAAACTTGAATTTGAAGAGCTGTTTCAGCAAGGAAATTCCAGTCTCTTACATCAGACTTGCTGTATTGTCAAACTTCTTGTTGCACAAATCAAACACATTTTTTGATAGTGGAAGTATTAACTTTTCTGTAGATTATGTGCCTTTATATAAATGATGCACTCTATTTTGTTAATGCTGTTAAAAGTGCCTGAGTTAAGATGTGTGTAAACCAGGCAGGAAAAAGTTTAAGACTTCAGAATTTTGTGATTGAGAGTATTGTGGCAGCAATTACTACTTCTAGAACGTATTTTAAAAGCTCACAAATATATTGTCACTACCTCACCTCCTACATATGTTAAAAGGTTGCAAAGCAGCTCATATTCGTGCCTTCCTGGGAGGACATTTACTCTTAGTAGTGCCATATCTGAACAACTTTTCGCTTAATGCCTTCTTACCTAATTTGGGAGGGAATAGGAGCTGCTGTACAACAAGCACTATGCTTTTTAAATGAAGATGCATAGTCTGATAAACAGAGCACTTAATCACAGTGGCGTATGTATTTGGGACAAAAAAGCATGATCTTCCTTGTGTTAAATCATCACTTCTTGGTGCCTTTGCACTTGAACACCATAAAGTGTTCTTAATTTTTTAAAAATTCTGAATGTACTTTTTTTTCCTTGGCTAAAAAAACCCTGAAGCTATAAGAAAGAATTCTGCTAGCTTACCAAGAAGTGTTGCTAAAAAATAACATCACATGCATTTGGGCTTCCTTTGTATCTTTTCTGCTTGGATTGTCCAGGGAGAGGTACATGATTCACCTTTATCAGATAAAATAGGACAAGGTTTTTAGGGCAGGTGGTGATGAAACCTTGGAGTCATCTGTGTCACTTTACACTGGGTGTGTTAGTCTTTTGTATGAGCTAAGGTCCCTTCATCATGGGTCCCTTAAAACTGCAGGCATGGATGGCTCTTCTGAAAGGCTATCAGATGTACCCTACTAACATGGCCAAACTTACATAAGTGCCTCACATAAGTGCCTCACTCTTGCCTCACTTTCTCTCTAGTGTTTAGTGGGTGGCATTCTTCCCCTTTTTCTTGTAGTCTTCTGAGATTTTTTTTGGGGGGGGAGGGGTTTCTGGCTCTTTGGTCCTGGGTTAAAACTGCAGGCATGGATGGCTCTTCTGAAAGGCTATCAGATCTACCCTACTAACATGGCCAAACTTACACAGGTTTGTCTTATTTTTCATATTTGCCATGAAAGTGGTGGAGCTTTTTTGGCTTGCTAGAGATTGTGGAGGGAAGGAAAGGAGTAGGTAGCATAATACACCTCGCACACTACTGCACAGTTTGTGAATGTACAAGCAGCATCTTTCAAGTTGTATTGGATGCGCACTTAATATTTGTACAATCTGCTGGTTTGCATTGCGTTTTCTTGAAACACTGTTATGTAACTTTCAAAATGCCATAACATTTTGCTGTCTTGTAACAATAAATGATTTTTCAAATTTTGCTGTCAATACTTTGATTGTACAGAGCATTGTTTACTAATTGTCTTAGCACAGGGGTGGCCAATGGGAGCTCTTCAGATGTTTTTTTTTTTGCCTACAGCTCCCATCAGCCCCAGCCATTGGCCATGCTGGCTGGGGCTGATGGGAGTTGTAGGCAAAAAAAATCTGGCGCGCTACCATTGGCAACCCCTGCCTTATCAGAAAGGAATTCACAGGATTAAAGCACTGCTTTTTTTTTTTTGAGACTGACTGAAAAGTAGTGCTCAGCTTTTAAAGTGAAGTGTGACTGTTCTACAAAATGCCTTATAGGGCTGTATTTATTAAAAGCGCATTATACCAATCGGATGTGTGTGGCCCTATTTTTATAGGAAAAACAGAGTGCTGATACGAAGGAACTACCTTTTGTACCACAAAGGGTGCCACAAAAGTTGGAAAGCAGTTTTAATGCTGGACACTTGGCATTTGTTTTATAGTGGAGACCTGTGGGTGGGTCGGAGAAGGGAACTGGTTTCACTCATTATCAGTGCTTATGAGATCTGAAGTAACACTGCTTATGAAGACTTCAAGGTTGCATCCTGAAAGCCAGTTTGGTGTAGTGGTTAAGAGCAGCAGGCTCTAATCTGCAGAACCGTTTTTTACCCACTTCTTCATATAAAGCCAGCTGGGTGACCTTGGGTCAGTCACAGTTCTCTCAGAGCTCTGTCAACCCCACCTACCTCACAGGGTGTCTGCTGCGCGGAGAGGAAGGGAAGATGATTTTAAGCCACTCCGAGACTCCTTTGGGCCCTGAAAGACTGATAAGAACGAGAGTGGGAGGACTGAAGCCGCACGAAGGGAGCAGCTGCCAAGAAAAACAGGGACCAAGTTGAGGACCAAAGGGCAGGCCGGCTTGAGTTCAACAGGTGAAGCGCCAACTTCCCTCAGCGTCGAAAGAGAGGCCACCCGCCTTCGTTAGCTCGACGCTTTACCTCAGCCGACCGGCGGGGCTTAGCCGGGCACGGGACACGACCAATCAAGGCAGCTTCTACTTCCAACCAATAGAAGCCGCTGAGCTCTCCAACGGTCTGCCGCGCCCCGCGCGCACGGCCGACCAATCGGCGCTTTTCAGAGGGTGGCTGGACCAACGGCCGCGGGGAGGGGTGGAGCTCGCTTCACGTTGCGCGGATGTGTGAGGAGACGGACGGACAGGATGAGCTGCTGCGGTCAGGTCGAAAGCGGAGTCTCCTTGCGAGGGGAGGCTGCTTTCCTTTTGTAGTTTTTGCCTGGCTTGTAAACCCAAGCAAACCCCGTCCTTTGCGGGCGGGGACGTAAGCTTTGAGGACTAGCCGCGGCTCGGGGGAGGTAAGAGGTCACGGCTATGGGGTTGGGGGAAGGGAGTTGGGTCCTGTCTTTGGAAACTCTTGAGGCTGGTCCTTTGCATGGAGCAAGGTTCGAGTCCTGAAGCGCCGTAGAAACCAACAAGATTTGAGCTTTCGAGAATCAGAAGCTCCTTTCGTCGGACATCAAAGATCAGGGGTGGCCAAACTTGTTTAACGTAAGAGCCACATAGAATAAATGTCAGGTGTCGGAGCCACAAGACCTGAACAACAGATGTTTAAAAGCTGCAAAGAAGGCAGGCAAATAAGTCAGGGGAGGGAGGGAGAGGTGGAAAGAAAGCAACCTTAACTTTAAATGCATTCTCCAAATTGTTGGCTGGCTTAAGGAAGTGATTTAAAGAGAGAAATGCCTTCCCCAGGCTAGGCTGTGGGGGCTTCAAGAACCACACAATATGTGTGAAAGAGCCACACGTGGCTCCTGAGACACAGTTTAGCCATTTCTGTCAAAGATTAAGGGAGCGTTTTGACTTTTGGAACCTTAACTCTTGCTGGTCTTTGCGGTGGTGCTGAACTCGCATCTTGTTTTTCTGTTGCAAACGGACGTTGCTACTACCCACCTGATAACACTCAAGAGAAAATCTGGACAAAGGGGATCGATCAGTTCATGTATATGTGGCATTCTCTCTATGGGGGCTTGGAGTGGGATGTCAAAGCTTTTGCTAAGCAATGTAAAATTTAGGACATAACCACCACCACCACCCCTTCTCACTCTCTGTTTGGAAGTTCCTTTCTGAGTTCCAGGCTGCTCTTCCTCCCACCATGCATTATTTCCGCATGGCCAGAATATCTGTTTCTCCCCCTGCCTGCCCCAATCCCTTTCCCAGTCCTTGTCTTTTCACACTTTAGGGTAGTAGTTTATCATAACCTACAGATTGGTTCGCATTTTCCACAAAGCTCTTTGGCAGTGGGTTGGTTTTGTTTAAGTCTTGATTTTTCTCCCACTAGTACTACGGTGGTGGCTAGTGATGATAGACTACTCTTAATCTTACTGATACCTTGCTCCTTTGGGTGGGTGGGTGGGTGGGGGTTATAATAATAATACCTAACATTGCACACCACATTTTTCTTTAAAGAGCACTTTACCTATTGCAATGTTGGGTCCTAATGATGCAGGTGTATCCTAGAGCTGGAAATTGTAATTTGATAGGTTCTAAATGAGTTGTTTTTCACACTGTAACAGGTTATTTCCTGAGTTTTGTTCTTTATTAAAAGTCTTCCATCATTTTCTCCCTTATCACTGACATGACTACTATTTGCCCATTGCTGCTGTTAGAGTTATGGTAACTGTTAAAGAGTAGTCATTTATCAGAGTGGTATTTGGGTGCTTGGCCATGCCTTGGCACATCAAATAGTGAAGTGAAATTTCCACCAATGCTTGTAGTCCACTGGGGAATCAAACATTTAAAGCTTGTTCCAATTATTTGGTCATGAGCAATTCTGAGGAGCTGTTGGAGGTACCCTGCAGATAAGTTCCCAAAACTTACTAACCTGAAAATCTGACGAGCTCACTGGAAAAATAATATGAAGCAAATCCTTTTTTTCAGGATGCTTAATGTAAATAGGTATATTGGAAGTGCATAGTGAGTCTTATTTTACATAAGGAGAAATGCAATTAGGATATGTTCAGTTAATCTCCATAGCCCTTAATTCGAGAATCTTTACTGGGACACTTGTGAAATATGCTTTTTTTCCCCCTAGGGCTATTTCTTTCCCACTGTGGGTGTGGGATTAGGTACTTTAGTGATCAGTATATAGATGCATGGGAGGGGGCATTTTAATTTCCTTCTGTATTTCACCCAGCATTTGTGTTGTGGAATTATAGAAGAGCTTACTGCATCGAAGGGCTGGTTTCACTTGAGGCATCCTCTGTACAATTTGCAGCGTCTGGGCTAGGTTACACATTCATGCATTTCACCCCCATGCATCTCCATGTGAGTTTTGTATATGAAGCCTGCTTTCTTTCAAGTTACCACCATTGCAGGCAGGAGCTGAAGCACCTTCATTTACATCATTAATATGTAGGTGCTGGCATACTAATTGGGGCTTGTACACAGCCTCACACTGTGCACAAAGTTATTGCAAGGGAGACAGCTCAAACAAGACCTGACTTTAAGTGCTCCCTGTGCTGAGGAATCACAAGACTGGATTGACAGTAAGTGGGCAGGTGTTAAACACCTAAAGCTCAGGTGTTTTTGTTCCTACTACTTTAATGTTACACTGCTCAGTTGTCTGGTCTTTTTCTTTAATGCCATCTCAGAACTCTAATGGGGGCTGGGATTGCCTTCCCATACACTCCTCAAATGTTGTTTTTTTATTGTGCCTGTACACCCAATAAAAAGCACAGTTGCCAGTGTGTTCTTTTGACCAGTGGAGCTGAAGCGATAAAGAGTGAGCCTCAAAAACTTATTTCGTCTGCCAAATGGTGCTTATCCAGTAAAGCTATTACTTGACCACTTTTTTCTCCCATTGTGGCTTTGTTAGCTTCAGGTTGGTATTGCAAACATCCACAGTTTTGTGCAGTACAGAACATCATGTTCCTTTTCCTGTGCTTGTGCAATGTTTGGGTTTGGCAGAATGGCAGTGAGCCAAGAAGCAGAATTTCAGGTTATGAGTAACATGTTTTAGAAACTTATGTAATTGTGTGCGAATGGGGGGAGGAACTTGAGTGTAGGTGTGGTTTAGTAAAGAACAGCTCTGTGATTGGGTGCCGTTGATGCACTTTACATTTTATGATTGGCTGCAGTCATCTTAAGAGTATTCTCTAATTATTTGGAGTGCCAATTAATGTTCTTTTTATTCCAACATAAGCTTTAATGTGCTAGATCCTATAAGTGAATCGTTACTTTCCATTCATTATGGGATCATGAAATGTAATTATGTAAAGTTCATGTCTAATTAGACTGGAATAAAGAATCCATTCACTAATAACGCTAAACTAGTTATCAAAAACTTGTCAAAAAACACACACACTGCTGTTCAGGCCACTATAAAGATTCACATATGTGAATAAAGTATATAAAAAACAGTAATTTATGTTTATCTGATCTACAGATTCAACCATATGATTTGTGGTCCAAAACCAACATACAGTATGAACATATGCCTAATGCTCACGCACCAACCTTTGTTCAGACCACTATAAAGAAGAATACTGTAGATTTATACCCTGCCCTTCTCTCTGAATCAGAGACTCAGAACGGCTTACAATTTCCTAATCTTTCCCTCCCACAACAGACACCCTGTGAGGTGGGTGGGACTGAGAGGGCTCTCACAGCAGCGGCCCTTTCAAGGACAACTCCTGTGATAGCTATGGCTAACCCAAGGCCATTCCAGCAGCTGCAAGTGGAGGAGTAAGGAATCAAACCTGGTTCTCCCAGATAAGAGTCCGCACACTTAACCACTGCACCAAACTGGCTCTCATATATACATATACAAATAAAGCATTTTTGATTGATATTTACACTGTTTCCTCTCCCCCATTTTGCCTTTTTGTGTGTGTGTTATCAAAACCTGTCATTCTCCCAAAATTGTCAGTAGTAGTGACGTAAGAATCCTAATACAGTTCATCATGTGGTAGTATAAACTGCAGTTTAACCATGTCATACTCTTATGGTTCTTCCTGATTAAGTTCTTACTTAATTGAAGAAGAAGAAGAAGATGAAGATATTGGATTTATATCCCGCCCTCCACTCCGAAGAGTCTCAGAGCGGCTCACAATCTCCTTTACCTTCCTCCCCCACAACAAACACCCTGTGAGGTGGGTGGGGCTGGAGAGGGCTCTCACAGCAGCTGCCCTTTCAAGGACAACCTCTGCCAGAGCTATGGCTGACCCAAGGCCATGCTAGCAGGTGCAAGTGGAGGAGTGGAGAATCAAACCCGGTTGCATTTCAAGGATTCTTGATCTTGCTGTCCCCAGCCCCCACCCCCCAAAAAACCCTTCTATATAAAATGAATGTAAAGCAAGAAGTCACCCCTAGGGTCTAAAAAAATTGACTCTAGACCACAAAAGCTTATGCTGGAATAAAAATGTTGTTATTTATGGCATTGCAAGATACTAAAGTGGCTCTTTTTGGAATTAGAATTTATTTCATTGTCTTTCTATTCTATTTGCCTTTGAAGAGAGTCCAGATAGAACTTTTTTACTGCTGAGTTATAACTCAAGAGATATTGTTCACATCTTCTGCCCCAGGAATAGCAATGAATAGCATTTTGCAGAGGAATTGCAATGGCTTCAAATGTAAAACTTCTGAATTCATTCTATATGGGCTGGAATCCTTCCCAGTATGGTACAGAAGACTGTGACAGACTGATCAAAGAATCCATCTCCCACATAAAGATGTTCTTTACTTGGGGGTGTAGCTAATCCATAGTTGTTCTGCTTGTGTGAACATGACCTTTTGGGCTCAATTGGTAGAAGCTGGGTGTTACGTTCTAGAAGTTACATGCTAAAGAAAGGAATGTTTATAATTTAGTCTGTACTCCTAAGCATGAGTTCTATGGAGAGATAAAACCATTGGTTGTACAAGTAAACATGCCTAGGATCACTCTGCATGTATTTGGCCTGGGGTGTTCTTTAAACAAAAAACATTCATTATATAAGATGGCACAGCATATGAATGACAAGGCATTTTATGTCTCTTATTTTCCCACATAATCTGTATTTTTAAAAATGAATACTTTAAGGTTTGCCTTGGGAACTTAGATACTCTGGCCTAGACCTGTATGAGTTCATGTTGCTTTGAATACTCTTCTCCATTTGTGTAATTTGTCTGGCATTGTAGGTAGCAAATTTGCAAAGCCCTCTGTTTAATTATAAAGGGACAAGTTGTATAGCTCTCTGTTAGGGTCCAGTTTCTGTTGACCAAGTATCATTACCGTAAACATATAAGTGCATGCTGAACTTAAGTGATGGCCAGCCTGCATGAAGTTCCACAGGTTAAGCTACTCACACATTATAGCATCTTTGTTTTGGGTCTGAATGTGAAAAGTGTGTGGGCTCACAAATCCTTGCATCACAGACCAGATGGCTGATCTTTTTGAAAAAGGTGCTAACCTGTAATTTCCTAGATAGTCTTGTGACTGTCCTGGTGTGGTCATAGAAATGCAAGGAGCTAATATCAGTATATAAGAATTTTCAGATTTGGGTGGTGCAAAGTACTACAGTGGATTGTGATTATGCTGCTCACTTATGTGTGTTATAACTTGCACATGTGTTTTTCCTTGAACTGAAACAGTTACCTTAATGTGAAAAGACGATGAAAGAATTAGCACCACAGAAGTTTGATGCCTTGAAGAGAAGTGTATGGAACCAAGTACAAAAGAAGCCTGGAAGTAATTCATCATCTTCTATCACAAAAGATGCAGTAATTCTTTGAACTGTGCCTGCTAATAGGTACAGGCATAAGTACTTTATTATACAAGGATTGATTTATTCTGTTTGATTTTTGTTGCTTTCAACCTGGCCTAGAGAAAAGAGGACATGAATTTGAGAATGGACTAGCAGTGACATTTTTGATCTCTGTACTGCTCACCATGAATGTGAACCTGCTCATCAATGACTTCTTGGACCACCATGCTATTGCGGAAACTGGCAAACAGCTAGCTGATGGTTTGGAGAATCAGGATAATACCCAGCAAGATGATTCAGAAATATTTTGTGGCAGATGTACCAAAAGCAGCTCTGGAAATGAATTTAATGGGTTGGCATTCAACAAGGCCAATTCTCACAGTCTTGAATCTCATGACAGCTCAGTTAAAAACTCCAGCGTTCGACACAAATCCTACAGCAGGAGTAACAGGTAAGCATGGTGAATAAGTTGATTGTATTATTCTTGAACTGTGACCAGGGTCCAAGAAATGAAAACAGATACCACCTGAGCCTAAAAGGCCTTGTAGGTGCATTTTTAAAATATATTCTAAGTAAACTCAGAGGTCACCTGGAGGGGAGGGTGTGAATGAGAGGTGAAATCCTCAGGCAGTTGTGACCATCCTGCCCTCCCCAGCTGGGAACTGTATTACATTCCCCTTAACAGATTCTCATTGCTGATCCATACTGGAATTCTGATGACTAATTGCTTCATAGCACACCTTCATCCCACCCTGATTGGGCAGTGGGGGGATGAAAACAAGAATAGCTGCTAACTGTTCTAAGAACATTTGTTGTGGGCAATTATAGGGGAGTGTTGGAGATGCTGACTTGAATCTTGACTGGTGTTCCTACAGAAGAATTAATTTGTCTGTGGGGCATAACTTTTTTGCATCCCACGCATCCCAAAATGCCCCTCAGAATCCTTTGAGGAGTACTTTGGGCTGTACAGGTCAGGGATTGTACTCCAAAGGCCTGCAGGAATGCTAGGTTATGGGAATCCTTGAGCCTGTCTTCATCCAGTCCACTATATTCTATTTCTAATAACAGTACCAGATTTGTACTGATCCTCTGAACCAATCCATCCACATACATTCCTGAAAGCTAGCATTGGCTTCTGCTTGCTATTGTGTGTATCCTTTGGTGAACCCTAGTTCTCTGCCATGTAGTTGTGGAACCACCCTGATCATATCTACTAAATGTCCAGATGCCAGAAACCAGCACTTTCATAAGGTGCCTCATAAAATTTCATGTTTGCTTAAATATATTGCTTTTCATTTATACACAGTGGTTTAACTGCAGTTGAAACATGAAGTTACACGCAACAAATAAATGCAATTTGAGCAGTCTGTTGCTAACATCATCCAACAAAAACCAAAGCAAATAACTTTTACAGTGCTTCCAGGTATTTGTTCCTGTCCTGGCTAGAGAGGTCATTCCAAAGACTTGGGGCAATCATAGCAAATCTCTTCTTGTTATGTTTAACAGTTGTAATTTGCATAATATGAAGCAAAGATCAGAAGATCCTAAAGCAGCCTGGGGATGGGCTTCATACAATTAGAAATAGTTGGTGTTTATTCCAGGTGATAAAGAGCTTTAAGTGGAAACACTGGCACATTTAGTTGAGTTTAAGGAAATGTTCTTTAAGGAAAGAAAAAACTGAACTTTTTTTTTAAAGGCCAAGGAAACAATAACCAAGGTGCCTAAAATGCAGATTGTTTACATACAGTGGAGTTGTGGGACTCCCTGTTTAGCTGAAGTAAGAGGAACAGTGCAACAAACAGATTGCATGGCATTCGTCAGCCTTACGCAGAGACTACATCTCATTGCTTCCTGCTGTGCTGAAAGGGCCCCATAGCCACTGTTGTGCACATGTGCAACACAATGCAGGTCTTGCAGGTCAAAACACAATTGAAAGGAGCCACTCTGCAAGCCAGCCCTCTGAACTTATCCCAATCCAAAACAGATGTCTTGTTGGGATGGCTATTTCTAATTCTTTTGGTGATCATTTGTTTTGTTGGTTTCAATTGCAGTGAGCAACCAAAATGGAGCCGAAATCATGAGAAACTTACGTTGGTGATTCAGGAACTGAAGCAGTATTTCCCGACAGAGAAGGCGGAGAGCAGCGCCAAGAGCAGCACTCTCAGTGCACTCAGTTATGCTTCAAAGTGTGTCCAGCAGGTCCAGAGTACGTGGGTAGCATGTAGCTCCAACGCTGTGTATATGTAAGAGCCAGTTAACAGGGTTTCTTCACTGTAGTGTGGCGGAGAAGTTGAAACCAAGATAAGGAATGTAGACCAAAGTGGGCATCCAAGGATACGCACATATATTATGTTGGGATGGCATGACAGGTGTGTGTGTCACCTGAGTTTCCTTGACTGTTTCTCATTCTCTGAAAAGACTCTTGAATTATCTTCAGATCTGAGAAATATTAGTTAATTTTGTTTTTATTACAGCTGAGAGGGATGCACTGTGCTTAGGAAACTTTGAGATTTAAAATTTGCACAACATAAACTAATCTTTAGAGTGCTTTTTGTTCCATTGCTCTGCATAATCAGATTAATATGTTTATCAGGTAGGAGCACAGGCTTGTATATTCAGTGTTTGGGGGGGCAATTTGAGGGTCACCAGAGTCTGCTCCATTCTTTCTTTTGTCACAAGATATTAAGAGGTTTAATATGTGGTGCATTGAGTAGAAAACTTGGTTCTGCCTGTTGGTTTTTCTTTGAGTTCTCTGTTAAATGCACGCTTGGATGATCCAGAGGTGAAAGTTAGAGCAATACAAACAATGTCCAACTTCTTGTATCAGACATCTTGCTGCTTTTGTTTTTCCCATTGGCAGATAGCAAGGCTTTTCCGTTTTGGGGAGAATGTGGATCATATCAGACAGATGCTGGCATGTACAGCATTGAGGAGTTGGCAGCAATTACATCTGAACATGCTCCCAAAAACACTGTGAGTGATCCAGATTTTTATCACAGCTGTTTCCTTAATTATTTTTGCAGATACCTACTAACAGTAGCTGCTTAATCACTGAATGAAACTTAATTTAGCTGTTAGGGAGGACTTGGAAAAGAAGTGTAAATAGTGTCTCTTTTCCATTTACAAAAGCAAGCCTGAGGGTAACAAGCACATGGCAGTGTTTGATCTTAGTCCCAAAACAATACTTTATCTACAGTAAAGTAGTATGAAGATCCTGCTTTGCTGCAGTTTAAGGAGAAGCAACATTTGGATAGGTTTTGAAAAACATTTCCTTTCTCTTCTGTATTGGATAAGAGATGCAGGAGGCAGTGCTTCACTTAGATTCTTCATAGGATGTGTGGCCACGTTGAGAGGCATCCTCCTAGCCACTTGTGGGTTTTTAGCCATTTATTTCCTTAGTTTACACACTTTAAGTCACATTTTCCATTTCAAATATCACCAAAGGTGAAGCACATTGGCAGGTTCTTGGTGCTTAAATCCCTCATTCTTGATTCAGACCAAATATATAGGCAGTGTAAGATAGCAAAGGACATGTGTTGGATTTTGCATTTCCAGTGTTTTAACCAGACATTGTTTGAATTGCCAATTGATGTCTTTTATGGTGGTGCTGCAGATGTGTATCTCTCTTAACTGACAGTTGCATAAAAGGAGAACGTGAAAATTGACTCATTGGTGAATTTCTGAATGTTTTACATATTGTGGTTCCAGGGCCAGGATCCCTGAGAGTCCAGAATTAGGAATACTTTGCATAGGTTTAAGTAGCCTGTGTCTTCCATAGTTAAAATGTGTAACGAAAGGTTTGTAGGCCTCTACATAATATGAAATACTGAATTCTTGTATCTCAGCATGGGATTTGGTACCTTTATGGCACTATTCCTGTGCTTGGCCATACATTTGATTGAAGTTGTACTTTTCCTCCAGGACACTTTTGTGGTTGTTTTCTCATTGCTGTCTGGGAAAATGGTGCATGTCTCTGAGCAAGCGGCCTCCATTCTGAGTTGTAAGAAGAGACTCTTAGATTCTTCTCGCTTTGCAGAGTTGTTGGCTCCTCAGGATGTAGGTGTCTTCTACACTCATACTAATCAATCTGTCCTGCCGCTTTGGAACATGGACACCCAAACAGGTGATTTGATGTGTAAAGAAAAAACTGGCTTTCAAATTAAGAGGGTTATAAAATATGTTTTGAAAATTAGCAAATTAAAAATAAAATGTACAAAAGGAACAGCTTGTCTAGTTTTACTCATAGTTCTTTGTTATGGACTCTGGTTTTGTGTCTGCACAGACCAATTTCTAGAGCTGGTGTGCTCATCCTTCCCCATGGAGAGGTCTCTCTTTTGTCTGAGGTCTCTCTTTATAGTACTCTCCCTATCCATCCTGGTCTGTTTACTGCTGCATCTCTGAGGATTTTCTCTTGCTGCTTTGAGCTTCATACTTTCTACTCTAATTTTCTTCTCAAGCTGGGAATTCTTTTCCCCCCTTAGCCATTCAATCGGAATACATTTTTTTCTTTCCCTTTGTGTCTGGGTACCTATTGTGCAATGGACCACTTTGCAGAAGTGCTGAGGCTCCAGGGCTAGCATCCCTTGCTGCGTAGTCTTAGGTCTGTCTCCTCTGTTAATGGGGCAACTGAATTTATGTCATGACCCCCCTCCCCTTCTGCAGAGGACTGTTTAGTCCTCTGGCCAGAGCTTTCCTTATTGCCTAGGCCCATTATTTCCAGATCCCAAACTCACCTTTTGAACACTGTTTGGTGGCAGCATGGGACCCTTTAAACAGCAACTACATGGCATCATAGCCACATGATGGCATGAAGGGAAAGCCAGAGGTCTAACTTCACTGGTGTGAAGCAAGAAAGCCAGGAAGGGGAAATGTGAGCCAAGTACCAGAATATGTCCTGTAGTTAGAAAAAAAGTAAAAAATTAAGCATTCTGCTATTACTTTAAGCCTTTTTGCAAAGAGAAGCAGCCTTGGCAACCTTGGTCTTTGTTTATTTTGTGGAGTTAGTATTAAAGTACTGGGAACAGGTCTATTTCTGCAGAAGAGAGACTATGGGCTATTCATACTCTAGAGCAGGGGAGTCAAACTCATTTTTTATGAGGGCCGGATCTGATATATGAGACCTTGTCAGGCTGGGCCATGGGTGTCGTAAAATGTATTGGCAGGTAGTGGAGACATAAACTTTATAAACTTAAAGGACACAGATAAGCACAATTAAAGATTTTTTTTTTTAGAAAAAAAGCTTTAAATAAAACATGCTTAAAAATGAGCACTCTTGCAATATTTTATTTAACAGTCGCTGATAACTGACAGAAGCAAGAGAGGGAGAAGGAAGCAGACTTACTCGTGGGCCTGATAGAGCCCTCCGGGGGCCTGATTTGGCTCCTGGGCATGTTTGACACCCCTGATCTAGAGAATACCTCAGTTGTTATTATGGGGGATCTTGGTGTAAATTGTTTGTAGTGTATCTGCAGTTGATGATCCTCAAGTAGTCATCTGTTGAGTCATAACAGCTTGACTCAACAGATTCTGCAAACTTTCAAAGGCAACTGGATTATGAATTGGGAAGGAGCATAGAATGTATCACCCATTGTATCATTTAAATGGGGTGCTTCTTAGAAGGCATATTCAGTTTTCATAGTAGATAGGGAGGGACATAATTTCAATAGCAAGTTGGGCACTATAGTTACTACCTATCTTTATCATCACTTGTTCTTTTCTCGTAGCATCTGTTTATGAATATGCACAAGTGAAGTCCTTTTTCTGCAGAATCAGGTGAGTATTATCAAGGATTAGAATACCATGTGGAAGGGACAAGTAGTTTTCATCATGTTTGGGCATTTTAAGGTGAGTTCTCTCGGACAAAATGCAATTTTCCTGAGAACAGGGTACAAATGTTTTAAAAAGATATTAGGTTCTTTAGCTGGTCTTTGGAATCAGTGGGTTCCTGAATTTCCAGTATAATTATTTTTTGAAAGCCAGGTATATTTTTGAAGGAATGGAACAGTAACGTTGACTAACAAAACTTTATTCAGAGAAGGGGATTTAGTTTGTCCAAAGACCAGCCAGTCAGTATCTGGAGCAAATTCCAAATCATTGCCAGAAACTTTTATGAATCAGTACGTTTTTGTTGCAGAGCGGGTAAAGACCAAGAGAAGCGCTACTGTCCTTGTCGGATCACGCCTTATTTGGTTAATGTCCATTATCAAAATCGCAGTGAGCCAGAATCCTGCTGCCTTGCTGTTGTTGAAAAAATTCACTCTGGATATGAAGGCAAGTCTAAAAGAACTTTGGTATGAAACAAGCCTATCTGGATTCCCAGTACAATTTCTCATTCTGTTGTTTGTTTGTTTTAAATGAGCTAGGCATTCATCTTCAGAGCCCCTTGCTTGGTTTTTCTGGATCCTAGTATTGTATTCTGCTATACCTCAGTGTTGGCTTTTACTTAATGGAACTTATATAAAGGAGAATGATTTAAATCTGTCTTTGTGTGATGGTCCTTTTAACTCCCCCTTGAAGCAGTAGCTAATTAAGCAGGATAAAATACTATGAAGTTTTACAATAGCATGAGAGAAGTCAGATTTTCTGGACAGGATCCAAAGAACCCTGGAAGTGGTTGTGTGAGCTGAAGGGATGGTCCTTTTAACTGGTTTTACAAAAAGGAGGATCTCTTTTCTTCCTCTTCCCTCTGCAAATGTGGCACAGTGAAGAGTCACTGAAAATCAAGAGTATCAAAAAGCAGTAATATGGCATATGGTATACACCATTTTTAAAAATAATTCATCTTTCGTTGGTTTAGCATGGTTCTGTCACTCTCAGTCCATGTTGACTTACGTTTTATGTTCCAACTATTGTTTTTTGTTTCTTTTTGGTCAGCTCCTCGGATACCATTGAAGAAAAGGATCTTCACCACAGCCCACACCCCAGACTGCGCATTTCTAGAGATTGATGACAGGTAATGATTTTGCCTTGCTCTCACGTATGAAAAATAATGATACAGCTGGTGCAAAAGAAAAATCTTGTTAGAGGAATTGCTGGAGACTCATGCGTTATGTTCATGTTGCTGGAACCCAAGAGCCTTTGCTTGGATGATTTTGAGGCTCTGGAAAAAACTGAATTGATGGGATATAAACAGCCATAGAACAGGGCTAGACTCTGATCCCTCTTAACAAGGAGAACTGGAAATCCTATATCCAAAACCATTTGCTTCTGTTGTTATTTAGTGAAGCCCATTGTGTTGCATCTGACAGATAAGAAATAATAGGTGCACCAAAAAGTAACATGATGAGTCAAGCTACATAGAATTTCCTTCACAAAAAGCAAAGCAATGCAAGTGCTAGTTTTAAATCTGCTTCTCTAGTATAGACATAGTAGTACAATTAATGCTGTTTGTGATAAAAATGTGAAATTTTATATGTACGCTGTATCACCTTGTATTAAGGTAGGGAGATACTTCTAATAATTCTCAATTAAAAATGGAGCTGATAAATGCGAGTTGTTGCACATAATGGCTTCAAATTAGTAGACATTTCTGTGTTCTTCAGAGTATGTTCCTGTTAACTTCGAGTCAATGCATTTTATACCATGTTGCCATGTCAAATTCTTCCGAGTAGGTTACTGACTTTTCATTTTCTGAGACTAGTTATGGGAGCTGAAAGGACTGTAGGTTAGTTTTACAAGAAACGTATATCTTCTCCTCTTCCCCTGCTCTCCTGCAAATGTAGCACTTGGCAAAATGAATCAACGTTGCTTCAGTTCTTCAACCTTAATCAATTTATGCATTTAAGAGCTGGTTTTCAAAGCTATATGAAAGGTTCCCAGATGATAATAAGCTTTAGTTTAGACACTTCCATCTCCTCACACACCTTAATGAAATCTCTTGAACTGCAGTATTGCTGGCATTTCTTCAGTAGCAGCAAATTCTGGTAGATGAACCACAAAAATGATGTTCCCCACACCATTGGCTGCTGCTTTGCCTGTTGCTGGGTGCTGCAAATATTCAACTGTAATTCTCACAGACCAGGCACATTTCCCAGTCAGTTGCATTAGGAAGTTGACTTCTAGGAACTTCAGAAGCATCTGTCAATTTCAGCCTTGTAAAGTGGTATTGTGTGGGTTATTTTGTATTCATTTGGAACAAAGTACAGTACAGTATATGTAATTATGTGGTTGTGCCAAAATATAAACACAAGCTATTTAAATGTTAACTCTTCACAGGTTATTCTATAGATTACAATTTCTGAAATAGGATAAAATATCAAATAAAATTGCCTTTTACTACAATTCCATTTAATTATGTAGTGGTAATGCTGCATGTTTAATTTAAAAAGAAAACAGCTGCAGATAACAGACAAGTTACTGCCAATAATTTATTTACTTAACACCAATTTAAAGTTGGTGCAAATCAATCCCATCAGACCTTTAAAAAAAGAAAAGAAACAACATATTTAGACCTTTCTCCAACTACTTACAATGGCTGCAATTCTAACACTTCCCTGGGAATAAGCCACAATGAAGAAGTGTGAGTTATTGTAGAGTGGACCAGCTTAGGATTCCCCCCCCCCCAAAAAAAATTGTCTACATGTTTAGAATCCACCCCCCTCCAAATTGTCTACCATGTTTAGAACATTGGGAATGTTTCCCAGTCTTAATTTGAACTTTATAAAATACCAGTTGGTAACTGTAGTGTTCCATACTTTTATTACAAAGGGCACTGTTCCAGCTCTTAGTGTAGCTATGGCACCATGCAGGTGCCATCAGTGTACATGACCCTTTACACAGTAACACATACAAAGACTGCCATGGGCCCCTTTGGGAGAAAAACATACAGGAAAGACATAAAATAAAGGAGAAAAAATCCTTGCTTCAAAGAGCTTGCATTCTAAGTTTTTGCTTCTGAAGTAGCAGCTGAAGAGAAGGAAGAAGTCAGAGTTCCAAGAGGTGACTGGGGAAATGCAGCCAGATGTTTTTGGGTTTTGTTTCAACTGGGCGTGGGGACTTGAGGGCATTTGCTTATTGGCTGGCATGTAGGCATTGCTTTTCAGTTTTAAAAAATGAAACTGCTCAAATGACAAAGGCTGTCAGCTGAAGCTGGGTTCTCCTGGCACAGTGTGGTTAAGCTCAGCCCTCAGCTGCTTTTCTCTCTGTTGTCACCTTTGATAGGAGTGCAAACCATTTTGCTCTTGCACAGCTAGAAGGGGTTGCCTGAAAGTGCAGCATTCAGTATTGTCCTGTGATATGCAGACATCTATATTGTTTTTCAGAGCTGTTCCTCTGTTGGGATTCCTGCCCCAGGATTTGATCGGAACATCCATCTTGATGCATCTCCATCCTGAAGATCACTCTTCGATGCTTGCAGTTCATCGCAAAGGTAAGCCTGAGCTGCTGGCACTCTTTTGCCAGAAAGCTTAGTGCCCAGGTGCATCCTCCTGGAATGTGTATAAGCAAAGCAGCACCAGGCCTCTAGCTTACTTCAGTGGTGCAAGGAAAACAAGTAAGTTTGAGTCCAGCAGCACCCTAGGGATCAACATGATTTAGGGGTATAAGCTTTCAGGAATCTAAACTCCCTCCATCAGATCTGACAAAGAGAGCTTTGACTCTCAAAAACGTATCCCCACAAAATCTTGCTGGTGTAAGGTGTTACTGGACTAAAACCTAGCTGATCTTCTTCGTGGTCTCTGTGCAGTCCCACACATGGGTCTTGCCGCAGGCAACGGATCCATACCTCGGAGCTCCAATAGCTCGTTTATAACGTCTTTTGGCGCGCTTTCCTCCCGCCCTGGGGAGCAGGCAGCGACTGCGCATGCCTGGAGCGGGGGGAGAGCGCCCATTCCACTCAGTTTCTTTCCTACCGCCGCCCGGACAACACCCTCCTCGCTGCGTTCCTCCTTAGCTCGTTCGTTACCTCATCTCTTCGTCTTCCTTTCACTACCTAGTATTTTCTCTTCTCACCGTTTTCATATTCTCTTTCGTCCTGAAAAATTTAAAAAAAAAAAAAAACCCGCCTTCTGCGCTATCTTTCCCCTTTTCTCCCTTCCCTCCCCTCCCTTGTCCGGAGCGCATGGAAGGGAAAGTTACCTTCAAAAAGTGCACGCGCTGTGGGACCAAAATCCCTTCGTCAGACGGCCACAGCCACTGCCTGTTTTGTTTGGGTGAAGCTCATCGAGTCGACTCCTGCCCTCACTGTGCGAACTTTGGCAAGCAGGCCCGTAAAAACCGTGCAGCCAGGCTCCGGAGTTTCCTTATTGAATTGTCCCTGAGGGCTATGCCCGCGTCGGACTCGCCGCCTCCCCAACAACAAACGGGAGCTTCGGCCTCTACGGACGTGTCTCTCTCTAAGCAGAAGCACAGGTCCGAGAAAAAATCTTCGAAGCACGCCGATCCTGGCCATAAGGCTTCGAAAAAATCGCGCCATCTCGAATCCTCGGATTCGGCGCCCAAAAAATCTCGCCTTTCCGAATCAGCTGATTCGGCTCCGAGGAAACTCCACCACTCGCACTCGGCTCCTAAGAAGCCTCGGGCCCCAGTCTCAACGCCTATGGATCCCTCGGCCTCGACGCAGCCCGCACTTCCGCTTGAACTGTCGACTCCGTCAGACGTCATTACCGACATGCCACAGCTGACTCCTCACTCGTCTACTGCGGTAGAGGTTATACCAGTCCACTCTCGTTCACCTTCAGTGCACAGCGTGGTTCCTACCGACTTCATGCAACCTGACCTGACTACTGATTCGACTCAGGCCTACTTTAAGCCTCCGCTTCGGATCGGATCCTTCCGGGACATCGGGATTTCTCCCCTGTATAAGGATTCGGCCACTCAGGCGTCAAATGAAGGTTGCCCTCGCTCACCTACTCATCGAGTCCACTCCGGGTCGTCGCCTCTTAGAGGCCGTTCCAGATCGCCACGTCGGCGCTGAGACTCCGACTCTCCGGGGTATTATCAACACTACTATGCCCCTTCAAGGTACGACCGCCATTTCTCTCGGTCTCCTTCTCCTAGACGCCGACCGTACCGCCATCCTTCTCGGTCCCCATCCGTGGAGGGTTCAGGTTACTCAATGTACTCTGCTATTCAGTACGGAGATTCTCCTAGACCCCGTGATCGACTCCGTGATTCCCACCGACGACTTCGGGATTCCCCACGACATCGGGATTCCCCGCGACCCCGCGATCTCGAGCGTTTTCCGGATTCACCTAGACCCCTTGATCGGTACTACCCACGGGCCCGTGGTCAAGATCGGACCCGAGAACCTGATTGGACCCGAGAACCTGATTATTCTCGCTATTCCCCCCGACTCCGTGAGCGACTACGGGAATGTGTACAGCAATCTCGGGACCACTACCAGCTAGAAGGTGCTAGGCCGCGCACTCCGTCAGCTTCTGCCTCGATTGCTCCCCCGGTCTCTACCCACACGGACCAACGCGATCAGGTTGTGAAGCCTAAGACCACCCCGTCGGACCCGATTCCGCCTCCACATCCTCCTTCCGGTGAGGACTCCCGTTCCGACGTCGACTCCGTAGCTTCATCTGACTCCGACGACCATCCAGATTCGGTAGTCTCGGATTCGACGCCACAGCCCAGGCTCTCTCCATCTGATGCCTCCAAGGCCTACCTCCATCTCATTACTACTATGGCTGAAGCCTTGAACATTACCCTTCCGTCGGACTCGCCTAAGGTCTCTGACATTGTGCACGACCTTGTACAAACGGACTTTCCACCTGGTTCATTACTTCCTATGTTGCCGGTGCACCTCGAAGGCCTCCGTGAAACCTGGGAAAAACCTGCTTCAATTCCACCTACCTCTAAGCGCTTGGACTCGCTTTATAGAGTCCATGCTCCCGAAGCAAAATTTCTGGCTTCCCATCCAGCACCCAACTCTATTATTGTGCACTCAGCCACCAAAGCTAAGCCCTCTAGACATCCGACACCTCCAGACCGAGAGGGCAGGAAACTGGACACTCTGGCCAGGAAAATGTTCAACCTTGCGTCAACAAATTCTAAGCTGAACAATTATCTAGCCTACTTTTCGGCTTACATCTTCAACTTGGCCAACCAATTTACACCTCTTATTCCTTCCCTTCCGGAACCCTCTCAACGGGTGGCCTCTGGACTGGTATCAGAGCTGTCTAGGGTGTCGAAGCAACAAATAAATACCATTCGCCACGCTGTCTCCTGCTCTTCAAGGGTTTTTGCGTCCTCTGTTGCTCTACGCCGTCATGCCTGGCTAAGGTCCACCAACCTACAACCGGACATTAAGCAAAAGATCGAGGATCTCCCCTTTGATGGCCTGGGTCTCTTCCACGCTTCCACCGATGAGGTTCTCACCTCAGTGGATGACGGGCGTAAACGTGCAAAACGTTTGGGAGTCTCTCAGCTGTTCTCCCAACAACCCAATCGTACAAAACCCTGGAGACCATCATTCCAGAGGCGCCAACGGTCACCTAGGCGCAATGACTTCTGGAAAAGGAAGAGTGGACAGCAGAAGCCTCAGTTCCAACAAAGGCCTCGGTCACAGCAGCCCCAAAAGTCCTCCCTCCCTTCTAAGCAGTCTCTTTGACTTTCCTCACACCTTACCAGAGCTCCGCACCCGTCTCTCACCATTCCTTCCCACTTGGAACTCGATAACAACCGACTCCTGGGTGCTGACCATCGTGCGCCTAGGTTACGCAATCGAGTTCATTTCTCCACCTCACCACCACTACTTCATAGCTACTCCCCCGTCTTCTCTCCTACATCAGGAGATCCTGGACTTACTTCACAAGAACGCCATAGAGCCCGTCCCCCCCCCTACACCGAGGGACAGGTTTCTATTCAAGATATTTCCTAGTTCCCAAAAGGGATGGAGGCAGGCGTCCCATTCTGGATCTGAGGAAGCTCAACAAGCACATCCAATACAGGAAGTTCAGAATGATCTCCCTGCAGTCCATCTTGCCCCTCATCCCCAGGGGGTCCTGGATGGCTTCTCTAGATCTTCAGGACGCTTACTTCCATGTGACTATCCGACCTCAACATCAGAAGTATCTGCGGTTTGCCATGGGCCCGGACCACTACCAATATGTGTCCCTACCATTCGGCCTATCCACGGCACCTCGCGTCTTTACCAAGTGCATGGCAGTGGTGGCAGCTGCGCTTCGCATCCGGAACATCCCAGTCTTCCCATACATCGACGACTGGCTTCTGGTGGCCCCAACACAACAACAGTTGGAGCACAACCTCAACGCAGCTCTCACTCTCCTGACTTCCCTGGGCCTTCGTGTGAATGCATCAAAATCACACCTCACACCTACCCAAGACCTCAAGTTTATAGGCGCCCTTCTATGCACCTCCATACATCGTGTCTTTCTCCCCGAGGATCGGGCACAGACTATTATCGACCTAGCCGGGTCAGTGCAACAACAACCCTGTCAGTCTGCGTTCACAATCCAGCGCCTGCTGGGCCTTATGGCCGCAACAACATCTGTCCTCCGCTTTGCCAGGCTACGGATGCGACAACTACAAATCTGGTTTGTGCGAGCCTACCACCCTCAAACACAACCACAAAGCGTTTTGCTGACTGTTCCACGGAGAGCACTTCTATCCCTCACGTGGTGGACTGTTCCCAACAATCTCCTCGAGGGCAAGCCGTTTCTACCGACTTCACCCACGGCCACAGTCACTACAGATGCCTCCAAGTGGGGTTGGGGAGCCCACCTAGAGGACAAGACTGTCAGAGGACTTTGGACACCCTCCGAGAGAGCCATGCATATAAACTGCTTAGAACTGATTGCGGTACACAGAGCCCTCCAATCCTTTCTCCCTCTGATAGGAGGTCGGCACGTTCAGATCTCCACGGACAATATGGCAACAGTTTATTACATAAACAAGCAAGGGGGCACCAGATCCCTCCGTCTCTGCCGTATAGCCGTGATGCTCTGGGAATGGTGTGTCAAGCACAACATATACATGACTGCCATTCATCTCCCGGGTGTGGAGAATACTCTGGCCGACTCCCTCAGCAGGTTCCGCATAGACGACCACGAATGGTCCATCAATCCGACCTACCTTCGGCGTATCTTCCGTTGCTTCGGAACACCCAAGGTGGACGTCTTTGCATCCAGGGACAATGCCAAATGTCCTCAATTTTACTCCAGGAGGGGCAACGACGCCTTCCTACACAACTGGACGGGTCCCCTTCACTATTTCTTCCCACCAACCCCCCTTCTGACACGGGTGCTGGTCAAAATAGCTCGGGATGGCACAGACTGCATCCTCATTGCGCCATGGTGGCCTCGGCAACCGTGGTTCACGAGGCTTCTTCAACTGTCCCGCCACACTTACCGCCGACTTCCTCCTGTGGCCGACCTTCTCTCTCAGGCCAGCGGTCAGATTCTGCACCACAACCCTCGAGTCCTGGCCCTGGTAGCCTGGAGAATACATCCTCCTATCTCTCCGCAGAGGTAGCCAATATTATCCTCAACGCGAGGAAGCCTTCCACGAGACTTTCCTATCAGCGAAAATGGAAGCGCTTCTGTTCCTTTGCGACATCTAATCATTTACAGCCGGAAACGGCACCCCTGAACCTGATCCTGGACCATCTGCTTTCTCTACGAAAATCAGGACTTTGTTATTCCTCCTTGAAAGTTCACCTTTCTGCAATTTCTGCTTTCCACAACCCGGTTGATGGCAAGACTGTGTTCTCCCATCCTTTATCTAAGTCCTTTCTTAAGGGCATGTTGCACCTCAACCCACCTGTTAAGCCCTTTGTTCCGACGTGGAGTTTATCGTTAGTCCTCTCCTGCCTGATGAGGGCCCCCTTTGAACCTATGGCCACCATAGACCTCAACCTTCTCTCCTGGAAGACAGCATTACTTGTAGCCCTTACCTCAGGTAAACGGGCAAGTGACTTATGCGCCTTCCGTTACGATCCTCCCTACACCATTTTCCACAGGGACAAAGTGGTTCTGCGACCGGACCCTGCGTTCCTGCCTAAAGTTGTCTCCCAGTTCCACTTATCAACTTCAACT
Source organism: Heteronotia binoei (assembly GCF_032191835.1). Lineage (NCBI taxonomy): Eukaryota > Metazoa > Chordata > Lepidosauria > Squamata > Gekkonidae > Heteronotia > Heteronotia binoei. The sequence goes on from NC_083240.1 coordinate 22,862,092, forward strand.
TCTCTACCAACGTTTTTCTCCAACCCATCCGACCAGGGACAACGAGCCCTGCATTCCTTGGACGTCAGAAGGGCTTTATCCTTCTACCTTGATCGTACACAACCTTTCCGTAAGGACCCTAACCTATTTGTGGCCTACGGGAACCCACACAAAGGTCTTAAAATTTCTACCCAAAGACTGTCTAAATGGGTAGTCAGTGCCATCAGGTTGTGCTACGAACTGGCTAAACAGCCTTTGCCCGAAGGCCTTAAGGCCCACTCTACTAGAGCGGTCTCGACTTCTTCGGCTTTTCTGCAAGGCGTTTCGCTGGAGGACATTTGTGCGGCTGCATCCTGGTCCTCCCCATCCACGTTCGTCTCTCATTATGCGCTAGACGTTCGTGCGAGACGTGACGCCTCCTTCGGCCAAGCGGTCCTCAGATCCATCTTCCACTGAAGTCAGGGTGAGTGCATCCGCTTCCATCTTTACATTGCATTCCATGTTGTTTAATATGCTGTCATTGCATTTGGTTGCTTTATGTGACTAACCTTCTTCTTTACCAGCACCCTCCTCCAGGTCATCTAGCTGGCTAGTCACCCATGTGTGGGACTGCACAGAGACCACGAAGAAGATAAACAGGTTGCTTACCTGTAACTGATGATCTTCGAGTGGTCATCTGTGCAGTCACACACGCCCACCCAGCCTTCCCCGCTGCTGGCCTCCTGTAATTGTTGCTTAACCTTGTATAGTGTCAGTGCCAACGGCGGCTGGAAGAAACTGAGTGGAATGGGCGCTCTCCCCCCGCTCCAGGCATGCGCAGTCGCTGCCTGCTCCCCAGGGCGGGAGGAAAGCGCGCCAAAAGACGTTATAAACGAGCTATTGGAGCTCTGAGGTATGGATCCGTTGCCTGCGGCAAGACCCATGTGTGTGACTGCACAGATGACCACTCGAAGATCATCAGTTACAGGTAAGCAACCTGTTTTTCTACTGCAGACCAACACAGCTACTCTCTGAAACTGTCAAGCATAACAGTAGCCACAGGAAAGAGATACATAGATACATAGAAAATAAAAATATCCTCAGATACATAGGAAAAAGGGAGACGAGCAGTATGGCATGTCTAGCAGAGGTGGGGGTAGAGGGAGTTACCTGCTCAGGATGATATAACTTTGCAGCATATCCTAGTTTTCCATTTAAATGAAGCCTTTTGTCATCTTAGTATGGTTCAGTGGAGTGCAGCAATATTGTATTGACAGTCCAGCCTCCACATGTTCTTCTTTCCGATATGTCCCAAAAAGTCTGTCTTTTCTGTTGATTGTAGTTTTGACAGTCCATTCCTGTTTTCTTTCCTCCCATTTCCATACAGTTCTGAGGTTTGCAGGTCAGCCTCCCTTTGAACACTCACCTATCAGATTTTGTACTCAGAATGGTGACTGTATCATCGTGGACACCAGTTGGTCCAGCTTTGTGAACCCGTGGAGCAGGAAGATCGTGTTTATCATTGGACGACACAAAGTCAGAACGTAAGCTTAATGAAGCCACCTTCATTTTACTTTTTTAAAGTTTTGCTTCCTGATATCAACCTGAGCTCAGAATGGGCTGGATTACACTTGGGATCAAATCCTGTCTCAGGCTAGGATAAGCTCCATGTCGCTGCACAAGTACCTGGCATGCTTTGTTCTCCATCTATAGAACTAGAGTATTTACCTTAGTTGTTTAGAAGGCCAACAGTGAGCGAGTAAATAGTGGAATTCACAGTCAATGGATAAAGCATACCTACTAGCACAGATGGCTTCACAGGCATGTTCAAGGAGGGATCAGTGGCGATAGCTATGGTGACTAAAGAGGAGCAGTAAGCTTCTGAAAACCAGTGCTAGCGAGCTATGGCCTTTGCATTCTGTTTGGTGGCTCTTTAAGGCAGCTGGTTGGCCACTGTGTGAAACAAGATGTTTTATAAGATGATGTCTGGTTTGATTCGCCAGGACTTTTTTTTGTGTGTGTTCCTGAAAAGGTATAAAGCATTTGACATGTTAAACAAGATTTTAAAATAAGGCTGCCTTTTGAGAGCATACAGCTGTGTATGTTCCCACCACACTTAAGAAATATTCGGGGGAGGACCTGTGGCTCAGTGTCAGAGCATTTGCTTGGCATAGAGAAGATCCCAGGTTCAGTCCCCAATATCTCCAGCTAAAAGGTCCAGGCAGTAAATGATATGAAAGACCTCTGCCTGAGACCCCAGAGAGTCATTCCCAGTCTGAGTAGATCTTGATAGACCAAGGGCAATAAGGCAGTGTCGTGTGTTCATTTGGAATCTGGAAGAGAACAAACCATAGTTTTGTGATTCAGACTTAATGAAGAACTATGATTGTCATGAAATCAGAAATAATTTTCTGAGCTGTGGGAGACAGAAAGGAAGTGAAACAACAGTCTGTGGTCCGTAATCACATATGAGCCTTGCTAATGTATGAAATCTGTCTTTTTTCCTCAGGGGACAGGTAAACGTTCCACTATCACTGTAAAAGTTTTCCAATCACAGCTTCTGGGGGTGGCTGTTGTCTGACAAAAAGAGACTTGCGCAGGAGATAGCAATATTTTGTTTATCCAGATATCCATATTAATTTAGCATCGGTGTGTTTCTTCCACTGTGGCTGAAAAGCAGTTCTGCATGCTATTTTAAAGCAGCAGTAGGCAAAACTGAAGGACACTGGTTGCCTTTGGGAGGGCGTCTCCAGTAAGGCCTCTTGTGCTGAACTGTTCTGGATTGTTGTGTTCCTCCCATACATTTCATAGCTCAAGTAGGGTACATTTTCTCCAGGCTCTAACTTCTCTCTCATTCAGGATCCAGTTCTTGTCTCGAGAAGCTCTTCATCTAAAGAGGGTTTTGTTTGAGACTTTAAAGCATGAGGGGAAAAACACTCTCATTTAAATCATGATGTTTTTAAAACAAGCCCAATTTCTTATTTCTAGAGGGTTACATATTTCCTTGGATGACACTATCCCACTGTCTGAAGTTATTCAGTTGACAGAGCTCAAGTTAAAACCCAGAGTTTAAATTTGTTTCCTGATACTGTACGGTTAATCCTGCTCCTTGAACTGCCTGCTTGATAATCACAGACCTTTCTTTATCTGGCTTCAGTATAATTTTCTGTTTCAAACTGTGTTTTGCAGGAGTCCTCTGAATGAAGATGTCTTTGCCCCAAGAATCAGAGAACAGAATGGTGTTGACAAAGAGATGAGGGAATTGCAAGGGCAGATTTACAGGCTGCTTCTGCAGGTAAAGGGAGGGAACATAAGGCAGACAGTCCTTTCCTCACGCACCTGACTGTAAGGTGCATGGAACTTTCTACATGTTTACCGCTAACAAGAATATTTGATTCGCCCCAACCTTTTTCACAAAAGGGCTCTGAAAAGTTCCCTTGTTTTTCTGCAGCCGGTTCATAGCAATGGTTCGAGCGGTTATGAAAGCCTTGTTAGCAGTGGGTCTTGCGAACATTACATCAGCGTAACATCTTCCAGTGATTCCAATGGAAACTGTGCAGAGGAAACACAGAAGGAACCAGTAAGTCCTTGTTTATAGTGCTAGCCAGGTTCAACAGACAAAAAGTAATTAAAAAAAAAACACCCTGATATTGTGTTAGTATGGAATGTAGAACTCTGCACATGATACATGGAAAGATGATGATGAGAGAAGCAAAATATTTGAATTTAAATGGTTAGATCAGACTGGTTTTGGATTTTTAAAATTTGTCGAGTAGTAATACAGAATTCAATTAAATGAACTGTAGATGTCTGTTAAATGGCTTCATTTGCTGAGCATGAACAGCCTACATAAAATGGAAAGACGTTGCAATTGCAGGATGTCCTGTATATGTTTCATTTAAAAACACATGGTTTTGCTGGCAATTAAAATTGTGTTTTCCCTCACACATATCTGCAGATGCTCTGCTACTGAGCCATGAACTGTCACCCTACTGTGACCCTCCAAGCTTCTTTTGCCCTTGTTGTGCTATAAAGTGTGAAACAGAGGGTTCCTTCAGGAACTGCTAGGTCTTGGTCAGTATCTGTGCTCTAATGCAGGATGGTTAGGCTCATTGTAATACCTCTTATCACTGTTTCATTGTTTGCTTGGGTTCCCTCCCTGTGACATTTCTACTTTTTGTATCTTCTGCCCCCAAAGAAGGCTTCTGTGGACATCAACAGACTAAAGAATACGGGTCAGCAGCTGTACATTGAGTCACACAGTAAGCATGTGAAGGAGAGAGGAAGAGCTTCAGATGCTGAGCTGCCAAGAGGTGAACTTTAAGACTACAAAGCTGTGGGTGGTGGCATGAGGTGCCTTGCACCAAATTATGTGTAGCAGTCCAGGGTGTGTTTACAAAAGAAACACGTAGTGATCCCAAAACACAGTCAGGATATTAGAATCATAAGAACACAATGATAACTGAAGTTGGCAATGCTGTGTCTGTTGTCTGATCCTTGTTTCTCAGTCATGTGTTTTATGGCTCCCTTTCCCTGTCTCTCTTCCTAGGCAAACAGCACACAACTTCTGGTTCGCCTTATGCTGTGAGCAGTGACAGTACTGGAGATGCACCTGTTGTACACTATGGTGATTCTAGAGACGTGCATCGTATTTTGTCCTATCAGCAAATTAACTGCATGGACAGCATTATCAGGTAACACAATGCAGTAAAAACATTTCTTAATTGTTTAGCCGGGGGTGGGGGGGGAGAAATATTAGCAATTCAGAAGCTTTTGGTCTCCCCAAAAGTTAATGGGATGGTTCTCATCAACAGCATCAATTGGTCATCTTGTGGAGAGGGAAGAGAAAAAAATTCATGCAATTTTCTGCTTCTGTAGTGAAATGTAAAACTTTTCACAAGTGCTTTTCTATTGAAGTTGGAACATGAAGGACCCACTTGCCCGCTATCGGTGCTGATGTTCCCCATCCATTCTGGTGCTTAATTGAGCTCTGGGAAGAAAATTGCGGGGGTGGGATGTCAGCAACACTTGAACATCACTGCTGGCTGGAACTTGGAAATGATGTCAGTGATGCTCTAGGAATCTTTCCAGTCTCTGTGGGTTCCAGCCAGAAATGACATTGACATGTGACCAGCATCCTTTTCCCCATGCCACTCTCCCAAAAGTCTCCTGGGTGTTCAGGTATACACCTGGCAACCTGATGTGAAGAATATTTATGCTGGATAACATTATTGCTGTTTGATGTTTTTGCCCATACATTAATTTGTTGTGTTGACTTGGATGTAGTATGGCTGTGTGGGTTAGCAAACCAGGTAACTCTCAAGGGTGTTCGACAGCTGATAGAATCAGGGTGAGAGGGAGGGTTTGGTCCTTCTAAATAAAAAGGTTATTCCGTGGGGTTTGTCCTCTGGGTTAGGTTTTGGCTTGTACAGCCTTTAGTTTTGCATATGAAGCTGGGGAGATATAATGCCTGTTTTTGCTTGAAACCAATCTTATGTAATTCTTGAAGTAATTGGGAAATGAAGAATTTTCTTATGCAGCTTTGCCCTGCACTATATATTTCCTGCTTTGTTTATTTAGACAAGGTTTAGGCTGCCTTCTCCAGAGACTCTGCTTTGTTAGGTAGGGTTTCTGCATGCTTAGTTCCTTTGCTGCATTGTGGCTTCACCCATATCACTTCCTGGCAGTTCTGTTGGGAGAACAGCTAATGAGCATGATTGAATTTAAGCTCCATATAAATGCTTTTTAGGCAGATTGCTCCACTTGCTGTTTCAGTTTCATTCTGAGCAAATAAATGCCACCTCAGTGGTCCAAAAAGCGTCTGTCTCTAAATGATAACGGCAGGATCATGACTTTGATTTGCTGACTGGCAGGTACCTGGAGACTTGGAGTGTTCCTGCTTTGAAAAGGAAATGTGAATCTGCAAATGTTTCCTCTTCATCCTCAGATGATGGCAAACCAGTTCAGCTAATCCAGAATGAAGCACAGGCCTTCGAAGGTAACAGGAAAGGCGGCAGTGTTTTTAACAGAAATATTCTGTTTCAGATGTGACATTGTGCAGAGTGACATTGCTAATCCATGCTTCCAAGGACTGGTGTTTCATATGGATTTTTAAAATATTAAAGCCTTTTCCAGATTTTTGGCGAAGAAGGACACCATATTAGAGTTGATCAGTGAGCTTATCTATTTATTTTAGTCTATTTTTAGCCTGCCCTTCCCATAGGACAGGCACAGGGCAGGCTACATCATAAAAACAATCAACAGTAAAAACAATAAAAGACCAATTTAAAATCTATAGAGCAAGAGAAATCCTTCTTATGTTTTTGTGTTCTTGTCAATCACTAGGCAGCCTTAAAACCATTTGTTCTGGCTCTTCTGCCCCTTGCTGAGGTTTGTTCTGTTGCCACTAGATGCCGCCCGATTACCCTCCACTGCTTCTGAGTCACCAGTAATGCCCATGCCAGGAGGGGCCCCAGAGCCGCAGGCATCAACAATCATGGCGAGTCCTCCAATAACCAAGGCCTTAAGTGTGGTGTCCATTACCAGCCAGTGCAGCTACAGTAGCACCCTTGTGCATGTTCCACATCCAGAGTCTGGTAGGTTGGTGTGGCTGTTTGCAAACTGAGAGTGTGTCCCCCCACCCCTTATTTACTCTCTTTGAAATATAAAATAGTCTATAATCCTTCCACTTGCCCTTATTTTCCTAACATATATTTTCCTTGAACAGAGCTAAGTTACAAAGACATATGAACAATAATTAAAATATTGATCAGGAAGGAAGGCCCACTGAGGGAACACCAAACAAAACAAAAGTCTTCACCTGCTGGCAGAAGACAGCCCCAAAAGTTCAACGTATAATAGGTTATGATTATGCATATTTTGTTTCCAACATAGACACCCAACCTCTGTCACTTTCTCTGGCCAGAGTTATTCTTTAGTGTCCTGTAGAAACTATACTCTTGCATGACAGAGGAAAATTCTGGCTTTATACATTTAGTGCTGCTTATGTATCTCATTTGATTATTTTAGGGAGAAATACGTTGCCAGTTGACATGAGGATTGTGTGTATGTGATCACCAATCCCAGAACCTGCACTTGTATTCATGGAGTATCCAAGGCATGGCTGATAGGAAGAGAGGCTATTATTAGCAGGCATTCTTTAAGCAGGAGTAGTATTGCTCCACCAAGGTAGGAAAGTCTTCTAGGATTTGGCTGTGCCTCTGAAGGCAAAGATGCCACCTGTTGATCCCACTGTATGCAGGACGTAAAAGAACTAGTGCAGCCGAGTGCTGGGCAACAGGTTCTCTTTCCTATAATTCCCATGCAGCTGATTCAGGTGCTGTTGGTCTGACTCCCTGGTGCGTCATGGTTCCCCTCTTGCAGCCTGAGCCTACCCACCCCCCATAACCCATGATTTAATTTGACTGATAGAGAATGTGATCTTGAAGAAGCACAGCCAACTAACTTGATTGAAGCACTTTCCTTTCTTCTTGCAGAAGTGACTGCCATAGAAGAGGCTACTCCACAGAGTGAGCAAGCAGAGTTTTCCCCTACCAGCACTGCAGCTGGAGCCCTTGAGGAGATCAAACTGGTCGGGCTGACAAAGGAGGTCTTGTCAGCCCACACTCAGAGAGAGGAGCAAAACTATGTGGATCAGTTCCGCCAGAAGATGCTCTTGCCCCACTACAGGTCTTACCTCCAGCAAGGCCAGGTTGGAAGCAACCAGACTAGTTCACCTAACCAAGGTAGGAACAAGCCACCACATGGGTGGATGAGGCAAGACAGCAGCACGCCAGTTCTTGAGAAAATTGTACACGGTTTGTAAATACTTAGCCATCAGGGTATTGGAGGCCACCTGTGTTTCTTTTTGACAGTGTAAATACTAGAAAGGGTCTAGCAAGCAGGCCAATTGTAACCTGCTAAGGGGAATGACAAATCCAAAAGTCACAAACTCATAATTATAAAATGCATCAAGCTTCAGCTCTAACTGCTGTGAATAGTGTTGTTGTCTCCCTCCCTCAAAAAAATTAATATTTAAGAACTCCAACTTATATGATATCACATGTTGCTCCTGTATTAGGTCCAATAAGATAACCTGTGTCCTCTAGTTTTAAAAAATTCTTGCATTGTTCACTCCACTCATTAAATATCAGCCCAATTATATTACAGCTCCAACATAATATTATAGAACAAATGTGAAATGTGTCAGATGTAAGAACAAATCCTACAGGGGAAAAAAGAAAAACCTAGATTTATACAACCTGGGCTGACATTCTGTATAGTTAACAGCTTTCAGAACAAAGGTTAATTCCACAGTCCAATAATACCTTCCTGGTGTCCACCAATTTTGCGCATACAGCAAAATATGCTTTACTTAGTCAGCATACAGAGACAGGGACTAAAAGTAGAGCCTACAGCCAATGTAATCTGAACCTTTTTACAACACTGTAGTGGACACCGTCATGTAAATTAGAGTTTGTGCCACATTTTAATGGTTTCATTCTTGTTGGATTGTCTGTCTGATACTGAGAGGTACATGTTTTCCTTCCCTAATTTCTATCCCTGAGGAAAAGCTAAACCTTTCTATCCAGGAAGGAGTTGGGGGTGAAAATGTAAAGTTCCTGACTGATCACAAAACAATGTGTATTCTGGGCCAGGGGGAGGATTGAGGCTTGTTGGGAGAAGGATTGCACAGATCTAAGAGAGCAGTGTATTGCCACTGACTCTTTCACACTAGTGGAAGAGAATGGTCCATGTTTGTATGGTCAGTGATAAAACCGATCTCAGCTTACATTGATATTGGCAGTAGGGTATCATCCCCTGAACTGCAGCCATTGTGACTGTTTCCTCGTTACCTTTTCTGCATTTTTCACCCTCTGTAGGAGATTTCGCTTTCAAACAGACCAGTCCAGTAAACTGCAAAAGAAATAAGCAGGGAAAATTCAAACGGCCCAAACAGCTGGAGTCTTCCAATAAAAACTTGGCCAATAAAAATGGAAACCATGGAAAGAGAACTGCTGCTCAGAAGCCATCCTGCGCTCCTTCAGAAGGATCCCGGCCTTGCCCATCCAGCGTGATCCACCCTGTCAATCCTTACTTGATGCCAGGCTTTCCCTTGGTGCCTTTGGGAGGGGACCACACCTGGCCTCCAGGAGGGGCAGCTCCATTTGTCCCTTCACTTGTACCCATACAACCCATCCCAGCATTTCCTGCTCCATATATGGGCGGCTTCATGGCGGTGTTGCTTCATAGCTTTCCAGTGTTCACTCCAGTCCCTCAGGCTCTCTTCCAAGCTCAGGACCCCTCAGCTTCCAGCTCCTACAACCCCATGATGTCCCCAGGCCCTCCTTCCACAGTGCTCACACTTGCAGCACCAGATCCTCTAGAGCCCGTTTCGCCGTCTGCCACATTTTTGTCTATTGAGGGAGAGCAGCAAGAGGCCTGTGATGGGCAGCCCCCACTATTCAGTAATTCACGGAGTAGCTCCCCACTGCAGCTGGACTTGCTTCAAGAAGAGATGCCCAAACCGTTGGAGCTGCCCTGCCTAGTGCCAGCTGCTACACGCATGGAGACCAAATGTGTAAGTCCCAGTGTTCACTTCACACTAGAAAATGCAAGGAACCAGACTTGTAAAGGCTAGTGCATGTGTACAAGGGGAATCATAGCAGATCCAGTGTTAAAAAGAACAGTGCTCCATAAAACATAATGAAGCTGCTTCCTAGCTGTTCACACTGAACGGGGCTTCTCGATAGCTGCTTGAGGCCTCACAGTGCTATGTTGCAATTTTATTGACCGCTGACTTGCAGCTCACATCCCATGCTGCTCCATTCTACTTGAAGTGGGGCTGTGTTTCTAAGGCAGGTGGGATCTCTGCATGTGGAATATTAATATGAACATGACATTTTCACTTCCTCTAGTGCCTCTGGCTCTGAGAGCCACTTTATTGGTTAAAATTTTATTTGGTAACATATGGTAACAAATTATATTTCTTGCATCATTAATAACTTCTTTTATCTATCCCATATATTACTTTCTACCCACCCCTCCCCCCCTTACTTGACCCCCACCGGTGTTATTTACTTTAAGTACTAATGTTTAAAGGTACCCTTAACTAATAAAAACAAAAATTAATATTCTTTTCTCTAAGACTTAATCATTATCAAAAATTGTCCAATGTCCTTTTATTTTCCACTCGTCTTCTACAATATCTTCTGAACTTTTTCCACTCCATCTTAAAAACTTCTAAATCATAGTCTCTTAAAATTCTTGTTAATTTGTCCATTTCACTCCATGTCATAACTTTTACAAGCCATTTCTCTGGTATTTTTTCTTGCTTCCACAACTGCGCATATAATGTCCTAGCAGCTGAAAGCAAGTACCAAATTATAGTTCTATCTTCTTTTGGAAATTTTTCCATTTGTAATCCCAACAGAAAAGTCTCTGCAACTTTCTTAAATTCATATCCCAAGATCCTAGAAATTTCTTGTTGAATCATCTGCCAATACTTTTTTGCTCTTTCACAAGTCCACCACATATGGTAGAAAGAACCTTCATGGTTTTTTACATCTCCAACATCTGTCTGGCATCTTATTATTCATCTTTGCCAATTTCTTAGGAGTCATATACCATCTATACATCATTTTAAAACAGTTCTCTTTAATACTATGACACGTCGAAAGCTTCATAGAGTTCTTCCACAAATATTCCCAAGTTTCCATTATTTACATTCATTGCCCACTTAATCATTTGAGATTTCACTACTTCGTCTTCCGTAGACCATTTTGAAAGTAATTTATATAATTTTGAAATTAATTTTTCGTTGTCTCCAAGCAGAACTTTTTCCATTTCTGTTTGCTCTTTTCTTATTCCTTCAGTTTTAATGTCATTCTCCACCAAGCTCTTTATTTGTTGCATTTGAAACCAATCATATTTATTATTTAGCTCTTCAGCAGTTTTCAATTCTATTTTGCCACTTTGTATTTTTAATAGTTGATGATATGACAACTACTTTTCTTCACCCGTCTCAGCTGTTATTTTTATCACTTCGGCTGGCACTATCCATAATGGTTTTCTCTCATCTCCATATTTCTTATATTTCATCCATGTATTTAGCAAGCTGTTTCTTATATAATGGTGAGAGAAAAAGCCATCTTTTTTTCCCCATAATACATATAAGCGTGCCAGCCAAATTTATTTCCATGACCTTCCAAGGCTAAGAGTTTTTTGTTTAACAACATTATCCATTCTTTTATCCACACTAAGCAAACTGCTTCATGATATAATTTTAAGTCTGGTAACTGAAATCCGCCTCTCTCTTTTGCATCTGTTAAAATTTTCATTTTAATTCTTGGTTTCTTCCCTGCCCACACAAATGCTGAAATTTTTCTTTGCCATCCATTAAATTGTTTACTGTCATTCACAATCGGAATAATTTGAAACAAATACATTATTCTTGGTAGAATATTCATTTTAATTGTGGCTATTCTACCCAACAGTGACAAATTAAGTTTATTCCATTTTAACATATCTTCATCCATTTTACGCCATAGCTTCTCATAATTATTTTTGAACAAATCAATATTCTTCATTGTTATCTCCACACCCAAATATTTTACCTTGGAGGTAACTTCACAGCTCGTTAGTCTCTGCAATTCTTGTTGCTTATTTATTTGCATATTTTACATAGAAGTTTTGATTTTTCTTTATTAATACAAAGTCCCGCCAACTCCCCATATTCTTGTATTTTGGCTAACAACAAAGGTGTGACTTGTGTGGGGTTTTCATTTATAAACATTATATCATCTGCAAATGCTCTGTATTTGTAAGTAAATCCTTTTACTTTTAATGCTTCTATTTCTTTATCTTCTTGAATTTGCATCAGTAATATTTCAAGAGTCATTATAAACAACAATGGGGAAAGTGGACAACCTTGTCTTGTACCTTTACTAATTATCATGTCTTCTGTAAGATCAGCATTTATACATAGCCTTGCACGTTGTTCAGTATATATTGCTTTTATCATTCTTATAAAGCCACTTTAGAAAGGAAGATACTGTTGTTACTACTCCCTATTTCTCCCAGGGATGATATAGCTTAATAATGAATAACAGGATGGGCCGATTTACATGCCTGATTATAGACAAAAACTTTTCTGCAGCTTCTGCTGTGTATACCTAGAAAGCCAGTGGGCTAATATCTGGGAGGCCTGGGTCTGAATCCGCACATGTAATGGAAACTTGTTGAGTGACCTTGGGCCAGTCACTTTCTCAGCCTAACCTACCATGCAGGCTTGTCATGAGAGTATAATGGAAGAGAGGAGAACTGTAAGCTGTTCTGGGACCCCACTGGGGAGAAAGGTGGGGTTTAAATTAATACTTAAACGAGAAGTTGTATTGGGAGAAATTTTGATGAGTAGTCCCAAAGGGAAGAGGCCTGTCAAGGCTGAAAATGAGAACAGGAATAAAGGACTTTGTGCCTTCAGTGGATGCCCTATGGGGCATGCCGCTGCTTCCATGGCTGGGTTGCATCTTCTGGTGTTGCATAGTGGAACCAAGGATTCTTGCAGCATATGGTCTCTGTTGGCGGAAAAAATCCTTGGGTTGAAAGCATGCTTTTCATACTGGTCTTGCCTTGGCTTGCTTTTGTGGCCAGAATCTTCTTAGCTTCAGAACCATAAACTAGCCCACCCCTAGCTGATAGGAACATCTAATTCTTGCACTTTGCTGTCCACCAAAAGCATGACTGTCGCTGTTTGAGTCAAGACCAGACTTGTGTGATTGGATCTGTTGTCCCATTTCCTCTGCAGGATCAGGAGGGGGAGGACTGCTGCAACAACGACGGCCACTCAGTTTCCAGTGAGCTGTATGACCTCCTGCTGCATGAGGATTCTCACTCAGGAACTGGTTCAGCAGCTTCAGCCAGTGGATCTGCAGAATCCAGTTCCTTAATCTCTGGCTCCAATGGCTCTAGCTCCAACGGAACATCTGTCAGTGGCACAGGTAGGGCAGCCTTGATTGAGAAGCTTGACATTACCTTGCTGATTAAACATCAAGGCCATGAAATGGAGTAAGAATTTTGAAATGGGTACAGTGGCATTGTTACAGAAGTTAGTTAGTGGGTACGTTTTCTGTAGGCACAGGCAATTGACAGCTTGCCCATAATCTTCAGGAGTGTGTTTTGAAATACTGGCTGCTTGTTTCTTTGGGGTCCATAGGCTGCCAGTGGCCAACCTGTTACACAAGATAAGAAGTGGTGAATTTGTGGGCTGTAATAGAGGATCTTGCTGTTTTCTGTCCTGCACTGCAGCCCACTTCTTGGCCTGGTAGATGACAACTAAAACCACCCCAAGTTGTCACAGCATATTGTCTCCTGCTCTGGACTTGACTGGTAGCACATATGTTAGAAAAGTTGGCCACTGTTGATGTAGTAGGCCCCTTGAGTTGGTATGGTTTGCCATGCATCCTAGTGGCCTTCTGTCCTTTTTCCCCCCTTTCCATTACATCTTTATGCCCCCGTGGCAGGGACAGCCCACAAATCCACCCATTCAATACGCTGAGCTTTGTTTTGGATGGAGGACAGAAAGGATCTTGTATTAATACCTTAATAGAAAACAGCAATTGGAAGAAAGTGCCAAGATTCAGCTCCTGGCCATTACCCTTCTGTAAGGTTTGATTGGCCTTTATTGGGGTATATAGTAGGAAGCTCAGTAATCCTTGGGAAGAGAGATGTTTGTTCTTTGGCCATAGGGACTAACCACCAGAGGAACATGACTGTTTCCCCATCAGTTCTGGCTTCTGTTGAAACCATTTTTTATAGTTTTGGGAAGGTAGCCATGTTGGTTTTCAGTATAAGATCTATATTAGAGTCCAGTAGCACCTTAGAGACCACCAATGTTTTCAGGGAATAAGCTTTTGAGAGTTAGTACTCTGACAAAGGGAGCTTTGACTCTCTGGAGCTTATACGTTCAAAATCTTGGTCACTAAGGTGCTCTGAGATTCCAATCTAGCTCTCTTTAAAAAAAATCCACCTGGATGTTTTGTGGATGTTTTTAGCAGGCAGTGGAAACAGCAGCAAATATTTTGCCAGCAATGATTCCTCTGAAGTCTCCAAGAGAGGGAAGAAAAACCAAGAGGAAGCCAGACAAGGAGAATCTTGTCAGCCAGCCAGGTTGGTGTGGTGGGTAGTTGTTTGCCTGAGCCGCTCTTGATGACTTACGAAGTAGCAAAGTGGTGAGGAAAAATACCTTTTTGTTTTGCTGCTTCCCAGAACTTGGCACATCCAGGTGTCTGGTTGCTTTAGGAAAGTAGCATGGATAGTGGCACACAGAGAAGGCTCACTCACTGCTGTTACGGGGGCGGTGGGAGGGCAAAGGGAGAAGAAAGAGGAATCGTTGCAAGTTCAGTGTTGAAATTGGCTTTAAAAGAGGGCTTTTTGGCAGCTTTTATGGAAATTGATCTAAGGTTTATGATTGAGGAACAGATGCCAAATTATCAGAAAGATGTTCCATCCATCCTTTTATTTAGGAGGCACACTGGCATAACTTTGACAGAACTTGTTGAATATGATACTGTGCATACATTTGGGAAACGTAGAACCTCATTTAAAAAGCCTTGGCAAATTGATTGGCATCTTAGAGGGGTTGTGTAGGGCTTCCTTTCCCTCACAGTCTTTTCAGGAAACCAAGTTTCATGCCAGATCTAGATTACTTACTGAGTAGATGGGTGGATGTGGGAAACATGAACAGCTCTGCTTTTGGTGAAGGGAATTGCCAAGTCTTGGTGGTTGGAGTCAGAACAGCAGTTCTTATATGTGTCGCCACATGCAGTTCCTCCTAATGCTTGAGCTGGTCTTATCTCAAGAGGATGAGGATGTCCCCCAGACATCTCTGTGCAATTGCCAGGGAAACGTGGGACCAACTAAAATCCCTGACAGCTTTTCCCGCCACTTTTCATTTCATTTTTTTTTTTTCATTTTGTTCGATTTATATCCCGCCCTCCCCACCAAGGCGGCTCCTGAGAAAAGCCTCCTCAGAGGGCAAGTGATCTGTTGCTGAGGTGAGGCCTGGGAAGGGGTTAAGTACATTACACCGCTTGCTTTATCGCTCCAGTAAATTCCTCCCCCCCCCTTAGGTTTTATCAGTGTAATTATACACATTTCCATGTAACATCAACCTGAGATTTTGCATTTCTGGGGGGGGGGGAGCAGGGTGTTAGCACACTGTCGGACCAGCTGTTAGCAGTGGAAGTTAGCTCAGCTTCATGCAAAATTGTAGAAAGTAATTGGGTTAGAATTTCAGCTATGTGTGGTGTCCCTGCTCTTGTAACTGCAGGATTAAAGAGGAAGTGTTGAAAGGGGACCTGGAAAAACTGGCTGCCATGACTAAGCAGCAGCCCTGGTTCACAAAAGGGCAGAAGGAGGAGCTGGCTGAGGTGCATTCGTGGATTCGCACCCAGACTATTCCACCAGAAATAAACACACAAGTAAGCAAACCTTTTGTACAGTCATGTTCAGTGGACTACAATAGTTTGCTTGGTTTTTATGTCCATGGGAATTCCAGAATCTAGAGTGAATCTTTTAAAGTCTAGCCTTTTGGATAACTGGTATTAGCTGTCATTTTGATACTCGATGTGACTGTATTTCCTTTAAAACATTGTTACACTGCCTTGGGATAAGGTAGATATACATATTCAAGCACTTTTCTTGTCTTAGAAGAGAGGAGAATGGCATGCAAAACCTCTTTGCAGTGACTCTGCCTTCCCATGCCAGTAAGGCAAAACCTGAATTGGAGAAAATCTGGTATGGGATCAATGGAAACAGAATGGTGGTCTAGAAGGGTCTGGGTACAGTGCCACAGGGCTTTTCCCTTGTCCTTGAATAGTTGTGACGTGATATGCTTTTTTCCCCCTTCTTAGGGCTGCATCGCATGCGATAGCAGGAATGCCTGTTGCAAGGTTGTAGTGCCTATTGATGAAGATACCTAAAAGGAAGGTGGCAAAGAATACCTCCATTGCAGTCTGCCCACATCACTGACAGTGACTTTGGCCTTTCGATGCTGGGTACCCCACAGTATTTCCCCTCGACTTGGCGACAGATGGATTCCCAAGTCATTTTTCCCTCTTCTGGCTCTCCCCCTCCCCCCCAGTTTGAAACTGTCATAAATAACGGTTCAGGACGGTACAGTGAAACACATGTTATAATTTAATAGCTGGTGCTCACCTCAGGTTGTGCAGCATTGCCACGAATGTCTGGATAGGCCAAGTACCTTTTTCTGTCCATCCCAAGCTAGTGTTTGCTCTAAACTGAAGCATTCTTTGTGCCAGTAGAGTTGATTGTATGCCAGGACAAAAGCTCACTCGCTTGTTTGCTTCCCTGTGGCTCTAAGCATGCTTTGTTCCGTGCTTGTATTCTATATCTAGAGTAGAACTGGCCAGCCTCCTGTTTCTCAGCTTCATAATATGCTTTTGCCTGGAGTTATATGATGGGCTCACTAACTGATTGGGCTGTATTTAAGTGGGAGCAAGTGGATAAGTAGTACTAATTATCCTACTGCTATATCACTGACCTGACTTTCTCTGTCTGGGGAGGAAAAAATAGAGTGTTTCCCCCCTCTGTACTAAATTCATGTCCAGAACTGAGCTGTGTACAAACAGCCTAATATGGAATAAAACAAACAGCCATCATAAAACAGTGCAATGCTAGGCTAATTGGTTACTCTCTCTAGGACTGGTTTCTGATGACCATTCCTTGCCCCACAATTAATTTTGAAACTCTGCCTTAGCTAAATAAGAGTTGTGACAAGCATTTGTCTGATGGAGGATTTTCCTGAGAAATACCAGCACTTTGTGACTCTGGCAGTGATGAAACTTGTTCCTTGATGGCAGAACTGATATGAGACTGCTAAGCAGGATAGTCTGTCACAAGCGTTGGTTGCTCAGGGTGGTCCTTTGCAGCTTGCTAGAGCTCCAAGATGTCTTTTTTCCTTGATAGATCATCTCAGCTGTGCACACGCAAATTAGTGCCAGTTTGTGTGCAGCACTGATGTGCTTCTTGCTCACCATGGATGCCTCAGTAAATTCAAAAGATGGCGCAAAGGGCTCCACAAAGAGTCACAGGGAGGCAGCTGCCTCAGTTGGCTAGTTTGGGTCTCTGTGAAGGGCATCATGGGCAGATCTGACACTTGGGGGAGTAAATCCACTGCCAGTTCACACTTTTATCAGTGGAGGTTGCAAAGGAGAACATCCTGGTGGATGGCGGTCAGTAGATCAGCAGAAAATACAGGGGGGTTAGGATTTAACGCCTTAGGCTGGCCTTGGGTTGTCATGCATATAACTTGATATTCAAATGGTGCTATCTGATGCTGAAGCTACCACTGAGAATAAGTGATGACGGTTCATTAGGAAGAGGAGGGTACTTTGCCGATAATAGGATAATCTTCTTCCCAATCAATTTGTAACTTGGAATGCACTTTCAAATGAAACCTTTTAGTTCAGATTTACAAGCTGGCTATTGGCAAAACATGTTTGTACTATATATTTTAATCCCTGTTTTAAAAGTTGTCTTGTTATGTGTGTTGATTTCATTTTCTCTTTTTAATAAAAAAAAGAAAAAAACCAACATTTCTGGGCTGTATTGTTGGACTGAAGAGCACTTGGAAGTACAGGGCAGTAGATTATTGATCTCTTAAGAATTTCAGAGTAATAGAAACTATTAAGAGGCAAGGCCAGGCACTCTCCCCCTTCCAAGGAACAGAGACATATTCAACACATGAAAATTTGCCTCCAGAGGTAGGATGCCCTTATTTGAAAAAAAAAAAAGTTGTGAGGGGACTGGTGCTGATGTGAGGCTTTTCTGAGAGAGCTGGCTTGAGGGTAAATTTACTCGTGGTTCTTTTGACTGTGATATTATCACCATGAGGTGAAAGAACTTTGCAATGTTTGTAGTTATTTTTGTTAATATTTTTCACTGGTGAGATGCTACCATAGGGAAAGGCAGGAAAGCTCTAAGTAAATGGTGCTTTAATGGTCCCCCATCTATTGTAGAAAATGCCCATTTTTACCAATAGGTGAAATAGCCATTGGCTGACACTGCAGCATTAGTATATCCATGATCTAGAACAACAGTCCGATGGAACTCATGCTAGAAAAAAAGATGCCATTGAACTGAAACAAGAATCACACCCCCCAACATGCTTATAGAAAGCATAATGTGCTTTGACCCGAACAACTTCTCTGGGGAGCTTACAGTAACAAATGGGAAGTGAAAACCGTATTTTGAAAAAAGCCATTCATTTCATTCAAAATGCTTAAGCTTTTCTTGCTGAGTTTCTTCTGCCAAGCTGTGTCTGAGCCTGTCTGATCTTATTTATTGACAGTCATGAAGATTTGTGGTGTGCCTCAAAAATGTGTTCTTGACTTAGGAACTGGGACCTATCACTGGAGCAAGCTTTTCTTCTAAGAAGCATCAAAATTGGATGTGATTTATAGGATTGGATGATGGTGCCCAAGATAGCTAGATGAAGACTTATAATGGGCATCACTGAAATGTCTTCTTACCCATATCTCGGCGCCAGTAGCAGTATTCATTAGAGGTCGGAAGATGGGCAATCTTGTTTGTGCCCCTGCCCCTTGGCTTTATTGCAAAGGAGCGTGGCTGGGGAATAAACATGCTGATATTGGTTTGACTGACATAAAGGAAGAGTTCAGCCTGGAGTACATGGGCCCAGTTCTACCTTACCTTTGTACCAAACATCCCTCATGGGCAAACTTGTGGTAAAGTTGGCCTTGCTGAAACAGGTGGTTAAATAATGCATGGAGAAAAGCAACAAAGAGTGCATGCAAAAAGTGGGTAGAGAAATGATTTACATATCACGTGCTTGGAATGTCTTCAGCCTGCCCTGTCTGGACAGAAGGTAAGAAGCCTTCACTTACACAGTCTTTGCAAAACAGGATTTATTAATCTAGCAAGGAATAAGGAGGACTGGGCAGAAGCTGCCAACACCACACTTCTTTTATTGTCATTTTGTATACAGAATTCTACAGTTCTCAATAACATCTTCATAAATTAAAGGGCAGGCAGGTGATTTGCTGAAGATGGAGTCGCGCATTTCCAGTGGGTTACACACAGTATTTCCAGAAGCATTCCGAGAGACTGCCCCGTTTCCTGTCCTTGCCTAGTAAGCGATTCAGCAAAGCGTTCCTGGGGAGGTTTCCAAGGAGAACCTAAACAAGCAGACAAGGCAGGTTCAGACATAGAACAAAAAGTATGCAATGGGGTATATGCTCTGAGTACACTCTGGACAGGGATGCAAAATAGCCAAATTCCATGCAAGATTTGTCAGCTTTTTGAACTGCTTTCAGTGCCTTTCATATGATGGGGGAGGAGGAAATCAAACAGCTACTAGATTACTCAGAGGCTTAACAATGGATGGGCCTGGCAGAGTGGTGTCTCCACATGGCTCAACAGCATGCTAGACTCTTAGATGGTCTGAAGTTTGAATTTCTGTTCTAGAGATGGTCTCTAGAATTCAAGGCTCTCCTGGGGAAGGGATGATAGTCCAGTAACAGAATGTGCTATACATGCAAAAGTTTCTAATCTCAGTACTGAGGATCAGTAGCCAACCCCACCAAGCAGTTTTAATTTACCCTCTCTGCCTTTTTCAGCTTTTGCTTCTAAGCAGTTATAAGGCTATAGAGAGACTAAAGGCAATTCAATTTTAACAGCATAAGAAATTTGCTTGCTTTTTTGGTTGAGATTGTCACTGTCCCTGAACATCTCTCACCTTCAGTCTCTCCTCCTACCCTTGACCTTCCCCCTTCCCATATCTGTTTTGTCCTAAACTAGGATGTAGAGAAGTATCCACCTTCCATTTGCTGATTTGCAGGTTTCTTACCTCTTTGGTACTTTCCCTTGAGGTGAAACTGTTGGGTCCTAAACCTGGAATGAAAACAAAGGTACATTGGAAATGCTGTAAGTCAGGTACCCAGTCTTTTTCAGCCCGCAAGCACCTTCAGAATTCTGACAGGGTGGTAGGGTATGATTGCAAACTGACTGTCACAGGTGGTGGACAAGCCACTAAATGTCGAAGAGTTATGCTTATCCATTTGCTGATAAGCACGTCTGCAGCGTTTTAGCAGATGATCTGTTTAATGGGATGACTTTTTAAATTAACATATTGTTAAAATATATTTTAGCATAAAATAAGTACAGCTAAGAAACCCTCATTTGGCAGTATTAGAAGAAGATATTGGATTTATATCCCGTCCTCCACTCCAAAAAGTCTCAGAGCGGCTCACAATCTCCTTTACCTTCCTCCCCCACAACAGACACCCTGTGAGGTGGGTGGGGCTGGAGAGGGCTCTCACAGCAGCTGCCCTTTCAAGGACAACTTCTGCCAGAGCTATGGCTGACCCAAAGCCATGCTAGCAGGTGCAAGTGGAGGAGTGGGGAATCAAATCCGGTTCTCCCAGATAAGAGTCTGCACACTTAACCACTACACCAAACTGGCTCTCCAGGCATCTAATCAATTTATGCAAAAAGGAAAAGGAAACACTTCTCCTGGCTATCTCTTTACATGAGCACTTCTCTCACGAGCTTTTTAAAATCTGCACTATTACTTCTAGCAGTGTCACCTGGTACTGAAGGGCTGGTGAGAGTTCCTTGCACACATGTACAGTAACAGAGTCTGGCCAGATTTCAATGAGATAATTTTTTTTTAAAAAGTGAGTCTAATTTGATGTTGTACATTAAAACTGGGAAGATCTGATGATTTCAGTAGAAGTTCCAGTTGGGTGCATTAAGCATTTTGGTAATGCAGCCCAAGCACTTGGCAGGCTCCAAGAAAGGCTCCAAGAAAGGTTCCAGTGGATGCTGTGGTACCCATGAGCACCGTGATGAGGAACCTGCCCTGTTGTAAGTGTGCAAGTATCCTGTATCCAGGTTCTTTGACTGTACTTGCTGGGTGCCTTTTTAGTTCTGAATCCTGGACTGTAAATCTACAATAGTTTATGAAAATCAACAGCAAGATGTGAGGCATTGCTTCCCTGGGTGGTGCCATGTCGTCTCCTTTGTGTCAATGTCATCAATGGTTTGACAAGCCTCTAACCTTGGGGTGGGATTTCTGTTGGTCCTAAACTGATGGGCTGTTTCCAAAGAAGTAATTTACAAAATGCAGCTTTGATAAGAACTGTAAGTTGATGTTCTGAAGATGTCTGCAGTGTATGGTAGGGAGAGTTGACACGATGCACATTTGATCTCTGCTTGCATGCAGAACAGCCAGTGCAAACCCCTAGAAGATGCATGCAACGATAACATGGCTGCATATTGTCTGTGTATGCATATGTAGGATAACGTGTGGAATAAGCCAAGGGCAGAAGGTGTGCTCACCAGATTTGCTGGGTTGACTGTCCACCTGTGCTACGAGTAACTTTGGCAGAGTCTGTCGAAGGGAGCTCTGTTTCCTGCCATTCAATGCCTTCAGATTTAATCCTGGATCTTCACTGGCTGCTGTAAAGTGAAAATTATATGAGAGGCATCAGATGGACAGCCTAGAGAGAATTTATCTCAGTGACAAGTGCATAATGGGAGATAACTAGCTACACTGTCATTTGCTAGACAACTCACAGAGACTGTCTGGGTCACAAAGGACTTGAGATCTGCACTGTTTCAAATAACCCGTGTTCTACTTTGTAGGAACCCCCAAGTCTTCCCCCTATAGTCAGCCAACCCAAGCATTATAATTATCTTTAAACACTTCTGATAATGGTGGGGGTGGGGGGCTCTTCACACAGACACATACATTATCTCTATTTCTTGCTTTGATTAATCAAAAGGCCATCAAACACCACATTCTAAGAAATGACAATGCATTCCATAACATGCAGTGGTAAATAGTATTTGACATTCTGTCTGTCAAGTACATCTTTATCCTTTCCATCCTCCAAGTTGTTCAGGGTGTCATACAAGATCTTCCCTACTTCTATGTTTTCCTCACAACCACCTTGTGAAGTAGATTAGACTGAAAATGAGTGACTACCTCAAGGCCACCTAGTGGAGCTTCATAGCAGTGTGAGATTTTGAACCCAAAGTTCTTAGATCTCACTCTGACAACCTAATGGCTATACCAGAGGTGGTCAAACTTGCTTAATGTGAGAGCCACATAGAATAAACATCAAATGTTTAAGAGCCACAAGACAGGAATATCAGATGTTTGAGAGCCACAAGGAAGGAAATAGATGGGAAGAGGTGGAAAGAAAACGTTAAATGCATTCTCCACACTGCCAGCAAATGCCTTCTAGAAGCTGGCCAACGAGGCAGTGGGGGCTTCAAGAGCTACCCAATATGTATGAAAGAGCCACATGTGGCTCCTGAGCCACAGTTTGGCCACCCCTGGGCTATACCATACTGTCTCTCAATATCTAATATTTTGTGCCTGATGCTCACAAAAATCCAAAAAAATCAGGATATTCCAACAAGCTTAAAGCATTCAGATGCTGGGGATGGGCGAGTCTAATTTTTAATGTGCAGATTTGAGATTTACTCTGGAATTCCTCCTTCCAAGATTTGTAGGTCAAATTTCAACTGTGTGCCCATTTGTTTCACCTCAGCAAAGAGGTCAGCTCACCTGCCTTTAGGTTTTTGAATGAGGCACACTGAGAGCAGGTACCATGGGGGGGAGCTGATGTGCAGATAAAGGAGAGGCTTGGTGTACTCCTTTCTCCAAGCAAATATGTACTGTATCCCAGATGCAGTTTATGGCACAGGTTATTTTGATGCCTGAGACACAGTATCACTTGCCTTCCTCCTCCTCACTGGTGACAAAAAAAAGCCAAATGAAGGACCCTTAACTGTCATTCAGGTGCACCCCAACTCTGCTGGCAGAAGCCAATATTCTGGCAAGTGCAGAGTTGCTGTCCAACCCATTCTGTCTCCTTCCACGTTTAATTTCCCTTCATTTGCTGAGATCAGCTTGGAACTCAGCTCCAAACAATTAGTTGCTGTTCTTAAAATTCTCTTTCGTGCTAACAAAAAGCAAGCAGACACCATCCTGGGAAGCTGAGAAGTGACATTTCCTTACCTTAGCCCAACCCTTCCAGAGGTAAATTTTATTTTCTTATTTAATGATTAGACTTCAAATGCTGGCACCAGGAACCTTTTTATGAATGGATGTCCTTTCAAACATTACTCGTCTTGGACTCTGCCAACTGTGAAGTTCATGAAGCATTTGAAGTACCTGGCTTCTTATACTTTGTGCCAGGTTCTAACTGTAGAGGCTGGTTCACACATGCATGTTTATCCCTTGAGGGCTTCCTTGCATGTGGGAATGGGTCATCACAGACTGAGCCCTGCAGACTGGCTTCTCCTATTGCTTCCAAACACAGAACTTTCCAATGGTGAGTCAGTTTGCATATGTCTTTATCCCTGTTGTTAAATAATGTATGACATTAACTTTTCTGTCACCAAACTTTGAAGTGTGCTGGGCGTCCATCGGTAGCAAAACAAGGGAATTCCTTGAAGTAATTTCTCCACTGCAAAATAACTTTCTGTGCTGCCTGAAGAAAAATTGCCAAAAGAGATCTTACCTGAGATCCAGTAGGCGATCTCCCGGGAGCTGGCCACCGGGAGCGCCCAAAGAGGCCCAGACAGGCTGACCAGAAAGAAACAGCTCCATCCCAGCTTCTCCATTGCGTTTAACTCAGGTGACCACTTGTGACCTTATTAGTATGAAATTCCCACCCAGCTGCTCTGCCTCTTCCTGCTGTTTCTCCCACAGTCGCATGTGTGTATATATATAATATACCCACCCGTGACCTCATAGCGCCCATCGTCTCCGCCCCGCAAGGATTCTCCAATGAATTTATTGCCTGAAGACGCTCAACAGAAACCCATTTTTGCATTGATGTCATCTTCCAGAGTTCATGGACCATAAATTTACTGTCTCGTTGCCTGGTGGACAGAGCGAATGTGATATCAAATGGGTGGTGTAAGGGGGGGGGGGGAGGAGAAGTTTATAAATTGGGCATAAAATAAAAGAGAGCACCTTCTAGTGATAAATCATGGGCTGGCAAACAGGCTGGACGTCATTTGAAATGGACTGAGGATTGAAATGGCTGATTTATTAATTGCAGCAGAACTGACGCAAGGCATCCAACAGGGAACAGGCTCCCTGCCTTGCCCACCCTTACCAAGTGAGATGGATAAGGTGCCCCACTGTGTTTGGGGGTCCCATGCCAAGGGGGGAAGTGTTTCATTTTTATTCTCCCCCTTCCTTCTAATGCAAAATTGAGAAGGGGCTTCTCCCTTCTCCACCCATGTCTGTTCGTTTTCCCCACATAAGAGCTGCCTTGGGTTAGGGAGTCCTGGCTTCTGTCTTCCCAAGTAGTCATGTAGCTGTGTCCATGCTTTAGACCAACAGAGAAGGGGGGCATGCTCTCAAGGGGGAGAGACAGTGTGGTGTAGTGGTGAAGAGCAGCAGAGACTAATCTGGAGAACTGGTTTTGATTCCCCACTCCTCCACATGAAGCCAGCTGAGTGACCTTGGGTCAGTCACAGTTTTCTCAGAATTCTCTCAATGCCACCTAGTGTCTGTTGTGGGGAGAGAAAGGGAAAGGTGATTGTAAGCCACTTAGCGTCTCCCTCGAGTAGCAAAGACCAGGGTATAAAACCCAACTTCTCTTCTTCAAGTAATGCTTCCATACAGGGAGTATAAACACATGGGGTCCTTATTGTGTAACATGACACCCACGCTGATGGATGACAATGGGGCTGGGAGGCATGGATATTGGCAGCAGCATGATGCATGCCCTATGCTATCCTTTGCAAGTGAAAACAAGGCCAGCAATGAATGGAGGGGTGGGTAAGTACAGATGGAGATAAGAGCCCAGAATGCCCCAAAGCAGGGCGTGGTTAGCTTACAAGTGGTGTGGCCAGACCAGGCCTCGGATTCAGCGGGAGCTCACAGGAGCACAGCTCCTGAACCTTTCTGAGAGTTCCACCTCCTCTTTCCCACCTTGTCTGTTGAATAGTAGGTGCAACTGCATAACAATCCCTGGATGAGCTCCACCACCTATTTTTCTACAAAACGACCCCTGGCCAGACCCATGCCAAAAGGCTAGTGCCATGTTCTGTGGGCAACCTTATCAGGCTGGTGCCCCACAACTGCCCACCTGCATAGCTTTGTTCCTTGCTTTGTGTGGGTTTTGTGTTTGTCAAGGTGATGGGCAACAGAGCTCTATGTCCACAGTGTAGTAGGAAATCACCTTATTTCAGTTCCTGTTTAGCGATTAATTAGATACACATAATGCTGTTAAACATCTACTAACCAGCCCGCTTTCAAAGCATCCTTCAAACGAAGACATTTGAATGGAGCCTTCTGTGTTGTGGAGGGTGAAATAAGGGGTACAAAAGAGGTCTGGGGGAAATGATGTGTAAATGTGGAGTTGGCTTCTTCCCAAGCAGGGGCTGTCTTAGCCAATGCACAACAGGGGTGCCTGCCTTCAGCTCCACCCACCACCAACAGAGGGCAAAAAAAATTAGCAGGCTCTCGCTGCTGTCACCTTGCAACTATCCCGTCTGGGGTTCACAACCTTAGCTGACAATGACAGCCCCTCATTCATGCCCCAGCCAGGCAGCCAGCTCCCAGTGACACCTCTCACCCACCTCACACAGGCCAATGGTCACTCCTTGCTTGGCCCTGGCAGGGGGATGAGTGATTTTAGGGCTCCATCCTGGGTTTTTGCCCAGAGCCCAGAAACACCATGACCACCCCTGCTTACCAAGTCAGACCATCATTTTTTCTAGCCTGATGTCCCCTACTCAGATTTATAACACCTTAGGCAGCCCCGCAACCCAAGTTCGTTTAACTGGAGGAGCTGGAGACTAAGCCAGGGACCTTATACATGATGTTAAAGCACCACCGAGATCCAGACTCCCGCAAGTCTTGCATTAATGAAGACAATGAGACAGGGCAGAGATGACACCTGTTCCAGACAGGTATGGCAGAACTATCCTTGCTTGTGAACAGATACTCTCATCCCTCTGACCTGTGCTTTGAAAAACCTGCAGAATCTCTTCAGCTGGAGAATGCATATTTAATAGGCTTTATTGCTGCAGGAATTCATTAGCAGTTGAGTTGGTTAATTGGTGGGATCTAATTTTAGTCAAGGCAATTGAATGTTAAAGGCACAGTTGTTTATTTTGCAGGGTTCCCCCCTCCCTGGGGTTGTTCTAACAGAGTGAAAGGTATATTTAAAAGGCATTTATTCTGCCCACAGGTGTATTTTTTTTTTAATTTTAAGGCATCTTATGCTTCAGGATATGCTGCTAATGCACAGCGTTTCTTAAATGCAATTTCTTACTTTAACGAGAGGGTTACATTCCTTCTTCTGCTCTAGACTCCTGCATCAAAACCAACTCCCCTCTCTGAGCTATTATTACCCTTTGAAGTGAAAAATCACCCTCAATTTATTTGCCTTTCCCCTCTTCCACTTGCTAGCCTCCTTCCCTATTAGCCCCTATGCCCTGCACTACATCTGCTCTCCTTTCATATGATGAGAAATCAGCCTCTCAGTCCCTTCTTTTTCTCTGTCTCTGACTCATGCACATCATTTCATTCAATTGCTGCACCAAGTAATCATCATGACAAGCTCCCTCTTTGTAATCATGACAATTTCTTTCTTCTCCTTCAAAAAATGATCAATGACAACTGGCCATCAACATTTGTTCAGGGCTGCTTCCATGGAAAGTTTATTAAAGGAGCCCTTTTTCCAAGCAGGCGCTATAGTGTCTCAGCCTATTCTCTAGCACTCTTCAATGTCTTACCTTCTGCGGTACTCTATGGGAGATTTCATAAAATACCATATGCTAACAAGGTATGCGCCTGTAGTTGGCAGGACGTAGAAAGCCTTGAACATTTTTCTTCCCATTGTACTTATTATCTGGATATACGCTCCATACTTACCGAATCCTTGTTAATAGAACATGTAGGAAAATCTGATGAATGCAAAACCCTTTTCCTGTTATCTTCTCAGAACCAAACAGTGACTGAAATTGTGGCTAAATTTTTATACCTTGCATCTTGGAGGTGGGAATGTATTAACAGACTGGGCTGTGATTGTTCGGATCATCCCTTCTTTTTTCTGTTATCAGTATGATTGTTATGCCAATAAAGGTTGCTGTTATGTTATTTTAGTGTCTTAGTAGGAAGGTAGGCAGCTATATCCAAGATGGGGGGGCACCTACTCTGTGACGTTTTGCCTTCTTAGATACGGTACCTTGTTTGGCTACAGCAGGAGGGGGAATGTCCAACCTTGAGATCATTTGGTCTGGCCCTCGGAGATTGCAGGGCCAAGCCAAGCCATGTGGTGGCCTCCCCTTGGCACAGCTAGCCGGTAGGGATCACACGGATCATGGGGCCCAGCCACACTGCAGCCTCCCTGTAGCCTGGCTGGCTAGCCAGGATTGCTGTGAGGCCTGGAAAAGTCACTGTCACTGCCGGCCTGAATCATTCTCCCTCAATGGAGCACTGTTTTTTAAGTTGATAATTGTGTATGGCCCGCGAATGATGTTATAAATATCCAAATGGCCCTTGGCAGAAAAAAGGTTCCCCACACCTGGGCTACAGCCTGTTCTCTACTTTCAACATGCAACAATTGTCCATGAACAGAAGCGTAATTCTGAACAGGGAGTTTAACAAACAGGTCCATCTACCAATAGGGGAGGAAAGAAACAAAACAGTTGGAGGTTAAACTCCAGTGATACTAGAAGAGAATATGGAGTCAGTTTGTTGACTGGCCAGATTAAGTGTTGCTCATACATCCAAATACTGAACTATACAAAGTTATCAACTTGCAGAGAAAACCTAGCACACGCCAGGACACCAGAACTATAGTTGCTAACACTTCCACATTGAATAACCCTACAGCCATCCTTGTTATACCACTGAAGTTGCTCCAGCGTCAGTTCTGTATGGACTCTGGTTTTCTCATGAAACTATGGGACTCACAGTTAACGTTGGGGCACTCCTGACTGCCAAAACAAAAGTTTGTATTACCTTTTTTTGAACAGAGGCTTGCTGGGCTGGCAAACGCCCTGCAGGGCTTCCTCTGGCTTAAAGCCAATCCATCTGGTGTGCCAGAGAGTTTAATAATCATAGTTTCCCCCCCACGGCCCGTTCAACACTAAGGAAAACAAATCTGGCATGACACAAAACTGGCTTTGCTACACACAACAGCTCTACCCTCCATCCAGAGAATCATTTTAAATATTCTAGCAGATCTGCTGGGAAGAACATTCTGAGTTGCATGCATGGGTGCCGTTACAGCCCTCCAACATACATCCAATAAATGGAATCATGATCTGCTGACAGAAAAGGATGCCAGAACTCCTCTCCCCTGAGAGGTTAGTTGCTTGCTATGTGAAAAGTAAAGGTGGCCTCCTCACCCACAAGAGAAATGTATCATATAGAGGTAAGCTACATGTAAGTTTCCCCAGTAGGGCAAATAACAGCTCTCTGGGCCTACTGCAAGTCAGGCAAACGAACTGGAGTGGGGGAAGGAGACTGCATCATATGGACAGCAAATGCCTGGAAATTAAGTTCCCAGCATGGAGGTCGATCCCCAGTTGGAGGCAGGAGATCCCCTGGTTTGGAAGCCTTCCCCTGTTTCAGGGTTAGCAGAAAGCAAAGGGGGGTTGAATAGCCACTGGGCACTCCATTATACCCTATGGAGATTGGTCCCCAGAGGGTATAATGGAGAATCAATCCATGGGTATCTGGGACTCCGGTGTGTGTGTGTGTTTTGAGGTACAGGAACTAAAGTTTCAGCATAGCATCTGGTGCCTTTCCTCCAAAAAATGCCCCCAACTTGCAAAAAGATTGAACCAGGGGGTCCTATTTTTTGAGCTCCAGAAGAAGGTGCCCCCATCCTCCATTATTCCTAATGAAAGGTATTTAAAAAGAGTGTGGTCCTTTTAAATGTGATGGCCAGAACTCCCTTCAGAGGTCATTTGTGCTTGTCATAACCTTGCTCTTGGCTCCACCCCTAAAGTCCCCAGATATTTCTTGAGTTGGACCTGACAACCCTAGGGAGCTCCCACCACAAATCTGATAGAATCACCTGGCCACCATGAGATTTTTATGGTGTGAACTGACCCAGTTATTAATGGCACTGATACATTCAGCCTAAACGTGGTCTTCTCCAATTGGGAGAGGTTCTGCCAAGGCCTTGGGCAGAATGAGAGATTGTTTCCAGCCCTGAGATCTTTCTGAACCCAGCAGAAGAGGACTTTGGTATACTGCTATAGCTTTTCAAGTCCGAACTTGCCTGTGGCATACAGCCATCACGCCTGGGTTTTTGAACCCAGACAAATTCAGGCAGCCATAAGCCAGCTGCTGGTTTAGCAGTGACATGAATGGGGAGGGACCACTCCTCCTGGGCCCATAGTCTTTCTCAGAGACCCTGATTTGTTAGCTCACTGGGGCAATGACTTTGGTTGCATCAAGATCTCTAAGCTGTGGTGAGTCCATACCCAAATTCATGAAGCAAAGGAGAGAGCATAGCTCTGGCCCAGATAGGGATATTTCCAGGAAGCAAAAAATATTATGTGAATTAAAGCTTTGTACCTTACAAATGATTACAGCCAGGGACAGTTAATGACTCACAAACGTTAGCAGACAAACGCTGGTGTGCTGCTCATGTTTTATGTATCTTGTTATAAACCTCCTGCTACAGCAACTGTCAGCATTGACCCATTGCTTATTTAAGCAGTTGTGAATACTGATGACCTTCTGTGCCAAGCAAAATCTTTTTAAATTTTACAAGTCACTTTTTTCCTGACAGTGCTTAAAAAGGAATGTACACCAGTGAGCTAGTAAAAACTTCTGTACAGATTTCTTGATTTTTCTGCACTTTGATAACTGAAAATAAGGGTTTTCTTGGCCACAGGTCTATTGACATGTGCAAGCCACAGAGTGATGAACATACCTATGTGAGCAACCATGCAAGCTGACACACACACTTAACTGCCTCAGCTCCAATATAATTGCCACAATTCCGCAGGGCCTGCAAGACATACCTGTTTAGACAGGCTTTTAATGTCTAACCGGAGGCACTTTAACATCTGACAGCGGTGCTTAGCACCCACCACCCTATGGAAAAACTTTTCTTCCAAACCAGACAGAAAATAAAGCGCTTAAAATATCAAAGAATTTTAACAACTAGTGTTACTAACGCCATCTTGGAGCCACAAACTACATCTTAATTTATATTGTTATATTCTTAATAATGTTTTATCATAATAATTTTATTGTAATAATTTAACACTGTCATTTTTCTGTTGTTTTAATTGTTGTTAGCTGCCCTGAGACCAACTGGGGAGGGCGGGGTATAAATGCAAATAATAATAAATAAATAAATGTGGAGGGGTGTAATTCTCCTAAAGGTGGCATTGCAAACAGC
The DNA here is from genome assembly GCF_032191835.1 of Heteronotia binoei. Classification (NCBI taxonomy): domain Eukaryota; kingdom Metazoa; phylum Chordata; class Lepidosauria; order Squamata; family Gekkonidae; genus Heteronotia; species Heteronotia binoei. The sequence goes on from NC_083240.1 coordinate 22,892,499, forward strand.
AGTGTCTGTTTTCTTAAGTCTGCTCAACCTGTGTTTTATGGTTATTGTCTGTTGCCGTGGGCACAGGGTAGAGAGGATCTTAAGTTATAGTGTGTGTGTGTGTGTTAAGAGCCATCATATTGCTTCTGACTTATGGAGACCAAATGAATTAATGACCTTCGAAGTGTCCTATTGCCTTGCTCAGGTTCTGCAACCTAAAGTTCTAGAACAGGTTCTGGCTTTTCCTAGTTCAAGCACCAAATCCCTACTACATTGATTCTACCTGAGTGCAAATAAATCATTTGTTTTACTAGAGAGAGCAAAAAAACGTTACCTTACTTCTCCTATTCTGTCCTCCTACATCAAACCCACTTTCTTTCTCCAAGTTGATGTCACCCTTGGAATTTTCTAAAAAAGAGAGGCACAGGCAATTTACTTGTTTTTTCCCCTTCCAGCTGGGTTATTAGTTCTCTTCCTCTAGTCCCACATAGCATCCATTTTATTTTGTAAAGGTATCCCAGTCTACCTTGTCGGAACAGCCCCCAAGCATTTCCCCTCTGCCCTAATCAATATACAATGCACCTCTGCATCCTGAGTCCCATCTCCTGACTGGAAAATAAAGACTCAGAGATCGCCATTCCTGATCATATCTGACAAAGGAAGCTTCAATTTCAAAAGCTTATACCTTGAAAATCTTGTTAGTTTCTATGGTGCTATTGGACTGATTGAAATGGCTTATGGGGCAGATATGGGGGAAGGAGAACAAGGCTTTTATTCCTGTAGATGGCGCTGGAGACCATGCAGAGCTTTACTAGTTAAAAAAAGCAAAAAAGTAGTATTCTTCAGAGTGAGGGACTCTGCCCATGCTCTAAGGATCTCTGTCCTTACCACAAGCATCAGGTGGATGCCTGGTTAGAACTTATGAAAAACATATAAAGTAGAGGGCCAATACTGCAGTTAACAAAAATCTTTAAGTTGCATGTTAAGAACAATTTTTTTAAGGGAAAGAGGGGAGAGGTAGCTGGGCCTCATGGAAAGCAGATGGTAACAGCCTTATTCGGCACAGCAGAGATGTGATGCGATGCTCACATAACTGGGGTAGGCTGTGCTGGTTTTTTAAAAAAGTTTTGGCTTGCTCTAAGGCTACTCCCACAAAAATGTAAAGGTTATCTGCCTTGTGCAATTACAAAAGCCAGCAGTAATCCAGATAGGGATTCCAGGGGCCTGTGGAAATCCAAGCCAAAATCCAAAACCAATCACATTCTTTTTTAAAATACTTTTTAGAAATACCCCGAGGGTAGCAATATTCTATTAAAATTAATATTAATAATAGTATTCTAATATTCTATCAAAATCAACCAAAATATGCAAGTTTTGAGCTCTTCAGCATTCTTCCTCAGAATGCTTTAAACTGTGTATTCCATTGGGTATTAGACATCTGATTAACTGTTTTTTAATATTCTCAGCAGAAGCCATCGTTGTTATCAGGTTCTTCTTCCCCAAAGGCCAATAGTATGACCCATTCACCCAGCACTCCAAGGCTACAAAACATTTAAAAAGGACCTCTGGTCGGAGGAATATTACCTGCAGCACCTACAACCTCACCTGGCTCCCTCTCTGAAATCTGGCAAGCCTAAGTCCCATCACCTCCTCTGGTTTAACTTGGGGTATAATGAAACTGTCTGACCTTACAGGGCTGTACTAAGCATTCCTGTGTTAATAATGCATGTGTGAACCCGTACAAGTGCCTTCCTGAGCTACGCTCTCCAAGCTATGAAGTCTTGAGAGCAAAAATTCTACTTCGTGAGCTACTTGGCATTAAAGCTGGGAATGAGAGATTTGGGTACTGCATAAATTAGCTTGCTCTGGCTGGGGCCATTTTTCCAGAGCTAAGACAAAAATGTGTGAGCCAGAGGCTAAAACACACTAACACGGTTTAGAGGGAACACAGTTGCTGAGCATCGTACGGAACCGCATCCCTCATGATTCCGAACGGGTGAAATGCTCGTTTGGAAAAGAGGAGGATAGTCGCTCGCTCGCTCCCATTTCCCCCCCTCCAGGGAATGAATGGCGGCCATTGGCTCACCAGCAATAGAGAGAAAAGGGTCGCCTGGTGAGGGGAGGGGGCCTCATCCTCCCGCTCCTCGCCCAGCTGCGGAGAAGAGGAGCCTCGCCTTGGCGGAGGGATGGTCGCCGCTGGCTTTCGGGAGGCAGCCGGGAAGGGTAGGTATCGCCAGCAATCCCGAGCATGTGCAGCAGCAGAGGCGGCTGAGGGCCGGTTGGCGCCGCTGCGGCAGGGCGCTCCATTCACGCTCTGCGGGGCGGGCGGCGCTAGTCCCCGCCAGAGGCCGCAGGGCGAGCCGGGCCTCTTCCCCCGCCGCCAGCCGCGCTCTCTTGTGCCATGGGAAGGCGGCGGGGCGGCCTTGGGTCGACGACGCGAAGCAGAAGCCTCCGGCAAGGGTCGGGGCACCCGGGCTGAGGGGAAGCAGAGAGAGAGCGGCGGGCGGCCGCAGCCAGGCCCAGTCCGGTCCCCCGTCGGCGCTGCGCCAAGGAGGTAGGCGGCTGAGGAAGAAGAAGAAGACCGAGTGGCGGCGGCGGCTCCCCTCAGGTGAAGAACCAACCGCCTCCTCCCGCTCCTAGAGGCTCTGGGGCCTCTTCCTTCCCTCACGAGGAGAGGCGGTCTTCATTCTTCAAAACCCGGGCCCGGACGAAATGACAGGACTGCCTTCCTGGTCCTAATGGGGCGTCGCCTCGAGTCCGGCGGCTGCCGCCCTTTTGCCTCTCTACAACAGCCCTGTGGGGTAGGCGCAGCAGGGAGGGCCCCGCTTTCAATCCCAGCACGTTTGTTCTAACGACCCGTCTGCGTTTGCATTTGCATGGTGTTGGTGGGGGGTGGGGGCTCTCCGCCATGGAAGCCTCGCGTGCAGCAGGCAACCGGGCTGTCTTTGGTGGGTGTTGGCAGTTTTTTGCAAGCAGCAATAATAATAGCTCTTCTTCTCTCTCTCTCCCCCCCCCCGCTTTTTTTCTCGAGTCTTCCTTGGGAAGGAAGCTTCTGGCCGACTGGGTTGGGGGCTGAGGCAGGGGGAGGAAGGCAGCCAGCTTTTTGGGAGGGGCTCTGGGTCACTGGAGGAAGAGACTCTGCTTTGCATTGCAGAAGATCCCGGGTTTAAACACCCCCCGCATCTCCAGTGAGGAAGGACCAGGCAGTCAGCTTTTGTGTGTCACCTGAGCAGGAAGCTCAGCTGCTGTCTTTTCTTTCAACACTCGCCTGATGCTGGGCATGTACAGAGGGCTGCTGTACCCTCAAAACAGGAACAATAGTGAATTGCTTTCAATGCACATGGCTCTTTATCTGGCAAACATGGTGGCAGTGTGGATAGGTAAGATACAGTTTAAAAACAACACCCAATGCCATTCGGGCAGTTTCATATTTAATTGAGCTGGTGCAGGATGCTATGGTAGAATGTGAAATGGAAAAGGTAAATGCACATGGGAATGGGTACCCACAGGTCTTGCAACCATCAGGCCAAAATTTGACAGGCAGGCTAAGTACACCACTCCCCGCGTAGTTCTCTGATTCTGAATGGTAGTACTGGGTTGCTCAACACAATCCATTGTTCCCAGTGTTGCCTTTCAGAGCCCACAAAGGTATTGGATCAGGGGACCCTACAGAATCTCCTGGACCTTCAGTATCAGTACAGTTGCCAATTTCCAGGTGAAGGCTGGAGATTACAGCTGATCTCCAGACCACAGAGCTCAGTTCCCCTGGAGAAAATGGCCGCTTTGTTGGACGGACTCTATGACATTATTCCTGCTGAGGTCCTTCCCCTCTTCAAACTTTTCCAAACCCCACTCTCCACACCCCAAACCTCCCAAGTATTTCCCAGGCAAGAATTGGCAAACCTATATTCATCAGCCATGGCTCCCTGAGCATATGCAAAATGCCTTTATCTTTCAATTTTTTAAAGAAGAAAGTTGGGTTGAATGCCTTTGATGATCCCATGCAGGACACACTGCTGGAGTTACCTTTGGATAACTCCCCTTTTTAAAGTAATGTAGGATGATGAAGCTCTGGCTGAACCTTGGTGCTTTTTCGTGTGATTGTGCTTGACTCATCAGTATGCTGTACAGAGGCCTCTTGCAGACTCTTCTGTGACATTGTGGTGCAGAATCAAGAGTCTTTTTTGTTTCTGGGATTTGGTCAATGTGGTTGTGAGATAGAGAATTTATTCTATATGTTCCCATCACACTAGAGCAGTGACCCCCAGTCTTTTTGGCCTGGGGAAATGACCGTAGGGCCGGCCGGCCCATCGTGGACCCAGGGCAGGCAGGGTGGGGGCACCCAATTCGGCCTACTGCCGCAGTTTTCCCCGCCAATCAGGTGATGGGGGGGGTCGGCCTGGGAAGTGCTTCATGGCCCCTTCTCTGGCCTTTAAATGGTGAATATGGGGTACGGGGGGGGCAGCGAGGAGCGGCCCGATTGGAAACAGGCCGTGGACTGGGACCGGTCCGCAGCCCCGGGGTTGGGGACCCCTGCATTTGAGACTAGTTTGTGCTATCTGTGTAGAATGGGGAAGACAAAGATTACCTTTAATACGGTATTCTGATTTCAGAACATGAAACAGCCCAGCTCGTTAGAGGTAGAGTCATCATCTTTTGGGACCTACTCTCTACTCCTTTGTATATAAAGGCAGTGAGATGTAGTTAAAAAAAAATCGTGCCATTGGGACAATGTTTTTTTGGAGTTGTTCCATATTAATTGAGCTGGTGCAAGATGCTATGATAGTGGGAGGAACTCTCATGCTGCCCCTTTTCCCCAAGACGGGGAAAACAGCATCCTCAAAGATAAGAGGTCCATATGCACACACGTACCAACTAAGCACGCTCTGCAGCTGTAGATGTCCTTACTTGGTAAAAAGTTGCTTTTCAGTTGCTATTTCCAGAAGGCATTTGCTCAGATTCCTTTGGGATACTATAAATTTGGCCAGAGACTAGACCTAGTTTAAGCTCTTTGTGTTAGATGCAGGCCTCAGATTCAGTGGGAGCTCGCAGGAGCACAGCTCCTGAACCTTTCTGAGAGTTCCTCCTCCTCCTCCTGAGAGTTCCACCTCCTTGTCCATTGAATAGTATGTGCATCTGCATAACAATCCCTGGATGAGCTCCACCACCTATTTTTCTACAAAATGACCCCTGGAATGGAATAGGATAAGGTCTGTGTTTAGGAGGTGGTTTGTTTATTAAAAAATGTTTAATGTCCCTCTTTTCTCCAATCAACAGAACTCAGAGCAGGTTAACCTTAAAATAAAAAAAACCCCAGATAGTCTGACAAGAAATGCAAAAAAAAAGAAGCAAACCACAACCTCTGCCACTAAAAGTACATTTATTTGGCTTTTTGCACAAGTGGCAGAGGACTAGAATTAAAAAAGGGGAGAAAAGAGGAGTTTTAGGATTGCCTTGTTGGCCCAGTAGTTTCTGAAACCACCCTTAGATTATATCAACTTTCAAGCCATCTGTTTATTTAGTGTAGAATAATGTTTGGTATATCTATTAATGGAATCTCATTCTAGTTTCTTCATATGGTGCCTCGTTAGTATGACTTCTTATAAACTCTTGTTAAGGAGAGAACAAGGGTGGAATTCCTGTGTACTGTCAAGATGATGAAGAGATGGCAGAGTTGGGTTCCAGGAATAATTAGGGAATCAGAGTCTTGATTAACAAAATCCAAGGACTTTTAAAAGCTTGTTGATTTTGCTAACAAATATTAATCTTATCATAAAACACATCGCCTTACTGGAAAATTACCAACATTGCAGCCATTTTTAAAACAGATTCTGAAAGAAGCTAAGAAGTTGCAGGCACAGTAACTTTAACTGTCCTGGGTAAATTGCTCTTATTTCCTACAGTCTTGCATTTGTTAAACTTTTAGAAGAACAAGCCTTGCTCAAGAACAGTTAGCAGGCTTCTGCTAAGAGAAGTCCTAAGACTTGCCAAACTCTGAACACTAGTTGCTGGGGGAGGGACAATGGCAGGAGAAGCCTATGGCTTTGTTGCCATCTCCAGAGAGATAAACCTTTCTTGTTTCACTCAGCAGCTGGCCAGATGTCTCTGAAAGGCATGTAAGCAGGGCATGGAGGCCAAAGCCTCCCTTAGTGTTGCTGTTGCCCTGCCCGCCCCACCTCCCCCCCCCCCCGCAACAGGGTTAATACTGGATTATTAGGATGGATTGAAAATTAAATTAAGTTTGAGTCCTTTGGCACCTCTAAGACCAACAAAAGTTGTTCCCCTACAGGTTTCTTAGTTTTGTTATTCTTGATGTCAGATTTGTCCATTTATTCTTTGTGGTAGGGTTTGGCCTGTTTGTTAAAAATTAAACTGTGAGCTTCATAATTGCTACTGTATTTTTAAATTAAAAACTTTCTCTTTGAGGAATCAGCAAAAGTATTCGTAAATTTAATTGTGATTCAAAATATGTGGAAACCGTCAGTTAAGTCTTCCAACTTGTCTTCTGGGCCATATGAGGGCACAGCCATTGTGTGGCCTGAGATTTCCACGTCATTGCAACTTTTTGGCTCCACGCAATTATATTTTTCCTTCTTCTTGTCACCCCAGTTCTTTACCTCCATAGATTTTGGGTACAACACTCAGCATGGAGTCTGTGCTGTATATGTGTGTAATAAGGATTTGGTTGCTCACTGCAGTTAATGTTATGAAATACCCCTTGGAAGGAACAGATGTAACAACAGCCAAGCCAGCTGGGGGTGATGGGAATCCAAGAAAGCAAGTAAAATTGTCGCAGCTCGGAGCCAAAACTGCAAAGGAGCATGAAAATGTCTTTTCATGCAGTGTGAAAGCTAAGATGTTCCTTTCACAAAGGCTCCAGAGATATGAAGTTGAGTTAAATAACTTCAACTAGTGGTCCAAATCTGGCCATGTTGTCTTTTAGAACAAAGCTTTCAGTGGCTCTTTCCATATGGGTGATTTGCCTCAAGTCTAAGGCCGTTGGTATGTTTTTCTTCTCCCTGCTTTCCTGTAACCTCATGGCACTTCCATGCACCACCCGGTTTTCCTCAACTTCTCTGCAATCTTTCCCAAACCTGCTTTTCTGCAATGTTTTGGGAATGATTGCAGCCTAGCCAGGCTGGCTGCTATGTAGGTGGGAAAGTCTGGATTTTCCTGGGTACTGCCTACTTATCAGCGATTTTCCCTACCCTAATCTTTGTAGCGGAAATTCTTCCCCCTTAGTGCCAACAGGGTGCTTTTTAAAATAAAATAACTTGGCAGCTGGCATATCATGTGATGGTACATCAGTATGTCTGCCTTGGGGTCTGGGGCAGGGAAAGTGTGGGGAAAGCTGCCATCTGGAAGCCCTATTGATGCTTCACTTCATTGGCTGCTGCAGTGATACTGTTTCTCCCATTGGAAGCCATTGCCTTGTGGGAAAGGCCCCTCATAAGGGGACTCCCAAGTTCCACTTACTGCCACAAATGGCCTCAAACCACCAAATTTTGCTGTTCCAAAAATGCCCCTTCACTTGCTTCATGTACCGGAATCTGAAGTTTTTCTGTGCAAGATAGGGAAATACAGCACAAGTTGGAATTGATGGGGGAGGGAGAGCAGTTGGGAAATTCCAAACTCTAAAATTTCCTCTTATTCTGCAGTCTGGTCCTCCATTTCTCATGTAGGTGTGACGACCTGGCCTGGCCTCTGGCATTAGTCTTTTCCTGTCTGCTTTCCTTTTTTGCTGCTACTATATTTATTTATCTTTTCATGCCCAATTAATTAGTGTCTGAGAAAGTGTTTTTCCTCTTAATGCTAATTAACTGCTCTTCCAAGGTACATTTAGCTTAAAATTTATCAGAGCCCTCAAAAGCTTATAATATCCTGTGGGTAAGGAGGCCAAGGTGTCTGATGGTGCCATTCTAAGCGGTTACCCTTTTTCTAAACCCACTGTCTCCAGTGGATTTAGAAGGGCATATCTCTGTTTAGGATTGAACTATAATATATCTTAATACAGCAGTTTTGCTGCTTCTGGATTGTTCTAGTCTCTGAAGGGAGGAGCACATGTTCAAGAACTTATTCCTTGTAACCTGCTTTTCAAGAAGAAGAGTAGAAGCTTTGCATTCAGAAGGTTCCAGGTTCAACCTCTGATATCTCCATGAAAGACCTTTTTGTCCAGTCAGAGCAGACTGTGCTAGATGGACCAATGATACAGCTCAGTATAAGTCAGTGTTATATGATAATCCTGGTTAGGAGGAACACACACTAAATCCCCATCCAAGATACTCTAAAGGCTAATTTTCCCCTCCTCCTGCCATTAAATAGACATGTGTCGAACTCCTTTGTTATGGGAGCTGGATCTGACATAAATGAGACCTTGTTGGCCAGGCAATGTCAGGCCAGGCCATGTTTTTATCAATTTAAGATTAGGTAGCAGAGATATAAACTTTATAAATGACACATACAAACACAATTAAATATATATATATTTAAAAACTTAAAACATTAGCACTTATTGGTCTTAAAGGTGCTTTCTTTGTATTTCTCCAGGGAACTGGGTAAAGGAAGCTCTTTCCTTCCTTCCCCAGGGGACTGGGGGGGGGGAGCCTCAGCCAATAGAAGGAAGAGAGGCTTGGCTCAGGAACTCTGCTGTGCAATTGAGAGAGCCTGGAAAAACAAACTCTGCCTCCTCCCCTTCTTCCCTCCTGTGCAGTTGAGCAGGCCTTGCAAAGCAAGCTGTTTTGCAGAAGGAAGCAAGATATAGGAAGAAAATGACAGCCAGTTGCTTGGGGACCTGATAGGAGCCTTCCGGGGGTCTGATTCGGTCCCTGGACCACTTGTTTGACATCCCTGAAATAGACTGTACATGCTTGTTGGAGAGCAATGGGCATGCTTAGTCTTCATCAGACCAAATGTTGCACAGTATCCTTAACCTGGAACAGAAAGGAAATCCCTCTGTGCTTTTCCACAAGGCAGGAGAATCTTTCATAGCTTATGTTGGGTCTGAGAGAAGCGTAAGAGGCAAGGAAGGGATATGTGGTTTAGTGGTAGAACATCTGCTTTGCATGCAGAATGTCTCAGGTCCCTGTATCTCCAGTTAAAGGATAATGTGGGAGGTGATGTGAAAGACCTCTACCAGAGACCCTGGAGACCTTCAGCTAATCTGAGTAGACCGTACTAACCTTGATGGACCAATGGCCTGATTCAGTATAAGGCATCTTCATGTGTCACCTTGCTTTGCAAGCAACTCTCAAGCTCAGCACCATAATGATGAGGCTCCACAGAAGGGTAATATGTTTTATAGTATCAGCTACTGAGATATCCAGAAAAACCACCAGGACTCATTTGCCGCATTAGTAAACCAGTGTCCAGTGGAGTGTCCAAGGTGGTTTCCATAGGCTGAGAAAGAATATTTGCAAACAAACACTGAGGCCTCATTGTAAAATGAATTTTGATGGAGAAACACAGCTTGCACTGCAGGGAACTTAGAAGGATGTAACTTCTAAAAATGGCACTGTTGTCCATAACTATTCAAGTTCTGTTTTTTTGTGTGTGTTTTTTGGGAGGGGGAGGAGTTTGCCATCACATCTCAGCCAATTTATGGTGACCCCGTACAGTTTTCAAGACAAGAGATGTTCAGATATCGGTTGCCATTGCCTGCCTTTGTGTAGCAACTCTGGTGGTCTACCATCCAAATACTAACAAGGCTGACCCTGCTTTGCCTCTGAGATCTGACAAGATTGGGCTCGCCTGGGCTATTATATCCCAGTTAAATTGCTGCAATGTGCTCTTTGCTGCTGCCTTTGAAGTAAGTAAGCCTAATGTCTGGGATTAGCTATGGGGCACGTATTGCCCCTTTACTGAAGTCTCTGTGATGACTGCCTGTCTGTTCCCAGACACAATTCAAGGTGTTGCTTTGGAATACTGTGTACAATTCTGGTCACCATATCTCAAAAAAGATATTATAGCATTGGAAAAAGTGCAGAAAAGGGCAACTAGAATGATTAAAGGGATGGAACACTTTTCCTATGAAGAAAGGTCAAAATGCTTGGGGCTCTTTAGCTTGGGGAAGTGTCAACTGAGGGGTGACATGATAGAGGTTTACAAGATTATGCATGGGATGGAGAAAGCAGAGAAAGAAGACCTTTTCTCCCTTTCTCACAATACAAGAACTCATGGGCACTCAATGAAATTGCTGAGCAGTTGGGTTAGAACTGATAAAAGGAAGTACTTCTTCACTCAAAGGGTGATTAACACATGGAATTCACTGCCACAGGAGGTGGTGACGGCTGCATGCATAGACAGCTTCAAGAGGAGATTGGATAAATATATGGAGCAGAGGCCCATCAGTGGCTGTTAGCCACTTGTTGGAACTCTCTGTCTGAGGTGGTGATGTTCTGTATTCTTGGTGCTTGGATGGGGCACAGTGGGAGGGCTTCTAGTGTCCTGGCCCCGCTGATGGACTTCTTGATGGAGCCTGGTTTTTGTTTTGTTTTTTTTGCCACTGTGACACAGTGTTGGACTGGATGGGCCATTGGTCTGATCCAACATGGCTTCTCTTATGTTCTTATGTTCATTTTGCTTTTAAAGTCCACAGTGTCTTTAAGTACTAGGGTAATTGATGGAGCATTTTCTCCCATGCAGCCCTGGCTGTTTGTTGAGATCTTCAGTCCAGACCTGGTCCTCTGTTCCCTCCCTCGAAAGTGAGGCAGGTGGCAACCTTAGAAGGCATCTGGATCAAAGCGGGTCAGCGCTGCTATTACTTTTAGATCTCTCTGCAGCGTTTGACACGGTCAACTATGATCTAATGACCCACCGCCTTGCCGACATTGGAGTCCAGGGGGCTGCCTTACAGTGGTTTTCCTCCTTCCTCCGTGGTCGGGGACAAAGGGTGGTGATCAGCGAGAAGACCTCCCTGCGCCACTCACTAGACTGCGGTGTGCCGCAGGGAGCTTTTCTCTCACCGATGATGTTTAGCATCTATATGCGCCCCCTTGCCCAAATTGCCAGAGGTTTTGGGCTGGGTTGTCACCAGTATGCAGATGACACTCAGCTCTATCTGTTGATGGACAACCATATAGACTCTGCCCCAGACCATCTAACCGGGGCGCTGGAAGCAGTGGCCGATTGGCTACAATTGAGCCGGCTAAAGCTTAATCCAACTAAGACGGAGGTCCTGTACCCTTGGCTCGGGGGGGGGGGGGGGACTAAGATTGGGGATCTGGCTTCCCACCCTGGATGGCACATCTCTTGTACCAACCCAGAAAGTGAGGAGATTGGGTGTGATACTGAATGCCACCCTGTCTATGGAGGCCCAGGTTACAGCTGCTGCACGATCTGCCTTTTACTATCTTCAGCAGGCCAAACAACTAGCATCTTATCTGGCCCCTCAGGACTTAGCTACAGTGATTCATGCAACAGTCACTTCCAGGTTAGACTACTGTAACTCACTCTACACAGGCTTGTCCTTGAGGCTGATCCAGAAGCTCCAGCTGGTGCAGAATGCAGCAGCACGATTGCTGTCTGAATCGCCTGTACGGGCGAGCAGTCGGCCGATGCTGCGCAGTCTGCACTGGCTACCAATTGAGTACCAGATCCACTTTAAGGTTTTGCTATTGACATTCAGAGCCTTGCACGGCCTGGGACTGGCATACCTGCGGGACCGTCTCTCCCCATACGAGCCCCTGAGGTTGCTACGACCGGCCAGTCAGCATCTTCTGACCATCCCTGGCCCAAGGGACGTCTGACTGGCCTTGACCAGGGCCAGGGCTTTCTTGGCCCTGGCCCCGACCTGGTGGAACCAGCTCCTGGTGGAGGTTCAGACCCTCCGGGATCTGCTACCATTCCGAAGGGCCTGTAAGATGGAGCTGTTTCACCGGGCCTATGGCTGAGGCAGACAGGCATCCTATCATTTAAATGGGCCCCCTGCACGGATTGCGCTGTACTGATTCACTGAACTGATTCTCTGAAACCAATATAGCTGGGATTGAACATCTAGGTTGGGACAAGGATCGATCTGCTTAGGCTGCCTCACCTAATGTGAGTCATGGCTAAATTGCTTAATTTTTTAACTGTTTTAATTGTTTTAAACAGGTTTGATTGTTCTACTATGCCAGAAGCTGCCCTGAGCCCATTATGGGAAAGGGCGGCCTATAAATCAATGAAAATAAAAATAAAAAATAAATAAAACCAGAGACAGGGCCTTTTCAGTGTGGCACCTCATTTATAGAGTGCACTTCCTCTGGAAGTTTACCTGGTGTCCATTTCTTTACTTTCCAGGCCAAGACATTTTTATTTGCTTGGGTTTTTATCTCCCCCACCCCGCAAAATACATTTGTGTTCTCTCTTTTTTGTCCATTTTAACATTTTACTATATGCTTATGACTTATCTATCATTTTGCACTGCTTTAGTAGTCCTGTTGCATAGGTTTTGGGGGGACTGTCCTTTTTATAAAAAATCCCTGTTGAGGTTTTATTTCTGGCTTTTTATGCCAGTTCAGGTCACTTTAACCTCCTGTTGTTCCACTGGGTTGCTTTTATAATGTATTGTCAGCTGTTCTGACAGTTGGTTGATTGTGTGATGGTTTTGTTTGTTTTGCTTTTCTTGTGAGGCAGTTTTTGGGCAGCTTTATTCTGGAGAGGCAGCAAAGGAGTGAACTAAATAAATAAACCCAACTCTGGTCCTTCCAGGCCCTTTTAAATGGGTAAATGCAGACACAGAATATCTGTAAGCAAACAGATCCCAAGAAACTTGTCTCTCACATTTATATACCAGCAGGATTCAAGCAACCTCTTACGTATGCCAAGGAGCTCAAGTCATCATATATGGGATTGCTCTTTTTTTTATCCGCAGAGCAACCCTTATGGGATACACGAAGTTTATAGTAACTGGCTTTAAGATCATTCTGTAAACATCTGATATGGATTTTTTTTTTTTGCCGTCAAGTTGTAGCTTTGATGTGTGTGGCAACCCCGTAGAGTTTTCAAGGAGGAGGCGGTTCAGACATGGCTTGCCATTGCTGGCCTTGGTGTAGTAACCCTGGACTTTGTTTGTGGTCTCTCATCCAAGTACTGCTAAGCAGGGTTGGCCTTCCAATATCTGATGAGATCAGCCTAGCCTGGCCAATCTAGGTCAGGGCAATTTAACTCTCTCTTTTTTTTTTTTTTTTGCCAACAAGTCACAGCTGACTTATGGTGACCCCACAGGGTTTTCAAGGCAAGAGACATTCAGAGGTGGTTTGCCATGGCCTGCCTCTGTGTCATAATGACCCCGGCATTGCTTGGAGGTCTCACACCCAAAGGCTAGCCTGGGTTATCCAGGTGAGGGTTCCCCAGTCTAACCTAGGTCTCCCCAATATAAGTCCCACAGGAATCCATGGGCCTCTGGAATCTTCTAGAAAAGGTGCAAGGCTTATGTGGTTGTTTCTGGCTGCTTTCATATTGAGAGGATGCTTTGGTGATTAAATACTGGGATTTTTAGAAACATTGCTCTGCTTTTATATCTATATAGGCTTTAGTGGTAATTAATCCAGAGAGACACTTATCTAGTTCCTTGCTCTCCAAGGGAGATTTGGACTTGCATTTCTTGAAAAACTGCTCCTCTCCTCCACTCTACATCTCTTGAAACTGAAGGGAGTTTCATAGGCAGTTTGTGCCATGAATGAGGTGGGAGGAAGGGGGGAGGTATCTACTGATCAAAGGAAAAAGCAAAAAAATTCCACTGGGCACACCCAGTGGTTTAGGTGCACCTAAACAAGCACTTTTCATTGTAGACCGCCTCATCTGCATGGGGAGATGGGAGAGAAGTGTTTTTGATGGATAAATTCCTCTTCTTTTTAGCATATTTCCTAGTTAATGAGCAACCCCCACTTTGTTCTGTAGGAATATGAAAAGCATTTTCTTGTTGCTATCTATCCTTCATCAGGGCAAATGATTTCCTCTTGCCGAGACCAGAGGCAAAATCTTTAGGAGAAGCATATTGAGCTACCAGCATCAACAGGACTGTCTGTCTGTGCAGTTTTCAGGAAGTTTGTGATCTGGGCTTGTGCAACGTTCAGCCTGTCGCCTCTGGCGTCTTTTGAAAAACCACTCAGTTTGTCATCATACAGTCTTACTGACTCACTGTGCCTCTCGTTACAGGTTGTCTTCACACTCTCAGGAGTGTGTGAAAGCTACTCAGCACAAAGGCAGCAAAGCACCCAGCTCGGAAGATGACTGGAGTTCAAATCGACAGCTCCCGACTGCCCCCCGTTCAAGAAGGTAAGTTTTCAAAGTGGTTGACTTCTTAGAACTGACTGAAGTCTTAGAACAGGCTGTAGACCTAGCTTGGATTGGTAAAATGCAGCTCTAATCCAACTTCTGTGAGAAACTATATGTTTACAGGTATGAAAAAACATATTGAACCTAAAGCAGTTTTGAACCTAAAGCAGTTTTGCTGAATCAGACCAGTGGTCCATCTAGTCCAGCATCTGGTTTCACACAGTGGCCTACCCAATGCCCTCAGAATGCATTTCTGCAGAGGAGAAGCCAAAATCTCCCATCTATTACCAACCAGCACTGGTATTCAGAAGGCTCGTCTCTCTGAATACAGAAGCTGTATGCTGTTATCATCAAGGCTAGTATCCACAAATGGACCCTATCTCCATTAATATGTCTAATCCTTTCTTAAAGCCATCTAAGCTAGTGACTATGTACTGTGGAAGTGAATTCTTCAAGAATACCTTTCTGAATAAATGGTTTGTTTCATGTTGGTGAATCTGCTTCCGGTCAACAACAGTGGGCATCTGTGAATTCTAGTTTATGAACAAAGAAGAACGCTTTATGTCCTTTTTCCACCCTGTAGATAATTTTTAAAATCTCCATCATTTCCCCCCAGCTCTGGGTCATCTTTTTTCTAAACCAGAGGTTCTCAAACTTTTTAATAAAAACCACTTTATAAATTCACTGGGTCCTATTGTACCAGAGGCTGGAAGAAATTCTTCCAACCTAAGAAACCTTTTGCCAACTTAGATGTCTTTTGCAATAGAGGAAGGCTGATTAGGCTGAGGAAGGCTTAAAACATTCCTTAGCGGGGTGGTAGGATACAGGTAATTATATTTTTTGGGAACCACTAGCAAAGTAATTCCATGCTACTTTCACCATCATTAACTTTAAATTTGATGATTTAACACTGAACACATTAATACTTTATTTTTTTATTTTTATTAATATTCAAGCAGAGAAATCGCACATAGTTGTCCCCACGCTCTCTCCCCCTTCTCTTTAGCTGATTTTGCCTTTCCCTCCCTTCTGTCAGCTCCGGTGGTCTCTCCCCTTTCCCTGCTTCCTTTCTTCTCTCCCACCTTCCAGCCTACCTTTTTCCTGTACTCAAGAGTTTTCAGCTTTTCTTTCTGTCCTTCACTCCTTTCCCACCCCTCACTCCCCTTTCTCTTCTTTCCACCTATCTATTTCTTTTTTTTTTCCTCCCCCTCTCCCCATGTTGGCTAACACAAACTGTGGCATAGAAGCCTCTGCAATACTGTTTGGGGGTGGCCCAGCAACCTCAAAAGAGCCACAGGGATCTCGCAACATAGTCTTATGAGATCTCGGTCAACTTTTTTTTTTTTAAGCTTCAGTAATTTGGAGGGGTACACCCCCTCCCCCATGTTTTCCTTTTTGAATATCCAGGTTCTTCTGCAGACTTGGGGTTTCTGAGGTTTGTTAAAATGTCTCCTTTATCTGTATAGGGTTCCATTGTGTGGATTTTTTGATCTTCAACTTGGGGCCAGGTTCAGAATTCCATATGTGATAGCATTGCTGAGCAACAGACTATATTTCATGGAGGTTTTATATGTTGATTTTCCCTGTCCCACTAGGTTTCTGAATACTCGCTAACTTCTGTGTTCTCATTTAACACCAAGTGCTCCAATTCTTCCATTTTAACTGGGAGACTTAACGACATTTTTATATAGAATCATGGAATCACAGAACTGGAAGGGACCATACAGGCCGTCTGGTCCCACACGCTGCTCAATGTAGGACCAATCTAGACTCTAGAGCATCCCTGACAAATGTTTATGCAGCAGCTGCTTAAAGACAGCCAGGAAGGGGGAGCTCACCACCTCCCTACATAGCTGATTCTACTGTTGAACAACTCTCATTGTAAAAAAAGTTTTTCTTAATATCCAGCTGGTACCTTCCCACTCTTAATTCAGACCAATTATTGTATGTCCTATCCTCTGCTGTCAATAGGAACAGCTCCCTGGCCTCCTCTTAAGTGACAGTCCTTCAAATACTTAAAGAGAGCAATCTTGTCCCCCCTCAGCCTCCTCTTCTCCAGACTGAACATTCCCAAGTCCCTCAGCCTTTCCTCATAGGGCTTGGTCCCCAGGCCCCTGATCAACCTCATCACTCTCCTTTGCACCCACTCCATTCTGTCCACATCTTTTTTGAAGTGAGGCCTCCACAGAACTGCACATAATACTCCAGGTGTGCCTGAGCAATGTAGTGTACAGTGGGACAACAACATCTTGCAATTTGGCTGTTATGCCTCTGGTGAGATGTCCCAAGATCACATTAGCCTTTTTTGTCACTGCCTTACACTGGCTGCTCATATTTAATTTATGATCCACCCATACCCCCAAGATCTTGTTCACACACACTGCTACTCTATGCATGTTCCTCATTTTTGTTACCCAGATGTAGAACTTTTCAGAATTGTTTGTTACCCAGATGTATAAACACTTGTCCTTCGTTTCTTTTTTTTTTAAGTGCTGTCAGGATGCATGTCACTTTCCCTCTCATGGCTCTTTGATGTCCCTAATTGGCTCTTATTGCCTGTCACGCTCTAACTATCAGGTTCTAGCACACACCCATCTAGATTACCATAGGCCTCCATTTTTAATGGCTGGTTTTGTTTTGTTGTTTTAGTTGTGAGTTGCCTCAAGCCGGTGTCTGGAGAGGTGGCATATTAATTTTCTAGATAAATAGAGATGAGTCATCCTGAACCAGATGGTCTCTAGCTCCTGTTGATTTTTCCCCAGGAGTTGGTATAAAAGCTGCTTTGTGTCCTTTTCTTTCCTACTGAGTGCCAGCAGTCTGTTTAATTTCATTTTAAGTGGAATCTGTTTCTTTTGTACAGAGTTGGCATGCCCCCCAAAATTCCCCAGTACTTAACAAATCTAAACCCATCCTCACAGCATCAGCATCTCATCCACTCACGGAGACCACGGTGCTCTAGCTGGAGATGGGGTGTGACTTCTGTGCTGGCTGGCCTTCACTCTGGACCAGAGGGGTCCAGCCTGATCTCCTTAGAGTGGTCCTCCCTGGGCAATTGCAGTATATTTTGTAGCTCAAACTGACCCCTCCTGTCTCCATTCTACCATTGGCACAAACTGTCAGGAAGGGCTTCACAAGCAAGCCCTTGGCTATAGCTGCAGCAGTCTGTACTAAATCCAAAAGAGAAGTGCAGTAATGTTCCAGCTTGAAAATGTTTTTCTTTTCTTTCCAAGTGAAACGGTGGGCAAAGGTCTTACTCCATCTCGGTTAAAATTTGGCTGAGCTGTGTAAGGAGCCTGATGAAATTACTTGGGGCTTTGTTGACCCGTGTGCTGTGCCTCCTCCCCTTCCAGTTGGCCATTGCTTTACTAGCACATCTCAAGGCCAGAGTGGTGAGCTTTGGGCCTGCAGAAATCTTCTGAAGTGTGAGGAACTACCTTCTCTCATGTCTCAGCTTCTGTCAACAATGGGATAAGTCCTGTGCACACAGAAAGACCTTTCAACACATAATCAAGCTGCAAGCTCTTGCCAGCTGTGAAGCAGTGGAATGCCGCCATGGAGGGGGGGGAGGTTATTGGCGGTGGCAGGGAGCACTGTTTTTTTGAGCACACCCAGATTTTGGCAGAGGTTCTGCAAGGCGGTGCCTGTTGATTTCAGCAGACAAGCTGCATTCTTGGCGAGGGTGGGGTAGAACAGAGTCGCTGAAGACCCTGTAGTCAGACAATGGATGTTCTTTCTCTCCCCCCCCCCCACCTTCTTTCTCCCAGGAACTCAGGGTGACGTGCATGGTTGGCCCCTCATCATTTTACCCACATAAGAACCCCCTGTGAGCGTCACAGCCATGTGGGGGTTTGGACCTGGATCTTCCAGAACCTAGTTCAGCATTCTAAGCACCACATTAGCATTTCTACGGTGCCCTGTATTTTCATGTGGATATTATCTCAGAATATGAATTGTGGGCTGGGAAGTCCTTTGGTGTGGAGAACCAGTTTGGTGTAGTGGTTAAGTGTGCAGACTCTTATCTGGGAGAACCGGGTTCGATTCCCCACTCCTCCACTTACAGCTGCTGGAATGGCCTTGGGTCAGCCATGGGTCTTGCAGGAGTTGTCCTTGAAAGGGCAGCTTCTGGGAGAGCTCTCTCAGCCCCACCTACCTCACAGGGTGTCTGTTGTGGGGGGAGAAGATATAGGAGATTGTAAGCTGCTCTAAGTTTCTGATTCAGAGAGAAGGGTGGGGTATAAATCTGCAGTCGTCTTCTTCAAATCTTGCCTCCACTATGAAATCGCTAGGTGGCCTTTAGCAGACCAACTCTCCAAACCTCAGTCTCCTCTCCTCTCTGCCACATGGGGGTAGTAATGCCTAACCCCCTTGTGGTATTTTTGTAAACAATACTGAGAGAATGTGTGTGAAGTTCTTTCAACACTCCAAAAACACTAGAAAAATGTTTAGTAATATAATAGGTGCTTTTATTATGCTTCCTCCCTCCTCTGGTTCTGGTTTCGTCAGTTTCCTCTCCTGTTATAGTCCTGGAGGAACAAGGGCCTCTTTTTATTCATCCAGTAAAAGAGTAAAGACAGATGTAACATTTTTTAAATCAGTGGAGCCAGTCTGAAAGCACTCTTGCCGCATTTAGTGCAAGTTAAATTTTTATGTGCTCGAGTGAGCTCTGAAACTCCCGTTTTGAACCTTCCCAGTTCAATAAATGGAATGGGATTGTTCAACTGCAGGGTAAACAAACAAACAAAATAATATAGATCCTCCCCCAAAGCTTTCCTTTGTAAAAAGCTTCTGCCCCCTGCCACACCTGAGAAATGCAGTTTTATCTCCCATGAGTCTCTTCAAAAAAAATATAGGAAAGTGCCTCTAGTTTGTGGGAGTCCTGAATATAAAGCTGTTGCTAAATAAATGCTGCTTTTACCTGGATAGTCTGGGCTAGCCAGACCTTGGAAGCTAAGCAGCTTCCAGAGGTTTTGCTGTGTAGCTCCTGTGCGATTGAGCAAGCCTGGCAAAGCAAGCTGTTATGCAGAAGGAAGCAAGAGAGAGAGAGAAGGAAGCAGATGACAGCCGGTTCCTCAGGGGCCTGATAGGCCTCCAGGCTTCGTGTTTGACACTCCTGCCCTACAGGGTCACCATAAATTATCTGCAACTTGATAGCAAAAAGAAATAAATTTTGTTGAATTCTTGCCACTGCCCTGCTTTGTGCAATGAGTTTGTTACATAGGGAGACAATCACTTACACTAGCTGTCATGTGCCTCTTAAAGGGAGGGGAATTCTTCTCCACCTTTGTGTTGCCTCCCCCTCTCCACCCCAGTCCTCTGCCCATTCATGGAGCAGAGGGGTGGTAAAGAAATCCAAGTGGAGCAGGAACGCTCGGTGCTGTTGAACAGGTGAGTGGATTCCTGTAGATCTTTCAGCGACATCTTTTGGTGATAAGAGAGATGCAAAGAGAACTGAGCCCTCTCTTGATGAATTCCTTCTTTGCTCTTTTCTCATGCAGTTTGTCGAGATTTTGCCGTCCTGGAAGATGGTGCTTTGGCCTACTGTCTGCAAGAACAAGAGAGTAAGAGCTGGAACTTGGGGTGATGGGCCTGGCTTATTTACTTCTGTATTTAAAACATTAGCTGCCTTTCTTCCTTACAGAACTCATAAATTACATAAAAACATACTAACAGAATTTAAAATCACAGTAACACTGTTGTCTCCTGCCTCCCAAAGATCAAAAGCAAGGGGGCCGGATGCACCTCCCTGGGGAGGTTATTTCATAATCATGAGACCTAGTTGTAACCTCCTCCAGCTAGTGCTTTGGCTTTTACTGGCTGTTTTTCTTCCTGGCGGGAGCAATGGCCAATTGCTGTAGCATTGAATGCTAAGGGACAAATCTGAAGAGGCCAAAAGCAGCCAACTGATTAACAAGAGTTTCAATAGTGCCTAGTGAATCAGTGACGAAAACTTTGGAAGTACCCTTGGTTGCCAGCGTATGGGATGCCCTAACACTCTGTTCCATTTTTTTAAAAAAAATTATATTTGGTTAATTAAATGGAGTCCAAAGCTTCACTGTCTCTAAACCCTTCAATTTTATTGAGTCGGCTGACGCAAATCTTGTCAGAAGATGTAGCATTTTTTCAGGGACGTCCTCAAGGTTGCTCATTGAGGTGGCTTTTCTTGGCAGCTGTTCGTGGGGAATCGTCCCTTTTGCAGCCCAAAGGTGTTGTCTTCTTCATCCCGTAATTATTTTGGCTGCCACCACGAATGCTAATGAACCGCTTAATGACGTCAAGACTTCCCTACAGCTGTGATGAAGGTGATAGATGTGCTGATCCTTCCACCCCCAAGCTGCCCGGGACTGTGATGGATGACAGTTTAGATCAGACTGCTGTGTATGATGGGAAGTTCATAAATGGGCTGGCTGCTGGAAACACATGGCCAACCAGAGCCTTGTGGCATGCTTCAGTGAATGAAGGTGGTATGTTGAAGCTTTCCTTCATCTTGTGCTCTGTCTCAAGAGCTACCGTAGAAGGGAAGCCAGCATTAATGGCTGCTCAAAAAAATCCATTTGCAAAAGATGACAAAAAGCAGTGTCTACAGTGAGTGTGTCTTAGGAACAGAAGTGCAGTGTCTTCCATTTCCTCTGTGGGGTTCCATTTCCAAGGCTGCTTCCCTATGGTACATTCTCTGACTGGCTCTTGATACTGCTGCAAATGCAGTCATTTACAGTGGTGATGGGATGTCCATGCAGTAGCGTTCCCTGCACTTTCCATGTCTTATCTCTCCACAGCCACTATTTCCTCCCCCCCCCCCGGGAAGTCTTTTTTTGTTTTTTAAACTGGAATTCTTATATTGTTGTAACACTATAGCAATCTATGTATTGATCTATTGCCACAGTCTTCTACTTCCCAGCTTCTATTTTTTAAAGTGTCTGACCATTTTTGTTGCATAGTTGTAGGGGGAAATGTGCAGCCTGCACTTTTGCCCTCATAACTCCAGAATGAAAATGAATTTTAAAATGAAAACTGTGAACTAGTAGATCATGGCAAAATGAACTGGTAGGTTATTGCATCACTGTAATGATCTAGCAGTTCCTGCTATTAAAGTCCTTCCATTTGGGGGAGGCAAATAATAGCTACAGGTGCGAAAGTGTATCTACATGGTATCCAAAAGCAATTAGTTTGGCTGTGATCTTTCCAGGAAAATTACAGTAGAGTGAAAACATGGAAGCAGAATAGGGGATGACATCATGCAGATACTCCTAGGAACAGTGCTGCTTTAAGAAAGACAAGGCAGAATTAAACCTCCATGTGCAAACAGCCCAAGACTTGCAACCGAGAAGCAAATACCTCACAAAAGACTCTCCCTGCCCCTATAATGTTTCTCTGGTGCTCAAGCAAGCAGTGTGCATGTGTGAAACAAAGACACCCCCCAGAAATGTTTTCATTTGGAACAATTTTAAACCAGAGGAGTGGGAGACAGGGGACCAAGTCATTAGGAAAAGTGAATGTCAAAAGAACTATGAAACACATGGTATGCTGCAAAAAAGGGCTACAGAAATGGCTACTTATAAAGTTCTTGCTTCCTAT
This sequence comes from Heteronotia binoei, assembly GCF_032191835.1. Taxonomy (NCBI): domain Eukaryota; kingdom Metazoa; phylum Chordata; class Lepidosauria; order Squamata; family Gekkonidae; genus Heteronotia; species Heteronotia binoei. Next base: position 22,914,306 of record NC_083240.1, read on the forward strand.
CAGAGATCTGTTGCTGAAGACTTTTCTGGCTGGAGCTGGGCTAACTGAAGGGGTGAATAATCTCACTGGTTTGCTCGCGACTCTGGATGGAGCCTTAGCTGACCTGGGAGCCAGGAGCAAATCCTGCCTGCTTCTTGTTCTTAGAGTGCTAGCTGGTTGAAGAAGATACTGCTCTACCAGGCCAGCCATAGAAGTGGAGTACTAGGAATGGGAGTGGCCTTTGCAGGGTTAGCAGCTGGCAGTGAACACACGTACACATGAAACTGCCTTGTAGCAAGTCAGGTCCTTGGTCCTGCAAGATCAAGATTGTCTTCTCAGGCTGGCAATAGTTGTCTGGGGTATCGGGCAGAGAGATTGCCTACTTCATGGTCATTTCAGTTGGGGATGCCAGGAATTGCATGCAGGCCCTTCTGCATGCCAAGGAAATGCTCTACCACTAAGCCATGGCCCCCTTCCCTAAGTGGGAATTTAGTGGCAAATCAAATCCAGTTGAAGGAAGCAGCCAGCCACCAGAAAGCAGACAAGTGGAGATGAGCGTCAAGATAGGACTGGAAGTGGTATGTTGAAGCTGTAGTTGTAAAAAATGGAGTTGGTAAGGAAAGGGAAGCAAGGTAATTGCAGAGCTGGAAATGTGACCAGGAGCCTTAGGCTGCACCCTCCCTCCTTCCTTCACAAAGGGTTCTTTTCACCTTCTTATGTTCATTATTTCTCTCTCTATGTTATGCATCACACCAGTCCTGATCCCCGTCTCCTGCCTCGTTGCTCCATTCTTCAATCTGTCCTTTATTTTTTTAATTAATTAAAGTACTTATAAACCCCACCTTTCTCCCCAAAGAAGAGAAAGGTGACTTATAAAAGAAAATATTTCAAAAGATAGCTACAGAAAGCATTACCACTGTAAAAATAATTTGGAAACCAATGACCACTTCAAGCAGCACCCGCAGTTCAGACTATAAATCACGCCTGGAAACTGCTGAAGCAGAAACTAAGCACCTCCAAATGGCCTCCTAAATTCCACAGATTAACAGAGGTCGTTTTAAAAAAGTCAACAGCATAAATTCACATCCTCAAGAAGAGCATTCCTCAAGGCTGGGGTCACAGCAGTAGAGCCCAGTGACCCACCTGAGGCGGATTTCATCATCCTCACAGAAGGTACAAGAAATTGCTGGGAGAAGTGAAGTTGGCACAAGGGGGTTCATTGATCTCCAAAGGACAGCCCTCTTCTCCCTTCTCCTCCTCTAGTGCCATCTTCACTTTAGTGCTTTTTTGGCACTCAGGCTGAAAAGATTGCCTCCACCTGCTTTAGAGTAGCTAAATGTTTTGTGTTCATTGGCCTCATCTTCTGTTTACAGCAGCGCCTAAAATTTCCAGTTGTGGCACAGAAACAAAAGAAGAGTCCTATGACACTTTAAAGATCAACAAATTTATTATTGCTGATGAAGGATTCATTTAACTGCTCCTGTGGAAGTGAGTGCAAACTCAGAAAGGACTTATGCTACAGTATGTTTAAATGTGCCATCAGAGTGGTCTTTTGTATTTGCTAAAACAGGCTACTCTGCTAGAATAGGTGCTGTGCAATCTACCTTAAAAAGACAAATCTCTGCCAGCAGGCTCACAGTTTACAATCAATTGACACAATGTGGAGAAGAACATAAGAGAAGCCATGTTGGATCAGGCCAATGGCCCATCAAGTCCAACACTCTGTGTCACACAGTGGCAAAAAATTTTATATACACACATACACTGTGGCTAATAGCCACTGATGGACCTGTGCTCCATATTTTTATCTAAACCCTTCTTGAAGGTGGCTATACTTGTGGCCGCCACCACCTCCTGTGGCAGTGAATTCCACATGGTAATCACCCTTTGGGTGAAGAAGTACTTCCTTTTATCCGTTTTAACCTGTCTGCTCAGCAATTTCATCGAATGCCCACGAGTTCTTGTATTGTGAGAAAGGGAGAAGGAAGAGACATACAAGACCCCCCTCCTTTCAACACTTTCTGAGAGTTTTCTATCTCTTGCCATTTTTCCACAGTTGAGCAGCATTACACCTCCAACATCCAGAAGAACCAGCTAGTTCAGAAGGACATCCAGATTGCCAAGAGGCTGCAAGGCATGGAGGAGGAAGAGAGGAAGCTCCATAATTCCGAGCAGCAGAAACAAATGTAGGGGTTGCCCTGTGTAATCACTTGTTCTTTGGGGCTTGTTTCAGATGCACTTCCCTTTTGGAAACAGTAGGAGCAAGTTATGGCTGCATTCTTGGGATCAAGGTGTGTTTTGGGTTCTGGTGCTGAGTCAGCCATGGCTCTAGAGTGCAAACCTGGGGCTGTTTTGAATACAAGTAAGGTGCATGTGAAGGGCAGTGTATCGGTCAGGGGTGGCCAAACTTGCTTAATGTAAGAGCTGCCACATAGAATAAATGTCAGATGTTTGAGAGCCGCAAGATATGAATATCAGATGTTTGAGAGCTGCAGAAAGGAAGGAAGGGGTGAATAGATGGAGGGAGGAGGGTGGGAGAGTTGAAAATAAAGTAATTTTAACTTTAAATGCATTCTCCAAGCCACTGGCTTTGAGAAGTGATTTAAAGACAAATGCCTTCTTCATGCTGGCCGACGGGGTGGTGGGAGCTTTGAAAGCCACACAATATGTTTGAAAGAGCCGCATGTGGCTTCCAAGCCATAGTTTGGGCACCCCTGGTATAGGTTGATGGCCAGAGTGTGTGTATAGCAGGATGCTGAAGGCAACTAGTTTCTTCTGGAAGATGCTTTATATAGTGGGTTGTATACAGAATTAACACCAAATGAGAGGTACCATATCTGACCAGAACTCCAAGTGGCACATCTCGTGTTCTGTTAATTTTGTACCCAGCCAGGCTAGGAGTGGCTGCTCTAATTGTTTCTTTTCTTCTCCCTTCATCCTGCTGCGTGCAGCGAAGAGAGCGACTCTGAAATTGCCCGTGCCATCCAGGAGGATATTCAGAAGAAAGCTGAGGAGAGTCGCCAACGGGAGGAGAGAGACCAGGTACTAGGACGTGCAAAGCCAAATGAGGCTTTGAGATCAGTGGGAGCAGGTTGTGGCAGGCAAGTGTGCCATTTTTGCCAGCCAAGCTATGTCAAGATTGCTCTAATAATACCCTGCAGCAAATTAACTGGTTGCTTAGAAGTTCCAGGTTGGCATTCTGAGAGTTTTTTTTTAAATTGCACTGACTGCAGCATTCAACACAGACAGTCTCTGCTGCGGGAGGCACAGAGTATCAAGCATTTTAGGCCTGTTTGCTACTGCTTGAGGCCATCTGGTGATGGGGAGGTGGAGCAGGAGTTGACTGGTCATCCCTTGTGGCTTGGGTTGGTTTAATTTGCCAACTCCCAGCCTGTTGGCCAGACTGCTTTAATAGCTCTAGGGTAGCCAGACATTATGCCAGACAAAAGTGTCTCCTGGCTGAGTGCCGCATGAAAAATCCTGACTGAGTGCCTCCATGAAAAATCTCTCATTAGATGGTTCTATATGCTCTGAAGAATGAAAGCTGTCTCCTGCCAATTCCACAAGCTGTGGCGGCATTGCAGTTGTCTTTCTGGCTATTAAGGCTCAAATGTTGCAAACCCAGCTAAGTTGCTAGTTTTTCAGAACCCAAAGGAAGTTATTCAGAAGGAAGTGGGGCTGTAGTCTTGCATGAGAGGAGGATCTGTTATTACCTGGAACCCAGTGTTCCCTCTAAGCTGAGTTAGTGTGAGCTAGCTCACAGATTTTTCCCTTAGCTCAGGAAGGATGATCCCAGAGCACAGTAATTTATGCAGTAGTTCACAACTTTAATGCCAGTAGCTCACAAAGTAGATTTTTTGCTCACAAGACTCTGCAGCTTAGAGGGAACGTTGCGCCCAGTGTGGCCTTGTTCTGCTGTGCAACATGCCATGAGTGACTTCTTGTGGCCTTGAGAACTGATTCAGCCCTCAAGAGCAATGACCTTTCTGGAAAGCAGTGCTTCTGAAGCATGTTGATTGGAACTAGACTTATGTCAGTGATTTTCAGGAGGCAATTTTCAGTAGTAGGTAGTAGTAGTAGTAGTAGTAGTAGTACAGTCAACAACCATTAACAACCATTTATGCATAGTTACATATAGTTAGCCTTTTGGCGAAGAGCAGGTGTGTGTGAGACTTCTGTCGTTTGGGGGCACAACATGACCTGAGCTGTAGTTTATATACCCTGCCTCTCTCCCCAGTGAAAATCCAAATCAGTTTATATCTTTTTCCACTCTGTTTTATCCTCACAACAGCCCTGTTAGGCAAGTTAGGCTGAACATGTGAAACTGACCCAAAGTCACCCAGAAAGCTTCCATGGCAGAGTGGGGACATGAGCCCTGGTCTCCCATTGCTCCACTCTGGTCTTCTGCTGACTCTCTAAGGGTTGCTCATTTTGTGCTCTGACTTCTTGGCCTTGTGATCTAGAGGTCAAAACTTTCTGCAAACTATGAAGTGGGTGGGTTCCATCACCGCTCTGCCACTTTTGGATTAAAAGGCAGAAGTAACACGGCAGCAGATTTTACAAGGAAATCAGGACATCTGCCTGTGAAATCTTGGTCCACTGTGGGCACTTCCTGCTGGGAATCGGAACAGATTATACAGTCTTACAGGACGCAGTCCATGCTCATAAACCTCTATAAATTTTGTCAGCACCCTGATAGCTTCAGAAGGGCATTGTGGTTTTGGTATTTTGTGTCTTTGCACCTGGAAGTCATGTTGACCTCTGGCAGCTGACTCCTACTGGGGGTCTGGAGGGTATTCAGAGGAGTAGCTGAATAGAACCTGCCCCTGTCCTCTTGACTGGGTATTTCAAGGAATTCTTCCATCCAAGTACTAACCACAGTCAACCCTGGTTAGCTTCCAAGATCCGATGAGATTGGGCTTGCCTGGGCTATCCAGGTCAGGGCCAGGAGGGCATTGTTTTTTAATGATAAAAATCTTTTTTCCTGGAGCTCCACTTGAACATGGGCATCTGGCAGAAATGAAGGACTAGTTGCAGCCCTTTGGCTCTTCTCATTTTGAATGAGACCTCAGAGAACTTATAAACACTTTGCAGCTCTGACCTGAATCTCGTCAGTTCTCGGAAGCTAAGCAGGGTCGGCCCTGGCTACTACTTGGATGGAAGGACCACCAAGTAAGTCCAAGATTGCTACATAGAGGCAGGCAATGGCAAACCACCTCTGTTCATCTCTTGCCTCAGCAACCCTACAGGGTAGCCATTTCACTTTAACTTTGTTACCATCAGGGCTTTTTTTTTTTTTAAGCAGGAACGCAGTTCCCGCTGGCTTGGTGTCAGGGGATGTGGCCTAATATGCAAATGAGTTCCTGCTGGGCTTTTTCTACCAAAAAAAGGCCCTGGTTACCATTATAGATCAGCTCAATAGATTAATACACAGCACGGAGTTATCAGCACATCTACATACAATTAAAATTTTAGAGCTATATAATAGGCTGATTTCAATAGTACAGATATCATGAATAAAAAAGACTTAACTAACTCCTTCCTTATTAAACATGCTAAAGCACAAACTGAGATTGTGTGAGTTGGCTGTGACTTGACAGCACTTTTCACACACGCGAAACCTCTGTTCAGTGAGGAGAGTTGGGGGCAGTTCCAGGGACAGCTGAAAGGCTATGCTCCAGGCTGATTTAATCAAAGGTGTGCAAAATACATGTTATTAGCTATCTTCCCTCTGGACAGGAAAACATAATAAATGTTCACAGCAGGATTAAAAACAGAGCTTGGTTCAGGGCTGACAAACTGATTATAGATGTCTCAGTGCGAGAGTTTGGCTAGTTTGCACTAGACTCCACCCCTCCCTACTTCGGTGGTTAATGGGAAAGGCAAGCTATCATTGTGGGATGTTTCTAGAAGCCACTAAATATATTTGGTTCTGCCATTCCAAGTGTTTGTACAACCACTGCCTGATTTTCTCACCCATCGTTTGTGGCTGACCGCAGCCTGGCTGTTAAATGCCTGCAGTGCCGTCCTGTTTCAGGGATTCTGTTTTGGTAGAGCAGATGATGACAGAGATGTTAGGAATGGCTATATCTAATAAAAGCAGGAAGCCGAAGCTGGAAGGGCATTTGAGATAATAAATCAGCATTCATTGGTTTGCAAAACACAAAGCCTTGTTGGAAAGTTTATTTATTATTTCAATTTATAAATCGCCCTCCCCTCAATTCTCAGGGTGGTAAACAACAATAAAAAACAAACAAACAATTATCTAATTAACACATTCTCGGATGGCACTAAAAACTTCAGAATTTTAAATTGTGGCCTTGACCTGAAGAGCTCACACAATTGCAATATTGTCAGATCTTGGAAGTTAAGCAGGGTCGATTCTGGCAACTACTTGGATGGGAGACCTCCTTGGAATACCAGAGCCCAGAGGCACAGGCAGGCATTATTCAGCCACTTCTCTGAATATCCTCCTTCTCCCAGCAGGGTTCAATCACCAGAGGTCACTGTGACTTGCAAGCACACACACACACAAAATTACAAAAATACCACCCAAAAGAGAGAATTTCAAATTGTGTCACTGTCTCATGGGGGAGGTAAAGAAAAAGCGGAGGGGGGGAGGTGTGAAGGGAATGCCAGATTGGATGGTACCCATCACTGTCTTCAACCAAATGCCTACTGGAACATCGCCATCTTGCAAGCCCTGCAGAACTGCATTAGGTTGCACAGGGTGCAGATGTTATTTGGCAGAGAGTTCCACCAGGTGGAAGCCCAGGCTGGGGATCACTGGTAAGTTGTTCTCTGCAGAACATAAAGCTCTTCAGGGGACGTACCAGAGGAGGCAGTTCCAAAGATACTTGAGTCCCAGACTGCTTAGGGACTTAAAGGTCAATACCAGAACCTTGAATCTCGCTTGGAACTCCACCGGGAGCCAGTGCAGGGGTTGAATATATGCAGTCCATGATGTTCCAGTTAGGACCTGCACTGCCACATTCCAGACCAGCTGGAGTTTTTTGATCAGTTTCAAGGGTAGCTCAGTGTAAAGCAGTGTAGTCCAGTCTGGAGGTAACCATTGCATGGGTGAGCTAGCTCAGGGTGAGACACGAAGGGGGGGGGGGCTGTTGCCTCACCTGGCGTAGCTGAAAATGGACTTCAGCCCTTTCCAAGCACAGGCTGGTGCTTCTGTTGTTGATTTTGGAGAACAAGCTGAGCCTGGCGCTTGAGTTGTACCCAACTCCTTTGAGCATTAAAAAGTTTCATAAACAATTTAGGGGAGGGAAGTCAGGCCTTCACATTTCCTTCTGCTTTCCACTGTTTTTATGCCTGCAGGAAGCAGATACAACAACAGCCTGAAAGTGCTTCCATGCTACCTTTCTTGCAGAACGGACTTCTGGAGAGCTAGCTTTATTTTTTACTTATTTTATAGTAATTAACAGTGTACTAATTGTGCGTTTGTGCAACATAAGGGCTGTTGGAGGCAGGGCTGTGCCCAGAAACTTCATAGTGGGGTTAGGCATACTGTAAGGGAAGCAATCCTAACAGGAAGCAACTTAGATGTGAGCAATCCAACCCATTTAAGATGATAGTTTATTATCAGAAGGACCTGTCTGCTGCTGCCCATGCAGCACCAGCCTCTTGACATGTCCACAGTGGTGTGCTTTCTGTGGGACAGCCTTTCAAGTGGATGGGATTGTGCATCAGGCATCAATTAGGGCGCAAGAAAACGGAGGGGGAGAAAACAGCAAAATTGAATCAAGTACCTGAAAGGTAGGTTAGAAAGCAAAATCAGGGCCAAAACCTAAACCAAAATAGGAACTAATTGTACATTAAAATACATGTATTTATTACAGAGACATTTAAAAGCATATCAAGGCGCAACACAAGCCTCATAATATAATAAAAAGTAACGTGTCCAAGAGAAAACAATAGTGAACTAACATGTTTCAACCCAATTGGGGGCTTCTTCAGAGGTCAGACAATAGAAGGTACAAATAGGCTCCAAGTACAATCAAAAGACACAAGAAAAATATTCTATGTGAGGCCTCCAAGGATCTAGCCTTGTGTCAAATGAAGATGTGCACGAATTGAATGATATTGCTATTGTATGCCTTCCAATTTTGGTCCAAAAAGTCCAGGTATGAAACACCTTATCAGAGCCAATGGGCCTTCAGTATTGAGCCTATTTGTGTCTTCCACTTTTTGACCTCTGAACATGCCCAGCTCCTTCAACCTTTCTTCATAGGACTTGGTCTCCAGACCCCCCACCATCGTCATCGTCGTTCCAGCTTGTCTATATCCTTCTTAAAATGTGGTGTCCAAAACTGAACACAATCCTAGGAGAAAGGACAGTAGAGAGATAGACCTGCTCTGGCTGACTTGTTACAATCCATGTGCAGCTATGCGTTGCTTCATGTTTCCATAAGCATGCTTAAATCCCTGACACCAGTCACTTTGGTGAACATGCAGAGACTCCAGTTCCATGTGAGGAGGGGCTGTTGCATCAGTTCCTCATGGAGCTCTGTATTGTGGCCGTGTTCTCCGAATCTGCCTTCTCTCCTTCCTGTGAAATATCTCCAGAATACTGGCAATTAGAAACCAGCACTGCCTGTTGGGGAGAACACCCAGAAATGCCCCCTTGCAGGGCTTTGTAATGAAGCAGTTCAATTAGAACATTTCTATGCTCTCATGGGGTTGGATCCTCTTGTAAATGGTGCCTTTGTTACAGGCAGGGGGGTTTTCACCGCCAAGGGCCACCTCCTCCCACGCCTCATTTGAAAGCGCTGGACCAGCCTGAAAACGGAAAACCCGTGCCATTTCTAAGCAGAGGGGAAATTCTGTACAGGGAAGTGTTTGAAGAAGAGGTGAGGCGGGTGCTTCTAGGCAAGGGCTTGAAAACATGACACTACCACAACACCTGCATCAACTTGAGTGGGTGGGAAAGGTATCCACGCACCCCTGTCCTCTTGCTGCCACTGCGGACCCCCCTTTTCACCTCTGTAGTGCCTGCACAAAAGCACAGCTGTGATGGTGGTTTTTCCAGCCCCTCCCTAGCAAGCTGCGCTGTAATGCTGCCAAGTGGTCTAGAAGGGGAATGGAAAAGTGCAGTTTAAGGAGCTAAAAAGTTAAAAGGAATGGCATGCAGAACTAAGCCTGATGTCATTTTGGAAGTGGAGACACAAGTTGACAGTGGTTTTCAAGCGAGGGCAAAAATGTTAGCCCCACCTACTCAAAATGGATGGAACATAAGCAGAGTTGGTGCTTGTAAGCATCATGCATGGGAAGTGTTCACATTTTGGTCATCACATGTAGGTAGGGCCAGTATGCTTCTTCCTGTTCTCTCTTTGCATGCATTGTGTCTGAAGGGGACTAGCGTCTTCTGTATCCAGAGATTGAAAATAATAGCAATCCTTAAATGGGTTTGTGGTTTCATCTATGAAGATGTAGGCAGGCCTGAAATGTTTCCTATTGTTATCAAGCTGTGGGCTGGGTAGGAGCTCTGGACTTCCTTTGCTGCGCTCTTGACCCAAGGACGCTTGTGGCTGTTGTGTAGTGTCTGCTGCCCTCTGGTGGCAGAGACATCCCCTGCTATGTCTTTGCTCATACCATTATTTGGATGGGGGGTGGGGAACCAACCATTTTAATGTCCACTAACATTTTTTTTTTTACTAAGCTGGGCTGTGGAACTCCTCCCTAGAGGTTTTTCTGACCTGCCAGTTCAGAACTGTTGATGTCTTCAGCTTCTCAGTCAGGAGTTATATTCTCTTCCGTTAGCTAGCCTGCCTGTGACTCAAAAGGACAATCAAGCAGTCTTTTAAAAATAAAGCCACATAGCATTGTTTGCTAAATGTGTAATGTGTCCTTACTGCTTCCATTGTCCTGTTGCCTGGGAAATTTGCCAAGCAAACAGTGCCAAGGTGCCAGGCTTTCTACAGGGCATGCCTCTCACATCACCACTCCCATCTATACCACTTTTGAGGGGTTCACAATGCGGCACACACATAATTGCAGTAGTAACAGTAGCCTTCATTTCAAGGTAGTTATAATGCTCTTCACAATGTAGATGTGCGGCTGAAAGCCTGCCAGTTTTGTTTCAAGTCATAAGTTCATGATTGTGGTGAAATATAAATCAGAGACTTCTTCACTCCCATGTCCTTGATACAAGGCTTCATGTTGTCTTCACTGTAGTTTTAATGTGAACCTCTGATTGCATTTAGTTTAGAAGCCCAGGATGCTTTTGTAAAACGAATGAGCATTCTAGCTAGCACAACTTGTCTGTTTTCATTCTAAATCAATGAAAAGAAGCAGCATGTCAAGCTGTCCTGTGAATGTTTAGAGTTAGCATGAACTGATACAGCTGCAGCCATCATAAACACTCCTGCTTCTTTGTGGAGGCTGAATAAAACCAGGAGATCAAAGTGCCATCTGAAGTGCACTCCGCCTTTATCCCATTGGTACTGCTTCCTTCCTTCAAAGGGCTTGGAGTGGTACATGCCAGATCCCAGGCGTTCTCCTAGCCAGGCAGCAGCCGGGGTCAAACGTGCAACTTGACAACATCAAGACACATTTTGTGGCCACGTGTCAGCCACTTGAGCAAAGCTTCCCTCGTTGAGTCGAAGAGAAGCCCTCTTCAGCCTTATGAATGGTTTCTTTTTTGCAAAAGGACTGGAAACAAAGTCTATAGAGAGATGTCTGAAGCAGAATCTCTGCTCCTGAATGAATTTCCTTTTCATCTTGTTGGTCAAGTAGAATACTTAATTCGAAAAAAAAAAATGCTGTATTAAAATAATGGAGCCTATTCTTCCAGAATAACACTGTCAATCAGATTGTATGGCCACGTTGCACAGGAACATGCAAAATAATGTCATTTGGAGCAATATTCAGGCAGTGCGGGGTGCATTTTCATAAAATGGACCTCATGCTATAAGCAGAGATATGCCTGGGGTAATTGGGAGAAATAGGAAGGTGCTGAGCAGAGATCTTCTGATGGCATTCTGACCCTTGTAAGAATTTCCTTTATGAGGAATGTATGGTTCTTGCCATTCTGGCTATCATGGAATGTATCCTAAAATGGTAACCAAGCAACTAAAAAGAAGCCCACACCTGAGAACTACCATATCATAACTGCTGCACTTCCCACTGGGTCTCAGCCTCTTGAAAACAGCATGAACGTTCTCTCAACAATTACAGAGAGTCTGTCATCATGACCATTAATACTAGACAAATTGACTATCTTTTGCAAATTTCTGAGTGCTGAGTGGTAAAGCTACAGCACGCAGTCCAAGCTCTGCTCACGACCTGAGTTCAATCCTGCCGGCGGAAGCTGGTTTCAGGTAGCTGGCTCATGGTTGATTCAGCCTTCCATCCTTCCAAGGTCGGTAAAATTAGTACCCAGCTTGCTGTGGGGGAAAGTGTAGATGGCAAACCACCCCATTAAAAAAAGCCTGCCATGAAAACGTTGTAAAAACCAACGTCACCTCAGAGTTGGAAATGACTGGTGCTTGTGCAGGGGATTACCTTTACCTTTTAAGTGCTCTTTTATATGTTGGCTGTTGATCAGAAGTGGCTTGCTGTCACTGGTGTGTCTCTGTAGGATCCTTATGGCTGCAAGCTCAGCTTCGTACCTTCTTATGGTTTGCATTTCACAGTTTCAAACGTAAATTTTAAAATGTCTCAGGTAATATGCAAAAGGGCCCTAGAAAGAAATACCTTGGATGCTATTTCTTGTTAGTCTAATTCCTGTTCTTGCCACCTGTCTTGACTTCTTCAGTTTCTTCCCTGATTCACACTGTACCCAAACACTGAGTGCGAGCATCACCATTGGCTCTATGATCTGTGCCAGTGCTCAGTGGAAGGGTGCGTACTTTGCACCCAGAAGGTCTTAGTGAAAAGGTTGGGCAAGATGTCTCTCTGCCCAAAGCTGGACCTTCTATTGCTGATCAGGATAGATGGACAAATAGTCTTAACTCTGCAAAAGACAGTCTCATACATTCATTTCTGATTGGAGAAAGGGGGAAAGTGGGCTTTTTAAAAAACTAGGATCTCACGGAAGCAACAAAACCTAGAAAACAGTTTCCTGAGTATCTCATAATTTCAGTTTCTTTGTTTTTAAAAAGTTTGTAGGACATTTGCAAGGCCAGGCGGAACAGCTGCTTGCAGCAGGACACATATTGAGAAAGGGTTATGGACCCTGCATCCACAACTGCTTTGATTCCAGTTAAATTAAAGCGTTACAATGTAATCACAGTGTTATATTGAGTGTTTAGGAAAAGAACTATACAAATGTGTACTTATAGTCTTCACTTTCAGCAGAACCTTAGTGATTTTATTCAGGTGGTTAAACTCGAGAAAGCAGGTTAGACTTAATAGTGTTGCCACTGGTGAAGGTGTCAGCCACAGTCCAGGGCACTGCTGAAGTCTATGCTTTAATTAAACGTTGCTAGTACATCTGTGCTACTCAGTAGTAACTGTGGTTTGTGATGTGCTCCGATGACAATTATTTGGGTGTGACAAAAAGCACTTGGTGATCTTACTCAAAGCAGTGTGATGCACTCCTGCCAGAGGCCAGTCCTTCAAAGGAGGAGGAGCTACTGGACCAAATTTCTGCCTGTACTGAGTCCGAGAAGGTGAAATTACTCTTACTAAGAAAACTCATACATGTCTGCGTAATTTGGATTGCATATCAAGTCACAGAATTCTGCTTTCCTTGTTAGTGAATTCTGGTATTTTGTTAAAGGGAAGGTTAGAGCCCTATGGCGCAGAGTGTTAAAGCTGCAGTACTGCAGTCCTAAGCTTTGCTCACGACCTGAGTTCGATCCCCGGTGGAAGCTGGGTTTTCAGGTAGCCGGCTCGAGGTTGACTCAGCCTTCCATCCTTCTGAGGTCGGTAAAATGAGTACTCAGCTTGCTGGGGGGAAAGTGTAGATGACTGGGGAAGGCTATGGCAAACCACACCGTAAAAAGTCTGCTGTGAAAACGTTGTGAAAGCAACGTCACCCCAGAGTTGGAAATGACTGGTGCTTGCACAGGGGACCTTCCCTTTCCTAGACACTCAGTCCTGTGTCTACCCGAGCGGCCTTGTAACCTTTCCTGGAGCTCTGATATCTGCAGACATGCCCAAGGAATACTCCATGAGAAATTAAAGGGCAAGAAAAACAACTAGAAACAAATGACCTGGCTGTGGCACTTACTTGTATTCTTATGATAGTTTGGTCTTGGAAGACCCCCAAGGCTTTTAACAAATTTCAAATGCAGAATTACAAGCCATGTAATTCAGTTAAATACCAGCATCCGCTTTAAAAGAGGCAATACATAAAACATCAGGCTCAGCACAGCCAAGCAGGTGCTGTCTCTTGGCTGGTTTAACTTGAAAGGCATTCCGGAATAGAAGTATCTTCATCTTCCTCCGGGAGATTGGTAGGAATGCTGCTGCTCTCATCCCCCAAGAGAGAGAACTGCAAAGTTTAGCAGCTGCTAAAGCCTAGAGCCCTGTGACGCAGAGTGGTAAAGCTGCAGTACTGCAGTCCAAGCTCTCTGCTCACGACCTGAGTTGGATCCCAGCAGAAGCTGGGTTCAGGTAGCCAGCTCGAGGTTGACTCAGCCTTCCATCCTTCCGAAGTCAGTAACATGAGTACCCAGCTTGCTGGGGGGAAAGTGTAGATGACTGGGGAAGGCAATGGCAAACCACCCTTTAAAAAGTCTGCCATGAAAATGTTGTGAAAGCAACATCACCCCAGGGTCGGAAATGACTGGTGCTTGCACAAGGGACTACCTTTCACCCTTTTAAAGCCTTCCTTCAGGTTCTAACCACCACTGCTTAAAAAATAAGGTCAGTTCTTCTGTGCAGGCACACAAGTTGGATTCTGCATTTGCATAGAGCTGCTTCCAGCAGAGGGTCCCCCAGATAGATATCATACCTTGGGCTGGTTGGTATGGAAGGAGGCAAGTAGACCTATTTACTGTTTAAAAAATCTTGATCTGTCTGCCCACCCCCACCCCCAGTACAGAGAAGAGGTGAGATGTACATGTGGATGAGGCAGGACCTTAGAAGTCTCTCATGTGTTGGATTCTTCTCCACGTCTATAAGTGATTTTCTGCCATACACAGGAGCTAGCCAAGAGGTTGCAGGACTTAGAAGAAGAAGCGATCCGACAGCAGAAGCAGAGGTTGGAGAACTCAGATGCCGAAAAAGGTAACCAGAGAGCGAAAATGAGCATTACGCTAAACGGTCTGTCTCTCTGAAAGCATTTGCACCATACAGACTCTCAGATTATAGTGAAGGAGGAGTGCTGCTCTTGATGACATTTCAGTGCCAAGGGCTTTGCTTTGAGCAGATCAGCACAGCTCTTAACATGACACAATGCTAAGATGGATAAGAACCACACAAGGATTGCTCTATAAAATGGCTTTCACCCAGTGTTTGTCTCCAGCACCTGTTTTCAAAGATACTCTGCGTGGAAGTTTAATTTAGCTCTCAAGTCATATACACTTTGAAAGGATTTGTCCATTTGTTTAAAAACAACAGCATCCATAAAAAGGCAGGCCACTATGATTGTCCCCAAGCTCCATCTTCACAGTGGCGTGCTTCAGGGCAGATATAAGATTTGAATTGGGATCTTCTCACATTCAAGGACAGACTGTTAGGAGTCTTAGATAAGATCCGGTGAGGTGTAGCTGAGCTGTAAAAAGCAGCTGTCGAGGTGAGGGTGTGTGATATGGCTTGGAGCCAGCATTCTGGACAGAGGTGGGTTAATTCTTCTTCCTGTGCTGTCTCTTCAGATGAAAATGACTCTCTTCCCCCATCCCTGGCTGCTTTAAGCCCTGGTAGCGGAGGAGATAAAGTATCCCCATTGTATCTGTCTTTTTTGCTTCTAGGACTTAAAGCCACAGGGAAGGAGCAGCTCCAAGGGGAGCCCAATACTTATCCAGCCATTCCTGCTTTTTTCAGCTAAATTATTTGTTGGGTATCCGATCATGGATTCCCCAACGTCATGTCTTGTTTCACCCAGCCATTTTGCTGCAACATTTTGCAAGTAATAGAATTTTTTTCACATTCTAGGGCAGTGAGTCTCAGCATTGCCCAAATTAAAAAAAAAATTGTAATCTTGAATATGGCCATGGAATCCCAGCCTGGGACATGTTCTGGAGTCAGTGTACCTGTTGCCTTGCTTGTATAGAAGGCATACCAAAATGATACCCAGCTGTTCCTTGGGACTGCAGGGTTACGAAACCAGCTGTCTTCCAGAAATATATCCATGCCATCACTTGTCAGGTGGTTGAGGAATGTCAGATAAGCTCCCAAGGAGCATCAAGGTGTCCTGGAATGCAGATTAAAAAGTCATTTTCTAGGACACTACAGCAGACCTTGGAGAGTGTCCTTTTCTCAAAACAAAAAAGCCCACCAAAACCCAGCAATTTGATACAAGAGATATACAGACTTGCAACCTTGCATTGCATTTCACTACAGCAGAACATATGATTTCTTTCTCTCTCTCTTTCTGTGGCCTTCTGCACTAACAACATTTCTGTTCTGCAAACCTTCAAGTGACTTGTTATAATTACAATGATCACAATTATGAGAAATCCTTTGCAGAATTATGCAGTTCTTTTTCCTAAAGAAAAGCTGCTTTTTACAGGCCTTTTTACAGGCTGTGGAGAGCAAACATAAGACATGAAAATACAAGGGGGGAGAGACCTGAATTATCTTTCTTGCAGTTATATTGAGTGCCCTGATTTTTCCCCTCTGTCCTCCTGACATTCTGCTTACTTTTTTACTGGTGTTCTCCACATTCAGCCCGTTCTGCTATTGTCTCTAATCTGTCTGCAGTATTCTGCTTGCATTTTCTCCACTTCTCATTTAAGAATTTAAGTACAATCCTGTTAGTTAGACCAAAGGACTGTCAGGCCCCACTCCGTATCTCCTACAGTTGTCAGCTAGATTCTCCCAGGAAACCCACAAGAAAAGCCCTTCCACCCCTACTGCCCCCAAGCAATTACAGTATATTGCCTCTGAACATGGAGAACTGTTAATAGACCTGACCTATGCAAGTTTGTCTAATTCCCTTATCAAGCCATTCAGGCCAGGATCTATTGCCACATTTTGTAGCAGCAGAATTAATTCTGTTTGTTCTTCTGCACCATCTTTTCCCAACTCTGTAGTACCCTTTTTTCAGCTAGGGTGGCCAAAACTCTGCACAGGATTCTGAATGCAGCATCACTGTAAATTTGCTCAAAGGGGTTGTGATACTGCCTGTTTTCAGTCCCCTTCCCTGATTATCCGTACTGTGGATTTTGCCTTTTCCCCACTCCTCTTAATATAAGCTTTTACACCCCATAATGCTCACAGTCATGCCGTGCTCCGCAGGAGAGAGATAGTTCCTCCTCTGCACCATGAACAACATACACGGCTGCTATGCCCATGTCCTGCATCTTCTTCTGATGCTTGTATTTTTGTCTCCCTGTGTTAAGGTGATGACACTGAACCTCTGCATTGGGTGATAGCAAGCCTGGAGCTCCAGACCCTGGAGCAGCTCCGACAAGATGAAGAACTGGCTCAGAAACTGCACGAAGAGGAGCAGACTTCTATCGTGAGTATCCTACTCGTCTCTTCTATTTGTAAATCGAAAGTGCCATTCATTTGGTCAGCTGCAGCATCTAGGGAATTGCCAACCGATTAAAGCCTTTGTAGATTTGATTGCTTGGAGAGAAAGAAGAGTTTCTGCCGGGCTGTCTGCCTGCCTGTGTATTGCAATGTTTGTGGCCATTATATACTTTCCAGGTGAGCAACAGGAAATGATTAGCATCATATTGTACACCAAAAGCACTGATTTTTAGAAGTGTGATTGTGAGGTTGTCGAAGAATGCAATTTAGGTTACTAGAAGATTCTGAATCCCAGGCCTATCAAGACAGCATGTTCAGAAATGCTGATGCAATAAAGCATTGTGTCTTTGCATAGTCAATCATGGAACCATCTAAAGGACCCCAAGTTCAGTCTGTTGCAGAACCTCCAGCTAATGGATCTCAGGTAGCCAGTGTATGCCCTTGACCCTGGAGAGCTGCTGGTGCTGCGAGAACAGACAGCATTGGGCTGGATGGGCTAAATCAGCAAGAACTTTAATTCATTGCTGGTTTATCCGATCAAAGCATTCGGCCTTGCGTTGGAAAATGTATTATGACCTGGAGCTTTGCAGTCAATGTCTATTTTTATGTTCTTGGGTGCAAGAAAAGGTAAGGGCATGTGCTGCATGGAAACAGGGCAGTTCTGTCCCTCTCTTGAAGTGTTTGTTTTTCCAAACGCTTATTAGCTTTTTGACCCTCTTGTGCAGAGAGCCAGGAGGAACCGGGAGCGTAACGATGACTACAGAGCTGCCCAGGTGGCTCAGGATGAGGTAATGCACCAGCTGCGGTCTGCTCCCCATGTTTCTGTTTGTTTCTCTTGGCTCCACTTCCGGACTCTTGTGTGTATTTGGGGTGCTGAGATGAGAGGGCATGTGCTGGAGGAGGGGCTGGCATCAAAGCAGGGGCTTCCCAGTTCAGTGGGAGCGATGTTACCCTTCAGTAGAAGCTCCAGTCTCTTCTTGGAACTGGACAGAAGAGCCAGCCAAGCCTGGCTCCACGTGGCTTACCTTTTGACCATCAGAGGCATGGGGGGAGAGGTGCCACTGCCAAGCATGAGGCAGTTCACGTGGGTGTGGCTCTCGGGAGACAGAGCATAGGTTTGTTTTTACAGTTCCTCTTTGAAGAGAAGACGTTAGCACTGCCAAGCACAGCCTCCTCTGCAGGTTATAGAAACAGTATTGTAGAGAGAGGGTTTATTACACACGCTATGTTCTCAGCAGCTTTTAGAGGCTACCTTGTCTTCTGTGGCCCATGATGGTTTTTAGATTCACACCTTTGTGTTCTGTTCCTGTGGAGGTGTTCCTCCCCCCGCCACTAGTTATGAAACTCTCATGGTATGGATTCAGGCAACTCTGATCCATATCCTTGGAGGGCTTCAGTTTGCTACAGCAAGAGATTGTTGTGCTGAATAGGCAGAGCTGCTGTTAGGGAAAGTTACCTAAGAAGATTGCAGGCAGTGGCAGCCATCTCAAGCCTCATCCATGCAGTATGTCACAGGAGAATCAGCAGATCAAGGAGCAGCTGGCCTTTTAACTTACCGGGAAAGTTCTCACAACGAGGAACCAACCCACCCCCTCACCTGCTCTTTGGCAAGAGGTAGCACAGGAGGAGACGACAGGCCCGTTGTTAGTGCCAGCTGGGTCCAAGCCGAGTGGTCCCATGGCACTGCCCGTGGTCATTCAGCGTGTTCCTGGGCCATTTAAATGTTCCAGTCCACTCTTTCACAGATCCTGTCTCCAGTGACACTGTCTGCCTGAAAGGGTTGGAGAAATAAGCTGCTTACTTGTGGAGGAAGATGCTGTGTAATACCACAAGAAGGCCAGATCTTCCCACCTTGTAGGCACTGCCCAAATCTCTCCTTTCTCCCTGGGCCCCCTCAAGAAATGCTGAGTGCAGCTCTGTTCATTGTAGCGCTTCAAACAGAATTATTTGGAAAACTCTCTCATTCCAGGAGATTGCTCGATATATGCAGGAGCAGGAACTGAAAGCCCAGTGGAGATCCTCCAGCAAGGATGAAGCATCTGAGAGCATCAAGGAGACACACAGCCTCTCTGAACAGAGATGGAATCGAGGGCCAGAGGTAATAGGCAGAGAGGCCTCATGTTGCCTGGGCCGGAGAAAAATGTTGGTGCCCATGATAAGAGTAGCCTGTCTGTTCTCTTTACAGCTGTTACAATTGTGCATAGCAGTCCACAGCTTTCAAGATTTTCTGTGCATTTCTATGCCACTTCAGATTTGTATTGTCAGCACTTTGGTCTCCCTTTGAGACGGCTCAGGGTTGTTCCTGCTTTGGCCATGCAGAGCTGAGACCAGCGGGATGACTCAGTGAACCTCTGCTTGCAGTGGCATTTGGAACCACTTTCTCTGAGGCTCGATCCAGATCTCTGTGGCCCCCACTGTCTCTAGCCCTGGGGAGGGTGGTCGAGCTGTTGAAACATTGCAAGTAATTCAGTGTGAGTTAGATTGACTCGGCCAGCAGTTGCCACAGCCCATTAAATAGTTGGCACCAGCATCACCTGTTTACACAACTCAAGGGGGAATGCATAGCTGTGTAAATCGGAAGCACCTGTGGGTTTCTGTACATACAAAGAGGACAACTCCAATGGTCATGCGCATTCTTGTTCGTGCAGCACAAGAGTGGTAACTGCAGAAACACAAATTTTCCACAAAGCTGCTGAAATTGGATTAAAGGGTCAATCTTGTTTAGTCTGGCCGTGGCTTTCTTTTTTTCCATGCCTTTCCCTTGAGACTTTTTGGGAGGGCGGCCTTTGCCTGCTTTTCTTTCCTTACAGAGACCTTGTAAGTTTAGCTTGATTGGGTGACTTTGGGCTATCGCTCTCTGTGAGCATCGTGACTGAGAAGAGATTTGGACCTAGAACGGCTTGGTCCAGATCAAGCATGCTATGAAAGATGAGGGAGGATTATGCTTGAAACGAGGCAATTCTAGAGCTATTTTGTGTGTGCCAAAAATCCAGAAGGGGTTGGACAATTTTCTTAATAGCTGGTAGTATCAGTGAGGTTATGAGTGCTTTTGTCTGACAGTCTGCAACTTAATGGTTCTTGTAGTTGCTAAGTGGAAATCCTTGGGTCTGTAGTCTCCTCCTCCCCACCAAGAACTAAGTAATCATAGAATCGCAGCTGGAAGGGGCCAGACAGGCCATCTAGTCCAACCCCCTACTCAATGGAGGATTAGCCTAGAGCATCTCCAACAAGTGTTTGTCCAGCCGCTGCTTGAAGACTGCCAGTGAGGGGGAGCTCACCACCTTCCTAGGTAGCCGATTCCACTGCTGAACAACTCTGACTGTAAGAAAAGCTTTTTCTAATCGCACAAGAAGTCCAGATCTGTTCAGAACCAAATTACTTCCTTATCCCTTTATCCTTCTTCCATCTTCTTACTGTCTTAACAGGAGGCTCAGCCCAACTGTGGAGCTGCATCGCCAGCCAGAGTTCAGTCCCTGGAAAGATCAGATGCACCCTCTAGAGGAGGCCATGCAGATGTGAAGTCAGTACTCAAACTAATAACCTGGTGAAGTATATGGAAAGGTCTCAAGTTAAGCTGCATTCAGAAAGCCAGATTTAGAGGGCCATTTTCTCTCTCCAGCTGTTACCACCAGGTTTGGTCTTGGACAGGGGAAAAATAATTCATATTGGGGTCTAGAGAAACACCAGACTGTAACTGCCAATTCTTCTTTGGGGTCTCTGTGTAAAAGCAACCAATTTTTGGACCCTGTCTTTGGTCCTGGCAGAATTAATTAGAAAATCCTTCAAGCCACCAGCCCCCATGACCTGACACTACGGCCTCTCAGAGTTGGCTTCTTGTTGGCCATCATATCACTTAAGCAGAGACTACATTCTGTCCTTTAAAAGCACCGAGGTGATCTTCTGCCTAGACTTAGCCTTTCTCTCAAGTTTCACCTTCACTAAAATCAATATCCATTGATACTGAGCACTTGGGGTATGCCCTCCTCCCCCAAAGTTGGTATTTATCAGGTTCAGGTATATTGAACCTGAAAAATATTGATATTTGTCAATATTCCCAAAGCCCAATATCATTCAGGAAAAATTTGGGATTGCAATTTCCCCCCCAGCTCCATTATACCCTTTGACAATGGACTATAATGGAGAATCAATCCAGGGGTATCTGGGGCTCTGAAGGGGCTGTTTTTTGAGGTAGACTCACCAAATTTGTAGCATAGCTGCTAGCCCATTTCCTTAAAAAAACCCTTCAAAAAGATTGAACCAGAGGGTCTGATTCTCTGGACCCAAGAAGAAGGTGCCCCCATTCTCCATTGTTTCCAGTGGAGGGGGGAGAGGTCATTTAAAGGGACACAGTCCCCTTAAATGCCTTTTGCAAGCTGCATTCTGAATGAACTCTGAAGCAGCGAGTTCACTCATAGCGTGGCTTGCAAAGGCATTTAAAGCATATAACCTGAAAATCTTGTTAGTCTTTAAAGTGCTAACATATTCGAATCTTGCCTTGGATGTGATGGCTAATTCCAAAGTGGCAGTGCTCAGTTCACATTGTTCCCAGTGCCATCTGCAGCCATCACTGGGTCCACCAGGTTGCCACTCTCCCATATGTCTGCCTGGCAGAGAAACCATGATGTAACTGACAAGTTGCTTACTGGGATCAGTGATATTTTCAAGTAGACTTCTGTCCAGCTGCACAACTTGCCATTTTTCCTGGTTTTCCCTTACACTGAAAGGAAAAGATTATAGAGGCAGGCTACTGGATCAACAAATAGCTCTGTTGAGATCTACAATACAAATTAGCTATGACCTGCAGGATCTTTTGGGCTGGGAGGGCAGGACTAAGCAGGCAGGTGATCTGATTGAAGTAAAAGTTCCCAATACTTCACACATAAGCATATTATTTTTCTAAAGTAGTAATGTTTTAATTGTAGATGATTGCAAACGATGCTGTGCTCAGGCACAGAACCTCTGTCTGCAGCTGCTCCTCCAAGAGCACCAGCAGTACGTAAGCATCCTGCCTTTATCTTTTAGGCCCCAGCTTTGCCGGAATATCGCTGAAGACCTGGACCCAACCTTCAAGGCCAAAAGAACAGAGCCACCTCCTGATGTGAGCACAGTCTGTTCCCAAGGTAACACAGCAGGTTACGACTGAGGAAGCTGAAAGTCATTGAACTTAGCAGGATTGGCCTCTTACTCTGGGAATATCCATTTCTCATGTGCCTTGTTCTCTTTTCAGGGTCTTTGCTGGGGTTTTCACTTGTTTGAAAGAGAAGGCGGTGTACCTCTCTTGCATGCAACTCACACCACTTGTTTAGACATGGCATCTGTGATCTTGTTCTGTTGCTTTCAGACCAACACGGCTGCCCACCGGATTCTAGATCATTTCTGAGTTGTGCCACTGTGTTATGTATACACAGAAAAAAATTGCATAAGCCCTGTTGAGATCAACCACACAAATTAGCCATGACCTTCTTGTATCCCATGGAATTATGCACCCACCTTGCCTTTCAACCCAAACAGGCTACTACTGTTAGGCTGTAAAAGTTTCATTAGCATACCCCTGCACTTTACTGCACAGATGTGGCCACAAAACAAAATGTTTTGTTCACCTGTGAGCAACTCTGATACACAACAGGTGATCAAGCAAGCCTACTTCAAGGGTAATTAATTTACTCTGAGTCTGGACTGGGGCCAAAAAGCATATTGTTAGATAAAGTGTATACTTGTTGAGGAAGAGAAAGATCATTTAAAAGAAAAAATACTCCGCCTTTCTCCAAAGTTTGCAAGATGACTGTATGATGTATGACAGGGGTTGCCAACGGTAGCTCTCCGGATGTTTTTTTTGCCTACAACTCCCATCAGCCCCAGCCATTGGCCATGCTGGCTGGGGCTGATGGGAGTTGTAGGCAAAAAACATCTGGGGAGCTACCATTGGCCACCCCTGATGTATGAGATTTGTGCCAACTCACTGCTTGTGTGGTTTAAAGAATCAAAAGAGAGGCATGGCAAGTGACAATTATCCTTCTGCTGCTCTTGAATGACAGCTGTGAAGACAGGATAAGATGTATTAGTATGCAAAAGGGTCTGATTGCACAGATGGTGGAACAAAGATGTCCTTTAATTACAGGCCTTAACTGTGACATGATGGAAATCACACAGTTGCATGGATGAGCCCACAGTTCTGCTGGGGGAGTGGGGCAGTAGAATCTTTGATCTCTCCCTCCCTGCAGTTGTGGCATGAAACTTCATCCTTTATTTTTCTGTTACCCTTCATGTGTCCAGCTCATAAATAGCTCTATCACCGCCCCCCCAATAGAATGGTGACTGTTGCTGGATGACCACACAATGATATTGATATATTAGTACTTATTGTACATTAAAAGGGCACCCAGTCTGTTTATTGAGTGTTTGGCATTCTGGCACATCCTGGGGGCAACAATCTGATTCCTCCTAGAGTGTGCGTGGGGCGTTTATGGAACTGCTTTTGCTCTGACCCTTTCAGCAAAGTCTGTCTGCTTGGCTATCAAATGGACTGCTTTGACCACAGCTGCTTTTGTGGCCTGTTTGTAGTTAACACAAAAGGGCTTTACATTTGAAGAAAAAGTGCTTAGGATTAGGAGATGGTTGGACAATTCCCTGCTCTGGCAGGTGAAAAAGATTCTTCTGGTGCAGTTAAATCTCTCTCTTTCCCCTTCCTTTTTTTTAGCTGTGGGCTCAGTACGTCCTGTTCCAGTGGATGGCCTTTTTGACTATATGGATGAGATTTCAGAACCCACCTTCGTGTCTCCGACCAAGCGGCAGCCCGAAAAGATGGGCCGTCAGAAAACCAGGGACAAAAAGGAAGGCTGCAAGCAGCAGTGAGCTCCTAGTTATCCATCCCCTCCCTCTGCCACTGAAGAGTGTGTTTCTCCACTGGGACTGCAGGTTCTTCCTTGTACCACACCACCAGGGAACAGGTATGCCACAGTGTAGTGAGTTCCCACTCAGGGCTTTCTCTGTTCTAGCACTGAAGCATCTGATTAGACATCAGATGAGGCAGATGCAAAAAGATTTCCAGCGTAGCCACCATTTTGGTTTGCGAAAGAACTGAAAATGGAAGCAACGCAGCTTAAACAAAAGCAGTATGGCCCTAGCTCATTTATGTGGGGGGGGGGGGGGGAATGCAGAAAGCACAAAATGTGGCAGCTCTTCCTCCTCCTCCTCCCCAGCAGGAACTATTTTAACCCTTGCCATCTAGAACCATCTAGTCATTAGGATATTTTCACTATAGTGGGAAATAACAGCTTTGCAGTGTGCTGTTTATCAGGTGACTAGAGGCAGAAGCTGCACGACAGATACAGTTGGATGCTCCTGTAAGCCAATGGTTCTCAGTCCTATCCCGGAAGGGGAGGTGAAAACCATCGGCTAAAATGTCTTCTCAACAGAAAATACAGATACAGCCTCTAACATGGGAATTCTTTAACATGGAAAATAAGGGGGAGCCAAAATGGAAGTAGGGCAGCACAAGAACATATCCTTCCAGAGGATCTTCAAATAGGAAATGTGAACAAGAGATTTAAAATAGGCAGAATATTGTATTAAGCGCTTTGTGTTTCTACAGTTATTACTTTTATGCAAACATGTGATTGACAGGCAGTGAGTAAATGAACGGCCAAAACGCACAAAACGCTTTCATGGTAGATTAGAAGCTGATCTTCCACAGGCCACCCTAGTAGCAAGCAGATGAGCCTCCCCCCGGCCCGCCCCTTCCTCCGAGTATTGGTTCAGATGCTACTGGTCTTGGACTTTTAAGATGTGCAATTTGGAATTGGTGCTAAATGTGTTAATTTGCACTTTTCTTTTTTTAAGAAAAAGAATAATATGCATGTGTATATCTATATATATAATCTATACATATATATATATATGAATCCTCTGCACCATGAGCAGGACCTGGTAGCAGCAGGTGCTGCTTAGCAGTTCCATTGCAAAGTGTCTGGCTGAAGAAAAAGCCGGTTCCACATGGCTTTCTTTTGAATTGGTGCATGTGTTTAACGTGTGTATATAATATATACAAACGAAATGTGGTATCTCTTTCATTAAAGAAGTCCTTACTCAAGTGTTCTGTGTAAACCAAGTCTCTATGAAGGACATCAATACATGGACCACCTACCCACTGGAGACCCTCAGGAAAAAAAATGGCTACGGTGGAATTCTTGTGACTGAGGTAGTATTTGTAGTAGACTGCAGTGATTCGTATCTTCCCCACGTTTGCTTATTTATTTTTGCTTTTAGCCCACCCTCCCATGCACAGCAAGCTCAAGGGCGGATTACAACATTCTTAAAGCAGACAAAGATTTAAAATAGAATATAATTCATAAAAACAATTTCGATACAGTATTAGTACATACAATAAAAAAAAAAGTAAAGGTAGTCCCCTGTGCAAGCACCAGTCATTTCCAACTCTGGGGTGACATCGCATCACGTTTTCATGGCAGACTTTTTACGGGGTGGTTCACCATTGCCTTCCCCAGAGTACATACAATATAAATGCATAAAAACCCTTAACAGCCTAGACAATTCACTGAATTGGATGAAATTCCAAATTGTGCGTAGCTGCAGGCTGAGACAGAACAAGGTGGATGGGTGAGGGAGCAGCTATGGTGGACTGTAGACCCTGCTAAGGCAGAGCTGAGCAGGAGAGGCCGTTGTAGATGGATTGTCACTGCTTTGACCATAGGCCTGGTGGAACATCTGTTTTACAGGGCCTGAAGAACTGCATTGAATCCTGCAGGGCCGGATCTCACTAGGGAAAGTGTTTCGCCAGGTCAGTACCAGAGCCGAGAAAGCTCTGGCCAAGGCTAGGCAGACATCTTTGGGGCCAGGGAAGATCAGTAGGTGTTGATCAGAAGAACTCAGAGGTCCTTCGGGGGCTGTATTGGGAGAAATGGTCCTGCAGATATGTTGGCCGCAGTCCACGTGGAGCTTTGAATGGAAGATTCAAGACCTTGAACTTGATCTGGAATTCAGCTGGGTGCCAGTGCAGCTGGTGCAGCACTGGATGTGTGTGTGCTCCCTGTGAGGAATCATGCTGCTGCATTTTGGACCAGCTGCAGGTTCTGTACCAGTTTCAAAGGTGGCCCTGCATAAAGCAAGTTAACAGTGATGCAGCCTGGAGGTAACTCATTGCATGGATTACTGTAGCTAGGCCACAGCGAGGAGGGGAGGGGACCTATAGCCTGATCCGTTGCAGATGTTAGAATGCAGACCTTGCAACTGCTGTGATGGGGGCCTCCATTGAAAGTGAGGCATCCAAGATCATGACCAAACATGGGGGGTTTTCACTTTAAGGTGCAAGGAGTCTTGAAAACCAGTTACCTAGTGACCTGGTTTCGTTGCTGACAATTCAAGGACCATAGAGCCACCTAGCTAGAAATTTTTTGGCATAAGAAACTGACTCCAGCTGGCGTAACCAAAGAGACAGAGTGTCAGAGGGCTGGGACTGAAGACTTTGCAAGCAAGGAAGAGATGTGTTTCTGAATAATCTTTCCACTGATGGCACTTTGCTTTCCCTGTGTCCCTTGTTGACCTCACAGCAAAGTACAGAGCAGAACAGGGTAGAGTTGCCAACAGCCTGGAGAACAATGCCCTGTCCCTTTAACAGAGGCTTGATGGGATATTATTTATGACCCTGTCCCATCACTGCGATCATGTTCTGAAGCCCTGCTTCCGCTGCCCCCACCCTCTGACATTAGGCAGGTGGCAACTGAGTCATGACACCAATACTATAGAGCTCTCTCAACAGGAAGTTCCGTCTGTCTCCTTCTGTCAGTGTATTCCACCAGTGGGGGAAAACCTTTTTGTTTTGTCTATCATTCCCCCCAGTGATCCTGCCTTCCTGTTTTCTGTGCTTTTCTATTTGTAGTTTAGTTCTGGTTTGACTTGTTTTTCTAATAAGCTTTTATGACTTGTTTTCACTGTTAGCTGCCTTGGTGGTTATAAGGGCAGAAAGGCAGGGTATACATATTCCATAAACAAATACATTTAGCTCCATGCCATGAAAAGCTACACTTTCCCACTATATCGCATTAAGCTTCTATGAAATAAAGGACAGGATATTTTTCTTCAAACCTGTTGGCAACCCTAGCAGGTTGCGTTGTTTTTTTTTTTTTAATAATTTAAATTTTATTGAAAAAAAGGAATTTTTTACAAATAACATTCCCTATCATAGGGAATCACAACAAAAACTTTGTATGAACAGTCACATCAGATATTTCTAGTTAGCATTTGGATACAAATACAACAAATGCTGTATAAATGCCAGTAAGTCATTAGGCCGAGGCAATCACAGGCATCTTGCCACTCAAGCTCTCAGGTAGCTGGGAAAGACTTGTTGGTAAGGCAGAGTCAACGCTGTTGGGCTTGATGGGCTGATTCAAGCAACTCCGTAGGATCATGTAGATAAAAATTAAATGAATGAAAACAACATCGAAGGGCAAAGCTTTTATTCCAAGTCTTTATATGCAACTCTGAGCCCTGTGAAAGCCCATCACAGGTTTCAAGCATGGCAAGCCCAATTTTCAAGCACAGAAAGTTTCCCAAAATTTGGGTCAGAATCACCAGGTGATCCATTTGCTGAGAACTGCTGCAATTCTAGACTTTGGTGAACAAACAAGCATTTCTTTCAAAGGGCTGTGTTGATTCTGCAGATCTGGAACATTTGGCCATTTCCCCTTCCTCGATTCCTCTAGCCGTTTGATAGCTTTGTTTGATAGGAGGGCAAATTGCCACATCCTTTGTACACTGATGTAGCAACTCTTTTTGGAGGCTCATGAAACACCTGTGGCTGAAGGTAAGCCTGCAAGGATGGGTCCCTCACATTGATGCCCTGCCCTCAGTCTCTGGAACTGTTTTAAGAACTAAGCATCCCAGTGGAAACATCTGCATATGTTCTAATGCCGTATAATGATGTAAGCCATTTTGGATCCCTATTAGGGGAGGAGGTGGAATATAAATGAATTGAATTAAATAAATAATGCTCAAGGATCTTATATCTTTCCTTGAATATTTTTGTGGTGGAGAAGATGCCCCATCTTTTTTCAAAAGCTACATCTGGATTCATTATCAGTATGATTAGAGTCTCCCTACCCACTGCAGTGTGTTGTTGAAATCTGTTAAATATGTGCCTTGCCCAGGAAAATGCATAGTGCAGAAGATGCATATTTGGTCATAGTGAGAGCCCACCAATGCTAATTCTGGTAAATAGTCTTTATTTTAAAAAAAAATCCCAATTTGAGAGTATATTTAACTTCCAGAAAATGCAAGTTCATGACCCTGGTTTTTAAACAAAGCTGAGCATTCTCTGTGGGATGTTTTTGGTGAAAACATGCCATACCCAACCTTTAATGGCATAACAATCGCAAATGAGAATACACAGAATGTAAAAAGTTTAAATGTTGGAGATAAAATCAAAAAAGAAACAGAGATTACATATGCATAAAGGAAAGGGATGGTGGCTCAGTGGTAGAGCACCTGCTTGGTAAGCAGAAGGTCCCAGGTTCAATCCCCGGCATCTCCAACTAAAAAAGGGTCCAGGCAAATAGGCGTGAAAAACCTCAGCTTGAGACCCTGGAGAGCTGCTGCCAGTCTGAGAAGACAATACTGACTTTGATGGACCGAGGGTCTGATTCAGTAGAAGGCAGCTTCATGTGTTCATGTGTGTTCATGGTCCGATTTAAATTTAAGAATGTCAGACAAAAATTTTGCCACAGCCTCAGTAACCTCCCTCTTAGTATCATTCAGTAAATAATGACAGGGTGGCAGAGTAGACAAATCTGGGGACAAAGAAAGCTTGCAAAATAGTTCTTTATGGAGATTATGATATATGGAACAATCAAGCAATATATGCTGAAGTGAGTCTAGAATATTCGCTCCACAGGAACTGAGTCTCTATGATACTCTACGATATCTCCCCTGTAAAACTTTGAAGGGGGATGCATTTAATCTGGCCAACATGAACACCCTGTGATGACTTGGAATGGTTAAGTCCGATAAATAATGTGGCTACAAAAAACATTGAGACCTAAGGATGCTGGGAAGCAGATATAAGGGTCTGTTAGGCATAGTTTCATTTCCTCCAATTCCAACAGTCTCAGTTTAATAAAACTGAAGATATATGACTCATCAGATGTAAGAAAATCGTCAGCTGCTATCCCAAACTGGTTAAGTTTGGACATAAGAACTGCTGTCCAGGATGAGAGATCTCATTTCAGACAATCAAGAAGGCTGTTAGGATCCGTTCTAAAATGAATTTTAAGCCAGAATTTAAACGTTGCAATCCAGGCTTTTGTGGTGAAAATATTAAAAGCTACAATAAAGGAATTTTCTAGGATTTTGTTCATTGCCTGTTGGCTTCTGGCTCGTATTGCACGTCAGCTCCTTTATGAATGTAACCCTGGTCATACAACTGGGCCTTCTTTGTACAGTGTTGTGGGTCTTGTGGTGCAGATTCAAGCAATATAACCTCTGCAAAGCCGCTGCTCTTTTTTAGGTGTGACTTGGAAAGTTCACTCAGTCTTTCCATCCCCACCTCCATCTTGTGGTGTACCAGCAGAGAAAGGAGATAGCATATTCTCAGCTCCTTGTAGATCAAAGACAAATGTCATTCGAGCGGAAGTACACAGCCACCCTCGTCAGGTGCTGTACAAATATCAGCCTCAGAACTTATTACAGATGTTTCCAGTGAATCTGACGTCCAAAACTGACGTAAGAGATGAGTCATTTGTGAGACTGAGCCTTTTTTGTTTGTAAATGGCGCAAAAACAGCGAAGGAGTGCTGTAAGAAAGGACAAACTAGCAAGAGCTGGTTGTTGCTAGAAGGGTGGGGTGGGGGGTCTGCTAACTTTACTGCAAAAGAGCCTGTGGGCAGAATACTCACTTCAGAAACAAAGTCAAACTAACTATCCCATAGCAGCTATAAAAGTAGGGCTCCGTGTGCCTGGTAGGTTCTCCTGCAGAGGTCCAATTGAAGTGAATGGGAGAAGCAAGAGGCCAGATTGCTGTGGGGGCCAGATTTGTCTCTCCTGCCATTACCCTTAGCTGCTGCTTGAAGCAGACAAAATTATTATACTGTGGCAGGGACATTTCTGCAGTGGAGGTAGCTGTTTGCAACTGCTCTCTTAGCTCACAGTATTCCATTTTACCTCTTCTGTTCTGAAAGGCAGCTGTGGGAAGTCTTGGGCTTGAGTCTGTCCCCACCACCCCTAAAAAAAAAAAGCCAAGTCTGGTCTTGCTGCAATGCAACCTCTATGTCAAACTCCTAGGAAAAGAGTGTCAGTCCAAGAGGAGGTTTGTCTGATGACCTGCCAAAGCAATCGTCTTTTCTAGTTACCACAAATTTCCTTCTGAGCTGTGGGAAGGGGAGGCTTACTTTTCTGGAGCTGTTCATCCCTGATCAACAGGAGAGGGAGTTGCTAAGATCCTTTTGTTTTTCATTGCACTGATTTTCCTGGCCCTCCATCTTCCTTGTGGAGAGGTGGAGATTTGGACTCTTGTGATTGGTTAAGGAATATTTTCCAGCAGCTCCCCCTTCAGGCCAGAAATATCACTGCCTCCCCCTTCTTCTTCCTCTGGGTAGCGGCAGCTGCAGTCCTCCACCTCCTGCACCAGCGGCTTGAGGGACACTACAAGGGGATAAGAGGAGGAAAGAATGAGGGAGGCAATGAAAGGATAGCTTTGCATCTGCAAAAAGTCAAAATTCTCAACTAAGGAAGGACAGTTCTATTCCCTGAAAAGCTAAAATCCCCAATGTCTATAATCTGTGCTAATTAAACTAGTTTTGTATGATGCCTCCTATTTTGCATAATCTGCTGCCATTCTGACTATTTTGCATAAGCCTAACTTTGCCATTCATACCCTAAAGCCCCTGAAAGGCTTATTTATTTACTTTTCCGACTTCTGAAATTTCAACAAGAACTAGTAATATTTTTTCTAATAAGTTTTATCTCATGCATAAAGGACTAGAAGCTTGCTTTTGACTAAAACCAAACAGAAAGCAAGGAGCTTAACATCAATTGCAAACAGATGTGTTTGGCCTTACATTTCTTGAAAACAGTTGGGAACTTTTTCTGGGCCCACAAGCCAAAGAAGATGCAGAAAAGCAACAGGAGTCCCATACAAACTGCAGTCAGGATGGTACTGGTACTGGTGGTGATTGCTAGGAACAGGCAGAAGACAGAAGTCCCACAGTTACATTATATCTTTATTTAGAAGTCTAGGCAGCTTACAACAATAAAACAAGAACAAGCAGACAATAAAAGCAAGTCGCGCTAATAAAAAAATCAATAAAGCAATCCTGGTCAACAAAAGACCCGCCAATAAAAAAAAAGATCAGCAAAAGCAAGCCAGGATAAAAAACCTTATAAAATGGAGATATTAAAAAATGATATTAGATAAAAGTGTCTCTAAGCAGGCCATAAAACAGATTTTTTTCACAAAATGAAGGTCCTTAGTTTAAAAAAGGCATTTTGGCCTGGCGGCTAAAGAAAAGTAAGCTGTGGACTGGCTTCAAGGACTGTGTCCCCAACAACAAAACCCTGTCTCTGGTCACTACCCACCCAGGGGCACAAAAAGCAGGACTGGAGAAGAGGATCTCAGCTGATAGGCAGAACAATGTGTTAAGACTAATGAAGGGGGTTTAGTCTGTCTGCTACAGATTTACACACCTCTCCTCTGCAATTTGACTCCACTGAAACATTTGAATCCCACCTCTTCCTTTGAGGGGGGAATGAAAAGGGCTACAGAGTCTTTTAAAAAAATGAAAGCTGGGATCTACTACCCTGCTCTGGTAAGATCTCACCTGGAGTACTGTGTTCAGTTTGGGGCAACACAATTTAGGAAGGATATAGCTGAAACAGGTTCAGAGAAGGGCAATGAAGATAGTGAGGGGTCTGGAGACCACATTCTGTGAGGAAATGTTGAAGGAGCTGGATATGTTTAGCCTGGAGAGAAGGTGGCTGAGAGGTGATGTGATCACCATCTTCAAGTACGTGAAGGGCTGTTCTATAGAGAATGGTGCAGAATTGTTTTCTGTTGCCCCAGAAGGTCAGATCAGAGCCAGTGGGTTGAAATTAAAAGACTTTTTGGCTCAACATTAGAAAGAACTTCCTGACAGTTAAAGCGGTTCCTCAGTGGAAACAGCTTCCTCAGGTGGTTTCCTTGGAGGTTTTTAATCAGAGGCTAGATGGCCACCTGACAGCAATGCTGATCCTGTGAACTTAGGGGGAAGTACTTGAGAATTCCCTGCATTGTGCAGGAGGTTGGACTAGATGACACTGGGAGATGTCTTCCAGTTCTGTGATTCTGCTAGTTTGTGGCAATAGATCATTACAAAGTTGCCCAACTATAACACTATTATCAATTACAGAATTATTTTTAAAAAGCCCTCGGGTATGTTGGAAGATGGCCTGGGGGGGGAGGGATATAAGGACAACGTTGCTGATGTGGGCAACACCTGAAAAATGTGCACCGTCCCATTCACATGATGCCCAAAGATCCTTGGAATATGATCTTTTAAAAAAAAATATTGTACTGTACCAAGTTTGGGAAAGTCCACATCAAATCAGAGAAAGAATTAGAGTTTATTTTTATACCCAACTGTTCTCTATCCTAAGGAGTCTCAAAACAGATTACAATCCCTTCCCTTCCTTTCCCCACAACAGGCGCCTAGTGAGGCAGGTGGAGCTGAGAGAATTCTGAGAGAACTGGAACTGTCCCAAGCCCATCCAGCAGGCTCCATGCGGAGGAGTGGGGAATCAAATCCACTTCTCCAGACTAGAGTCCACCACACTTAACTATTATACCACACTGGCTCTCTAAACAGTGAAGAAGGACCAACAGAGGACATCATGTGGACACTCTCGAAAACAGTGCTGGTGTAAGGAAGCCAAGGCAGAGCAAGGCTGGTAGTTTTCACACCACAATAGTCCCGACTGCTGCATCGCTTAATTTGCCCCAGGCGTGCTTCAGAGCTTCCCTCCTGAAAGGCCACTGCTCTAGAGAATATCTAGGCAAAGCAAGGTCACTCCCATCCACTTCTGAGCATTTTTAAAACTAGTAACCTCTTGCTGGAAGCTGTTAACCAAAACCTCACCTATGCCTACAGTGATGTCTGAGCCTGCGGCAGTAGGTGATGGTGTTGTGTCTTTGGACTCAGGCATGCAAATCACATCCTTTTCCTCTGTCCCAGGAATTGTGATCTTATTGGCCGGACATCTGCAATCACAAAAGTGGCATTAAGACAGACATGATGCAGCAGCTATATTACTCAAAAGGGGGTTTGGGGGGGGAAAGGACTTACTGTGTCCATTCTTGGCATATACCATTGACTTGATTGTTAAATGTCCCCTGGGGGCATCTTTGGCAACCTATGAGAAACACAGAGTCACACACAGAGAAGGGGAGTACAATGTAAGCCAGCAGAGCACCTGGAAGAGTCATGTGCTGCAGGAGTGACTCTCACAGGCAGGCTCAAGGTTGAAGGAGCTGGATATGTTTAACCTGAAGAGTCAACTGAGAAGTGATATGATCATCATCTTCAAGTACTTGAAGGGCTGTCATATAGAGGATGGTTGCCATCAGTTGCCTAGACTGCAAATGGATCGCCTCCAAAGGACCAGAGAAGGAAGTTTTACAGTCTGATTCTTTTCAGGGGCACAGGAGAAATAAAGGGGGGGGGAGATAAGCAGTCTGGTGGAAATGTTAAAGCTTTGCGGATAAAGTCAGTGAACTTGAAAGCACTGCAGAACAGCAGCAACATTTTGGTTTTTTACCTCTAAGACTAGGTGTTCAAGACCTACGATTCCAATGTCCACCACTGGGCCAAAGATTGAGTGTGGGCCAAAGATTGAGTGTGGCCTTTTCAGAAGCAGAAGTCCACCAGGATATCTCATTTGCCCTTGATAAGTTTTGTTTCCTCTCCAATGTTGTCTCTGATCAAATAGGTGTAGCCAATTATGTATCTTCCTTCGCTATGATTTGGGGATTTGATGTTTTGCACAATCCTGTTGCAAACTCTGTTATGATACACATTTTCCTGACCAATACTAAACTTATATCTATAGATTCTGAGGGAGGAGCTGAGGGTATAAATGGAAAGCGAGGGGCAGGGTAGGCAGTGAAGAGAGAGAGAGAGAGAGGGACTCAGAAGGGCACCACATTTCATTCTGTTTCCCCTGAGCTTTGTTGCCATCTTTTTTTCTGACTATCCCAGGCGACGCCCCCAGGATAAGGCTAGTGCCCATGCAAAACAGGAGAAGAAAATGGAAACTGAAAGCTTGGCCACTGCAACACTGGTATTGTGAAAGTGACACATGTGACCACCATGATCTGTGCCTGAGGACACCAGGAGCACATGAATACATGAATCTGCATTATACAAAGTCAAACTTTTGGTCTATCAAGGTCAGTATGATCTATGCTGACTGGCAACGGCTCTCCAGGGCCTCAGGTAGAGGTCTTTCACATCACTGCCTGCCTAGTCCTTTTCCCTGCATATGCTGAAGATTGAAGCTGGGACCTTCTGCAAGCAAAGCAGCTGATACTGTTATCACTGAGCCAGGGCACCTCTCCAAGCCCTACAGGAACCACATGGAGCTTTTTCAAGAAAGAGCAGGGCAGAACCATAGCAGCTGAAAGGTGCACTGACGACCGCAAGCTGGATGTGGAGTCTAACTTTCTGCTCCTTTTGGCCATGTGCATTTTTGCCTCATTTGCTCACCCCTCCCAAAAGTGAAACAAAATCTAGTACCATCTGAACAGTTATTTCAATATGAGCTTTCACAGCTCACAGCCCACTTCTTCAGATAGACATGTGATTGAAAAAAAAAAAAACATACTGGGGAATTTGGGGGGGAAGTCAAGGCTTGGTATGAATTGCACTATGAGCTACACTAGCATAGCCTGGCCACTAACTTGGTGTGCCCCCAGTGCCCTGCACTGTAGACAATAATTATACTGAAAAGGGTCTACTTCACCTTCCTCGGTCCGCTCCTCTCCAATGCTGCACTCTCCACACCGAATGCATTTGCAAACTGCATTTGCCGTTTCAGAACACTCCTTTTCGTAGGCCTGTTCTCCTGAAGGGTTAAAGTGCGTTTTTGCTGTTTCAAATGTTCCATGTTACACCCAAGAAGGCAGCAAGGTGCGCCAGAAGCTGGTAACTGACAGGTGAGTTTTGGTAAAAATTGGTAGACACTCAGGCAAACTGGTAGACACTCATGGGTGACATGTCCTGAAAAAAAAACTGGCTGGCAGTGCATGCAGTTCTTAAAGGGGGTCTGAAATTTGCCGCAGAATTCATTGCAGAATTACTGGCTGGGGAAGGGATGCTGAATCTAAGCTGTTACTCCTGTTACTAAGCTGTAAATCGGAAGCAACTTAAACACCCTTTAACACACACAGTCTCTGAAGCCCAGGCTGCGCTCCTGAACACCCTTATCTTGAAATAAGCCCCCTCCCCCAATAAAGGGGGATTTCCTCCTAAGTAAATGTGCCTGAGAGGGCAGTTCACTCCCACCACGCAGCTCTGCTTTGGAGCGTGCTCGCCTTCCCCCCCCCCCTCCAGATCTAGTGATCTAACCCTAACGCACTCGAGAGTGGCTGAGTATAGAGACCTGTTCCATCACCCTAGGTAGGGTCCGAAGTTCCGAGCATCATTTCACTCGGGCTGGCCAGGTATGCATGCATTCCCTCCCCACGCCGCGTTCTACACTGCGGGGAAAGCCCTCTTTCTGAAACGCTCTCCGGTCATGCAGCCCGCTCCTTCGGCTAAGAGGACTGGAGGGCTCCACTTACCTTCGCAGGTCTTGCAAGGGAAACACTTCCCGTTGGCTCGGAGGTAGGTGCCTGCAGGGATCGAACATACAGACCAGGGTTGGACCATACATACAGACCATACATCGAACATACAGACCAGGACAGCCGCCGCAGCCATCTCACCGCCCGCCGCCTTCCCTGCAGCAGCCCCGGGGCTGGGGGGCTATTCCCCTCTCCAGCAGCTCTGGGCGCTCCTCAGTCGCCAGGGTCTCACCGTTCGGGCAGGAAGAAAACGCCAAGCTCAGCTGGTCCCAAAGCAGCAGCAGCAGCATGAACAGAGGCAGCCCCGCGTGGCTCCCCATAGTCTCCAGTGGCGCCCGGGGAGTTCTGCCTGCTCCAGCCCTGTGGAGGCGCCGAAAGATGAACGGGGGGCGGGACCGCCGGGTGACCCCGCCCCTCCAGGACAGGGCAGGCACGGCTCAGGTTGACCCAGGAATCCCCTAGTCTTGAGTGGGTCCGCTGCCTTTCGGAACTTCCCCCTCTGAAGCCAGCGAGTGAAGGGGCAACAGCTTCAAGCCCCACCCCCCTCGCAAGGCTTCATTCTTGCAGAGCAAAAACGCCCTGCTGGAGTAAGGATGGTGAAGAGTTCTCAGTCTGCAGATCCTGGTTCCTAAGTTATTCCTCAGTCCCATATGAAAGATATTTTAGGCCACTCTGCACAGCAAAATAAAGCCAGAGGGGATCAGCCCCCACCTCGAAACTCTTTGAAGTCAGGTACCCTGCCAAGTGTCATAGAGAGTGGCCGGGATAAAGCCCAGTTTTTTACACATAGTGCTCCACTGAGCATGGCTGGGCTACAGGAATCGCATTGAATTGCATTGTTGGGCAGCTGAGGAATAAGGACTTGAAGAAACTGCCGCATCCCCAAAGGCAGGGCTTTTTTTTTTTTTAGAAAAAGCCCAGCAGGGACATACTTGCATATTAGGCCACACCCCCTGACACCAAGCCAGCCGGAACTGCGTCCCTATGAATTCCTGCTCAAAAAAAAGCCCAGCCCAAAGGCAACTTGGGATGCACCCCAGTTTAAACACCCTGGAATTAGTCCTTGCAGTGTTGGCCAGCCTGTTTTGTTTTTTGCAGGATAACCCTATTCAATCATATTGCTAAACTGCTGAAGATCTGAGAAAGCTGCTATGCCCCCAAAATCAGATTTGGATCATCGTAACTCATACAATACCCAAACCAAGAGTGGGCTTCCTTAAAGATACCAGAGAGCAGAATCCTGCCCAAAGCCTGATTTTTTGCAGAAAGCTCTCCACCTTGGTTCGCCTGTATTGTGTAACAACGATCTCTCTGTTCCTTCCTTCTTGGGATCCGGAGGTGGTGCCTTGCAAAGCTCCATACAGATGTGCTCCCTCCCCACCAAGAATTAATGATGCTGGGGCTCCACAAGACTCAGATGGTGTCTGTATGCTCAAAGTGCAACTGTCAAGAAGTCCCAATAGCATCCCAGGGAACAAAAGGGACTAGGGTTGCCAGCCTCCAAGTGGGGCCTGGAGATCTCCCACTTTTACAATTGATCTCCAGCTGGCAGAGATCAACTCCCTTTGAGAAAATGGCTGCTTTGAAGAGTGGACTGTATGACACTGTACCATGCTGAGGCCCCTCCCCTCCCCAAACCCCACCATCTCCTGGATCTACCTCCAAAGTCTCCAGGTATTTTCCAACACAGACCTGGCAACCCTAGGGAGGAGAGTTCTTTTCTATGGACAAGATATGGGGGGGGCAGCTTCCCCCTCCAAGGTTATCTCTGGGACTGGCATTGAGAAGAACAACCTAGATAATAGAGTTCCTACTTAGGGATGCCCTGCCTCACTTCTTACCAAGTGCTAACACATTCTCCATACAATTGTGTCTGTGTGTTTGCGTGTAGGGAGGGTGTTGTACTGAGCAAATGTGGTCAAAATTCTTATCCTAAAATGTTCCCATTGCTGCAGATTCAGGCTTTCAGAAGTGGATGGATTCCCCCCCCTCCCCTATGGCTCCATTTAAAATTCCGGGAAACCTCTACTTGAATTTGTTTTACGAGTACATTACTCAATCCCATGGTAATATAGGAAATGTTTCATTACAGTTCTGAAACAGAAGGTGAAGGAAACTTGTACTCAGATCTCACATTTTCTTGTCTCATTATTGGTAGGGCTGACTAACTGGACTGGGGAAGGGGGGTTTGACCCTTTGCCATTATGAATTGCAGCTTTTGAAAACTTTTTAAGAAGCCAGCTGCTTCTTAAAAAGGCTCCTTTCCTAGTTTCTCCCTGCCCCTTGAACTGAATAGCCCAGGCTAGGCCAATTTTGTCAGATCCTGGAAGTTAAGTAGGTTAGCCCTTGGGTAGTACTTGCATGGGAGACCACCAAAGAAATCCAGGGTTGCTACACAAAGGCAGGTAATAGCAAAACACCTCTAAATGTCTCTTGCCTTAAAAACCCTACAGGATCACCAAAAGTTGACTGGGAGAGGGAGGGCAGGAAAGGGTAAGCAGCACTCAGCTCACACAGCCCTTTCTTACATGCCCACGGTAATGCTGATCTCCACTTTGGGGTTGGGAAGGAATTGGCCCAGGGATCTTGGAGGATTTTTGCCTTCCTCTGGGCAGAGAGGAGGGGTCACTGGGGGGGGGGGGGAGCTATGAATTTTGGTGCATTGCACAGGGAATTAGACAAGATGACCCTTGGGGTCCCTTCCAGCTCTATGTTTCTTACTATAGATTGTATTCCCACCCCACCCCCCAGAAAAGCCATAGTAGGAACACCAACAAAAGCTATTACACAGGTGCACCTCCACCAGTAGATCAGGCCTTGATCCTTCCAAGGGAGTGTGATCACATCTAGCACAAGTTTTGTATCTCTGTCACTGGTTGACAGAACCATGATTTCATTGAGCTTCACTTCACCTCATCCAAACATGTGCTGCTTTCAGACACCACTTCTTTCCTTCTGAATTCTGCTGAAAAGGGGGAATAGAATTTGTCAACATAATAGCGTCATTTTCTCTAAATCATGGGATGAACTCTCCCTGTGTTGTCAGGTAGCTATTAAACAGCAGGGGATATACATGCTGGGAGATCTGTACAGTAGTTCCCTCAGCACTATCTTCTTGTACCAGCTGGTCAGACAGGATTAGAACCACAGGTGCTTGGTGGCCCAATCCCTCTCAACTGCATGCATCAGGAGATGGTGTTCAAGGCTGCTGAGATGTCTAAGAGTATCAGTTGGGTCACACTTTGCTTGTCATTCTCAGGCAAATTTGAACATCTGAGCAATTTTTAAAAGTTTCCATACCAAAACTAGGTCAAAGTTAGATTGCAGCTCTTAAGTAAGTGCATTGCAAGCTGGCAAAGTAGGCAACGAGCGAAATGACAGCTTGC
Organism: Heteronotia binoei; assembly: GCF_032191835.1. Lineage (NCBI taxonomy): Eukaryota > Metazoa > Chordata > Lepidosauria > Squamata > Gekkonidae > Heteronotia > Heteronotia binoei. The sequence continues at coordinate 22,953,092 of NC_083240.1, forward strand.
TGTGACTGGCTCATCTTGACATGCTGAGGTCCTTGCAAATATTGTATAATAGTGTCTACTAAGCAGAAAAGACACATTTCTCAATTCTCTTGAGGAACATACAGCAACATCATATCCAGAAAGGAAAATAAAGCGAGAAGCTCTGTTGTGGCTTTGCTTTTCAAAGAGAGTGTTGTGAATTCTCTTTGTGACTGTTCTAAAAAACAAAGCCTAATGTAACCAATCTGGGCCTTTGACAAAGGGAAGGAAGGGCTAGCTAGAGAAGTGCCGTTGAAGATCTAGATCTGTGGATGAATCTTAAGGACCTGGAAGAGTTCTGAGCAGAGCAGCATTAGCAATATTATAATGTTCTCATCCTTGGCTGTTTCTGTGAAATGCAGGGCAGTGGAGAGCCACTATACACACACACACACACACACTCTGCTGGACAGATTCCCTTTGGAGTCCCTTTCACAACACAGACTTAACCCAAACATCATATGAAAACAAATCATGAGTTGTCCAGTGCCATAAGCCTAAGCATGACCTGGAATTTTCTCTCCCCAGACCATGCCCTTGCAGCAGTCCCAGCAAACTTCCCTTTTTGCAGTTTTCTTTATCCAGAATTCTCATCACCACCAGCTCCACCACCTCTATGAGAGCAGAGGGGTTTAGCCCCATGCTGCATGCCCTTCACTGAGATACAGGTGTCCTGGCTGGAGTTTATATAGTGTCTAGGACAGCTGTGATTAGCTGCAGATTTAGGTATGCTAAGCATAGATGTGGCCTGAGGGAGGTATGTTGGGGTGGGGAAGACTTTTTAATTTCCATTGAGTATTTAATACTTATGCCAGTATTTTTACTGGCGTGCTATGCCAGTCCAGGGGTGGGATGTGGACTGAGGAACACTGACCAGACTGCTCTTTTTCCAGTATGCCCCTGGTGCCACCAGTTGTCAGTGCTCTGCAATATTATGCAAAGCCATGTATTGGAACATGTGTGAATTTCCAGCTTCTCTAATTGTGTGTATGCCTGCCTCTGATAAAATGAATTCTGGCTCACAAAAGCTTCCACCACAAGTTGTTTATTGCCTTTTGAGGCCATAGTGAGAAGCACGCCAGTGACCCCTTTTTCATCATTCATACAGATTCCCCACAATGAGACAATCCGGAATGAAAAAAATATATGGTGCTGGAAGACGGAATCCCTAGGTCAGATGGAACTCAATCAGCTACTGGGGAAGAGCAGAGGACAAGTATGACTAGCGCTATTGATATCAATATCAGTGATATCATGATTCTGTCAACCAGTGACAGAATTTTTACAAATGCTTTTGTTTATTTTATTATGAACTAATTTAATAACAGCAAATATAGGTTATTAATACAAAACACAAAAAATATAATTAAATATGAGTTCTGCAAGTTATTGTTTTGGAAAGTTATGAAGTTATAAATTGTCTTTAACATGTATAAAAAATTGAAAGTGTTCTCTGTACTTATTAAAAAGAAGAGAAAAAAGAAAAAACTAAGCAAGAATTATTGCCTTTGCTAAATTAGATAGCCATGAACGATCATCTAGATCAGAAATATAAGTAATATATTTTGAGGAGTTGAAGTTTGGGTTTCAGAGATTACAGCAAAGTTTTTGACTGTGTGGATTTTGAAAAGCTGTGGTTGGTTTTAAAAGAAATTGGTGTGCTACAGTATCTGATTGTTTTGATGCACAACTATACTCTGGGCAAGAGGTTACTGTTAGGAGAGAATACGGAGAAACAGAGTAGTTTCCAGTTGGCAAAGATGTCCGATAAGGTATTTTATCTCCTTATTTCTTCAATTTGTTTGCAGAAGACATCATAAGTAAAACTGGATTAAATTTAGAGGGTGGTGGAATTAACAGTCTGAGATATAGATGACACCACAGTACCAACAGAAAACAGTGAATACTTGAAATTACTACTGCTGAAGGTTAAAGCAGAAAGTACTAAAGCAGGATTAACCTAACCCTGAGAACTTTTGCCAAGGGTGCTAGACTGGGAAGGCAGCAGCAACTTTGAAAGATTTAGATATTGGCTACTCTGTGAAGGAAAATTTACAGGCACTGGTTGCAGACATAAACATAGAACTATTTCTCTGAGTGTCCTGTCTTAGAAGAGGATTCTTCATTTGAAACGGGTGGAAATCTAAATGCTCCTTGGCTGCTGATGCTGAGAGGATCTTTAATAATGTTTGTTGTGGGCAATTCAGGTGTGTAATACACGTTAACCTGGTACTGTAACATTTTACATTGTTGTATTAATCATGTTATTATGTTTGCAACTGATTGAACCACGTGACTGACAGTATGTTAATAAGTACTAGCGCCAGAATTGCTGTTCATTATAATTTATTTCATTAGAATTATTAGGATACTGATTGACACAGCGTTTAGTTTGTCTTTGCGCAGCCTCCAGGTCGTGGCTGGAGCTCTCCAGTTGTTCTCCAGGCATCAGAGAGTTCAGTTCACCTGGAGAAAACGGCCACTTCGAAAGGTGGACTCTGTGGCATTCTACGCCAGTGCAGTCCCTCTGCCTCCAAACGCTGCCTTCCTCAGGCTCCACCCCACCCCAAGTCTCCAGAGCGGGCACCCCTACTGCTTAGGACGTTGTATATGTCATTATTCATAGGATCGCCATAACGTGGAAACGACTTTACCGCACTTAACAGGTTGAACTTGCGAAGTCAAGGCTTGAGGACGGGGTCCAAATGGCTTTTACTTTGGGGACGCCGAATTCCTCGCAGACCAGACTGGCCTCCTGCCTGAGGAACTAGCACGGAGAGTCTTTCACTCTTCACGGGGCTGCCTGCCATCGCCCGTAGCTTGAAGAGCGCACGCGCGCCCCTTTGCCGTCTCTCCTTCTTCCCCTCCCTTTTCGCTTTCTCGGCGCGCGACTGCCTTCGTCGAAGGGGGTTGGACTGCCGATCTGGAGCCACTTCGATTGGCTCTGCCGAGAAGTCCGCGAGGCCGTTCTCTCTGTGATGATGCGTAAGAGTGACGCCATCACCACCCGCTTAGTGGTGATTCTCCCAGTTCTCCCAGATTAGAATTCATAAATGTAAGCACTACACCAAAGCAAAGAGTAAGGGATATGTGCCTTGCAAGCATAATTCTAGGGCGGAACGGGAGATGCGGGTCCGCGTGAATTGAAAACCACAAAGCTCTCCTCCTCCCACGTTCTCGTGAATGTTCTGCGAGAGTTGGCGCTTGGGGCGGTTTCCCTATTCCGCCTATCTCTCAAGGGCGCCGGAGGCTGAAGCCAAGAAAGCGACCACCGAAGCCATCGAAAACGGCACTAAGCAGGTAGGGGTGCCAACTTTTCATTGGCAGAGCTCCTATATCTGCAACAACAGTATGATTAACAGAAAAGTTTCATCCAGTAAAAATGGAAGGAAAGAAAGAGAAAGAATGAAATGGAAGGAAAGGAAAGGAAAAGAAAAGAAAGACATGTAAAGAAAGAACATAAACATAAGAGGAGCCATGTTGGATCAGGCCAGTGGACTATCCAGTCCAAAATTCCCTCATACAATGCCCCAAAAGCGCCAGGATATCCACCGGTGGGGCCAGGGCACTAGAAGCCCTCCCACTGTTGCTTCCCCCCTCCCAGCACCAAGAATCCAGATAGAGCATCACTTGCAGGGAAAGAAAGAAGGGGGGGGGGCAAAGAAAAAAAAAGCCTTCCTCACCATCAGATGATCCCAGCCAGCAAAAATTCTGCCCAGGGGTTGTTAGGTTAAAAAAAAAAAAAAGGCTACTGGAATGCCCACTCCCCGCCCCTCCTGGCTGAAAAAAACGCACACACCCTTCTTTGCCGCCCAGGCCTCCCGGGGAAATCTCCCCAAAAGAACATACTGCAAGGCACATGAAAGGTCATACTTTGAAGATTACTTAATGGGTCTAAAGTACCAGTGGATGCTAGCTTTTCTCTCAAACACTGGAAGTGGGGGAGAAGGAAGGAGAGGCAGCCCAGCTCCTCTCTGCACAACACAGAGATGGGGCAGGGCTAGCTTTGGCTTTTCTTGTGATCCGGTAGTGAGGCTTCTGTGGCCTGGTACCGGGTCACGACCCTGCAAATGGGAAACACTGGGGTAGACCATTTTAAGTTATCTTCACAAAGTCAGAGGCACACTGGTTATTTTCTTAATGGGAGGGGATGGGTGGGTGCCTGCTGAAGTGGAGACTTCTGACTTAATGACAACCTTGCAGTGCAACTCTGTTCTTATAAGGGAATGCAAGCCAAAGTGCAGGGGGCAGAGATTCAGAAGAGATGCACAAAGAGCTTCCGAGATCTCGAAAGAGATACAGCTGCCCATCAATCTCCAATTTTGACATTTTTATTTTCGTCATTATGTTTCCTCACAGAATTAAGCCAAAACAAATGATAACTATATAAACTAAGTTTGTTATTTCTTTAGTCTTAATTCCGTTATGTGCTAATTTGGGCTCACTCTTATACGTATAGTCTGGCAACTATTTCAGTGTATCTTAAGAGACATGCCTGCACATAAAAGGTTATAACTTAAATAAAACTTCGCTGGTCTTAAAGGTGCCAGTGGCACTGTGCCACTGTTTTGTTTTGCAAAGATGGCAGATCACTCTAGGAAGCGAGCCCAGGCACATCATGCTACGGATGCGAGACGATGACATGGTACAGGAATGAAGAAAGTGCATTGTGTCAGAGAAGTTAAGAGGCAGAAATGACTGGATGGATGCAGATCGCTTCTGTCACTCTAAGGTCTGCTTCGTGAATGATGCTGGTCAGGCAAAAGCACCCAGTGGAATTAGTACCTTGTTTAAACTGGGCTGCTGGCTCCATGGGCCATGCTTTGCCACCCTCAGCTCTCCCTACTGCGGGGTCTCGGTCCCTCCTCTCCCCCTGACCTGCCGAAGCTACAACAGTTCACACGAGGGGGTCCACTTGCTCATTCCGTAGGCCGTTTTGCATTCATGGAGGAGTGATTTGGCGGAAGAGAACTGGCATGGCATCCTCCCACTTTAGACGTCCTCGAAACTTTAGAATACTAACAGAACGTTTCGTGTAGTCTGCCGAGGGGGAAAGACCGGCCCGCCCCGGCTTCGACCACAATGCTACAAAAGGGTGTTTGAGCTCGGTCTGCAAAGGTTGCCGTCGGCCAGGAAGGAGTTAAAGAGGGGCGGAGGCGTTCTCAGGACTGGTCCATTCAAGGGAGAGGGGAGCATCGACTAGACTCCAAAAGGGCAGCCTGGGTGCGCAGCAGGGAGAAGGGCGGACTGGACATTCTCGGCCTTGGCCCTTTGCACGACGTAAGAACGGTGTGGGGGCGGGAAAGCGCAGAAGGGAGGTGGGTATTTGAGTAACGTGGCCCCGAAAGGAACTCGGTGCTGCTGGGGAGGTTTGGGGCTGCCCTTTTGGGGGCTACATTGAAACTTGTGCCCACGCCAAGGGGGCGTGTGAACGGGCTTCGGGGCACCGCAGGTAGCGCAGCGGCCTCCCGTGTCGCCTGACGTGGTGCGGCTTCTTCCCTCGGCGGGCGAGCGGGAAACCCCCTGCCTGAGCGGTGCGTCGCCCTGCTGCGCCTCTCCACCCCCCCGCCCCCATGGAGACCCACCTCAGGCGGACCCGAGAGCCACCCTGTGTGCCTTTGCAGTTGGTGCTTGAAACCAGGGGCAGCAGCGGCTTGTATCCCACGTTGGGGGAGGCATGATGGGGTGAGAAGCCGCTCCTTGCTGGAGCAGCCCGGCCGGGACCCCCGTCTAGACTGAGTCTCACCACTGTAGCCGCACATGAAGGTCCCCGAGCAGGGGCAAAGAGCCTAGTAATCCCCCACCCCGTGCTGATGCTTTCCCAACGCAAAACCTCTTGGGTGACTTAAAGAGTTAAAACCAGAGGGCAATAAAAGGAAAAAATGCAGACCCTAGAACAGGAATGCAATGACAAAACGACCCATCGTTTGGTAATTATTCTGAACCATGAAGCAGCAGCATGTGATTTATTTATTAAAACATATCCCACTTTTCCTCCTGGTCCAAGGTGGCTTACAATAATAGTTAAAAACATTTTTCAGTTAAATCCAAAATAAAAATTGAAAAACCCCAATCTCCCCCCCCCCTCCCATTTCTAATGTATGGCACCACTGGAGCACAGCCTGAGGAAATTTTTTAAAACCAGCATGGGAAGGTAAGAGACCGGAGTCTGTTAGTTTTAAAGCCATGGTGGAGGAAACACTGTGTTTTCTTTGGGGGAGGGAATGGAATTTGGGGGGGGGGGAGGAATTGAAATATGCAGCATATTTCTTATCAAGCATATTTGACTGCTGTGATAACTTAAAGTGTATCATTTATGACACACACACCATGTGCCATTGTCTTAGCTGGCCCATTTAAGAAGTTTAAAAGCAAAGAGACAGATAGCTGCAGACTGTTGCAGTATTCTGGTGCTCTGGCACATATATCCTGCTTTTTACTTTTTGAGCGGCAGGAAGTGATAAAAGTTGAAAAAAAAACCCAATTTGCTGTAGTAAAGAGAAGAAAGTATGCACTCTTCTAAGGCTGGGAGAGTAGTTGGATATTGAGTTAAAATATATAATATTGTTCCTTATATTAATTGTTGACAAAAGTAATGCTTAAACAATAAATATATGCTTGAAATATGTTATGTAGATCTCAATATACACAAAATTACATTGTGATGATGTGCATTCTGAGTAAAATCATTCCAAAAGAGAAAATATTACATAAGAGGTTTTTAGTGCTCTGCCAAACTTCCAATTTTTCTAACATGCACTGTATGTTAAAGAAATAAAATTAGATTTGTTGGAAATAATTGCATTTCTTTTTGAAAATCCCCCTCCCAAAAAAATGAACAGGGGGAAACATTCCCCACTCTCATGGCTTCACACTTTTTGGAAATTTTTCATTTTCTAGCCTTGTTAAATCCAGGGTCCCAAGCCAAGGTCTTTCACATCACCTCTACCAGATCCTTTTACTGGAGATGTGAGAGACCAAGCCTAGGTCCTTCTCAATGTTAAGCAGATGCTGTGCCACTGAGCCAGTCTTTCCCTCTTTTCCTGTCATATGTCTGGAAAGATTGAAGGTCATTTAGATGACAGCAAATAACAAACCCAAGGTGACCTGTGAACTTTATGGCTGGGTCAAGGATTAAATCCATATTGCCCAAATCCTAGTCTGGTTGTTGCATTCAATTCATGTTTTTTGTCATTCTGCCTGGGAAGGTGCCATGAGGTGCCTTTTATCACTTACAGAGTGCCTATCAACCTCCACAACCTCTCTCTCTCTCAGCCTCAGAGTTACAAGTAGGTCAGGCCATCACACATAGCTACCCTTCTTGCCTCTTTTAAAATTTAGAGAGATCCCTGACCTTTTGAACTGTTTCCCTGTTCCACTGTATGGACTCTTCTTTCCAGTTAGCTTTAAGCTGCTCTTCACCACAGCTTCAATCAGCCGGATATGGTCTCAGCTCCCTACCTGCTGCCTTCCACTCTCTTAACTGCTGTTTTTCAACTGTCAACTCCCTAAGATTCTGTCAGCTTCCATTGGTTGCCCATAGAGAGAAGTGGAACCTAACCTGTTCATCACAGGTGCTAAATAAGGAGGCCTTCAGAACAGCAGTTTAAACTGTGGTCTCTGTAGGATTTGTGAGAATCTGTTTGAGGGTGCCTTTATTCTATGTTGGTTCCATCCAGCACATCTGTGCCTGCATCAGTCTCCTTTGTGGCAGTCCTTTAATTTGACTCTGACCTCCTCATTAGAGCATCTCTGGTACTCTTGTCTGTTATCTGCTTCCTGCATGGATGACATACCAATGCAGTCAACATCAAAGCCCCCACTCCACCAGCGATTAGTTGTTCAGTGTTTCTTACTTGCCCTCCAGAGGAGTTATATGGGCCCAGATATTTGCAGTTGGAACGGTGTTTTTCTCTGGACTATCTTAATAGCCGTATCTTTGCTCTTGTGTCCTAGTGAGCAAGTGTTTTGCACCCAACCTCCACACTCAAAATGGCTTCTAAACGGGCCTTGGTGATTCTTGCCAAAGGAGCAGAGGAGATGGAAACTGTTATCCCCACAGATGTCATGAGGCGAGCAGGTGTAAGTATTTGGAACTTGACAGCCAACTGCCTTGTAGTAAGGAGTGACTGACGTACCATTACTAGCTCTGGAGATCGGGAGAGGGAGCTGAGCCACTGGAGGCTATTCAAAAAAGACCCCTACTTGATCTGACTAGTGATCTCTCTGGTCCAGCATCCTGTCTTATGCGGTAGCCAGTGAGTTGCCATGAAAGGCCACTTTGTTCCACATACAAATAGCAATCTTCCACTCCCATAATGTATGTTATTTCTTTTCTCATCAGATCAAGGTGACGGTAGCTGGCCTGGCCGGAAAAGAGCCTGTGCAATGTAGCCGTGATGTTGTCATTTGCCCTGATAAGAGTTTAGAAGATGCCAGAAAAGAGGTTAGTCTTGCTGAACTATATCTTAGCTCTGTCTTCCTCATGAATGGTGAATTGCTAGACTTTTGCAACGTTCCCTTGTTGCTCCTTTTCAGTGACCAAGCACTTCAAGGTAATTTTGGCAAAGCCAAGCAAGGTAGATTATTGTTAAATATCAGCACCCTATTGCAAAAGAGGCTGAGGAGATGTGGTTTGCCTGAGATGAGATCTGAACCCATGGCCTCCTGTATCACAGGTCAGCTACAATGCGCTACACCAACTTGTGTCTGCACAGTTCTGCCCTGTTTCTGCACATGGATTACTGGCCATAAAGGAGAACCAGAACAGTTTTAACTGGGGAGCTGTCAAGGGTCTTTCTACATATTGGTGCTTACTTGGACTGTAAGGCTGATGCAGTTTCTTTTGCTGGATACTCTTGTAGCAACATCCAATCATTTTTGCTCAGATGGATTTGCTCAAGCACCATGTTACAGTGGCTTGAATCTGATCTGGGAGGCTGGTCTCAGAAGGTGGTACTGGGAATTCTTCCTCAGCCTCATGGTCACTGGCCTGTAAAGCTCTGCAGGGTTCAGTCTTCTCACTCATATTATTTAACATTTACATGAAGCCACTGAGAGAGGTCTTCAGGAGATAGGGGCTGCAATGTCACCAATATGTGGATGATAGCTAGCTCTACCTGTCTTTTCCACCTAATTCCAAAGATGCTGTTGATTTTCTGAACTGGTGGTTGGAGTGTATACTGGGCCAGATGTGGGTTTTCTGGGGTAGTAGAAAGGTGTACCAGAGACTTCAGACCTCACCTGTCTTGAATAGGGTTATGCTCCCCTTGTAAAGTCAGGTTCATAGCTTGGGAGTGCTACTTGACACGGTGGTCACTTTGTAAAACCAGGTGGCTGCAGTAGTTCAAAGTGCTTTTGCCCAGCTTTGGCAGGTGCATCAGCTGTGCCCATTCTTTGTTCAGACAGATCTAGCCACAGTGACTAGCAGATCTTGCCTTAGTTACATCTAGAATGGACTATTGCAGTAGACTTTACTTAGGGCTACATTGAAGGATGTTCAGAAGCTGCAACTAGTGCAGAATGCTGTGGTTAGTTTGCTGGTTGGGAAGCTATCAGGAGCATGTAACCTCAATATTACAGCGATTACACTGGCTACCAGTCTGCTCCTAAGCGCAATTCCTTAAAAGCTCTAGATGGTTTAGAACCAGGGTGTCTGAAAGACCATCTTCTCCCATATGCTAAACTCACAGGGGGGGGGGGCTCTCTTGTTTGTCCCATTGGCCGCAGAAGCTAAACTAGTGGGAGCATGAGAAAGGGCCTTTTTAGTGGCAGCCCTATGATTATGGAGCAACCTCCTCAAGGAGGTGCACCTGGCCCCCTCACTTTTGATCTTTAGGAGGCAAGTTGAAGACGGTTTTATTTAGGACTGCATTTGATTCATGAACAAAAAAATTACTATTGTCAAGCTGCCTGGAGGGCTTTTTAAAAGAGATCTGATGTCTTTGGTACACCTTTCCAAAGATCCTTTACTTTTGCTCTGCTCATAGTTTTGTTCAGCGAAATGGCTTCTCTCCTTAACAGCCTGCCTCAGGAAGTGTCCTCTTGCAATGCTGACATTCTTCCTTTTTTTTTTTAGGGGCCTTATGATGTGGTTGTCTTGCCAGGAGGGAACTTGGGAGCCCAAAACCTGTCGGAGGTAAAAACCTGATCAAATGCAAAAACACTGGAACTCTTCTCTTTGTTGAGAGAGCAATCTGAACAGAAGCAAGAGGACTGGGTCTTGTGTTAAAGCCTTGTGGAGTTAGCGCTGCAGCAGGGACTTCATTCCTGCCAGATATGGTGCTTTTATGCTTCAACGGTGCTCCAGTACACACCTCCTCTGGTGCATATAAATGAAAAACCTCTTGCATCTTTGAGAAGATGGGGTAGAAATAGTTGAATAATATTTGAAAAAAATATTTAATATTTTAAGAGATCAAATCCTTCCTATCCTGTGATTTTAAAAAGCCCCCATTCCCTTCCATTGCATGGGGATAGGGCTCTGATGAGACTGATGTTGGATTGGGATACTGTAGTGCTTTAAAAGCTTTGCCTTGAAAACAGGGTTTCAGTAGGCAGAAGATCTAATCAACACTATTTACTTGTGTGTGTGAGCACAGCCATATCTTGATGAAAACCAACTGTTATTTTCTTGCAGTCCCCTGCTGTGAAGGATGTCTTGAAGGACCAAGACAGCAGGAAAGGACTGATCGCAGCCATCTGTGCAGGTGCCAGATCCCGTTGTTCTCCTTAATGTTTGCCTGGATTGCTTAAACTGATACACATTTGGTTGGGCTTTCTCCACTGGCTGAGTAACCAGCATGGTGGAGATCGCAGCAAAGCAGTATCCATGGGTCATTAATGTAGCTCAAAGCTACAGTAGCCGTATTTGAAGTATCCAGATCCAAATTAAACGCAGAACTGGCAGTGCCAGCTCGAGGGTGCACGGCACCCCAGGCAGGCTGCCTGCCCCCCACCTGCCCCTCCGCATTAGAGTGTGCAGCGCCTGGGCTTACCACCTTAGATGTGGCTGGTGGTGCGGCATCTACTCCTTTAAAGAGCCTGCCGAAGGAGACGCTCCCCCTCACTTCCAGGAACTGGAAGTGAGGGGGAGCAAAGTCTCCTTCGCTGGGCGGGCGACGGGGGGGAGGGGTGGGGGGAAGCTGGCAAAGTAGGCATTTGCCATGGGCACTGGGAGGGGGGGAGCCCAGTTCGGCACCCCCCACCTCCCGGTGCTCTAGGCAACCGCCTAGTGGGCGAGCTGAGAATTGGTGACTACTGTAACCTGCATGCATCCTGCCCTGCTGTGCCCACTTACTACTTTCTCTTGCCCCGTGATTTTCCTTCTCTAAGGTCAGGCAGGGCTGGGTCTGCAGGGCTGCCACGGAATGCTATCACAGGTCCATGGAGAAAGGGTGGGATAGGAATTAAATTGTGGATAGTATGTTCTCTGGAAGGGCACTGTGTCACTTCTCACCTGTACCTGGCAGTATATTGGAGCTCTGTAAATATTGTATAATAAAACTGTATTGGTCTTAAAGGTGCTACTGGACTCCAACTTTGTATAATAGTGGATCACTTTTCCTGTCCCCATAGCCAGGGCTTATTTGTAGCAGGAACTCCTTTGCATATTAGGCCACACACCCCTGATGTAGCCAATCCTCCTGGAGCTTTCAGTAGGCCCTGTACTAAGAGCCCTGTAAGCTCTTGGAGGATTGGCCTAATATGCAGAGGAGTTCCTGCTACAAAAAAGCCCTGCCCAAAGCTATTTTAGCCCTGCTTGCTCTGAAGGAGAAGTGGGTGTTCCTGTGTTAGACTGGAATTAGAGATCCTTTCTTTAAACTCTTCCAGCAGCACTGGCGACAGCTGGTCAGTCAGAATCACTGTTGTGCATGCAGTTTGATTTATTTTTTAATGACTTGACCTTCAGTTGCCCCTTGGCCTTCAGACACTCTAAGGATAGAATTACAAGTCTCGTCTTGAAGATGGCTGTTTGGACTGCTTGGTAACTGAATCTCTTCTAGCCCCCCTTTCAAAAGCCATCCAGTGCTCTGGGCTTGATTCAGAGCTTGCCTGACTGCTGTGAGAGGCTGGGAAATGAGAGACTTTTGTCCACCAAGAGGCCTTCAAATCCAGCTGCTGCACACTCCTCTTAGATTCAGGATTTCCGAAAAGACCCAGATCTGAATACAATACTGGTATTGGAATCTGGGATTTTTTGGAAATCCTGAAAATTTTTCTGGCTCAGTAGACCCAAACTGAACAATACCAGTTAAAAAAAATATTGCACATCCTTAGTTCCTACCCATCAGCTGACTGATTAGCCAAGCTCTGAATTTGCCCTTTGCAGATACCTCGCAGTTATGCATCCTGCGTTTGGGCTTAGCTTTTAAGTCTCTGTGCTTGGCAATCTCTCTCAGTGGCTGTCAGGGAGCAAACCCACTGCTCTCCCTGAAAGCTCAAGCTGAAAGGAAATGGCATTTCTGGTCCTGGCTTTCTTCTGCCTCCTTGCAGAAGGGAGGTGCTTCAGAAGTTCCTTTTCATTTGAAAGGGAATGCCCATTTGAAAGCAGCTCTCTCCATCCCAGGAGGACACATGGTTTGGACCTTCCTGAGTTTTGTGAAAGGCCCCACCTCATTGATAGCCATTTGGTGATTCCCCTAACCCCAGTACGGTAGCCATTTTGGAGTGGCACCCACTATTCTTTCTCTAAATTTGAGAACTCCCCCAGGCTTAGTAAGGTTGGGGATCTCTGTTCCATACTTTCTTTAATTCATTTAAATTCTGCCTTTCTCCCCAGCATGGACCCAAAACAGTTTACATCATTTTCCTCTCCTCCATTTTATCCTCACAACGTCCCTGTGAGGTGGTTTAGGTTGAAAGAGCATGGCTGGCCCAAGGTCACCCAGCGAGCTTCTGTGGGTCTCCCAGATACCAGTCCAACATTCTTAACCAATACAGAGTAGATATTTCTTGAAAGGAGTAACAAGCCTCTCAGCTTTTTTTTTTTAAACTCTAATTTAAAGTTTTAGCAGCAAGTCTTCAGCTCTTCCACTCTCGCTTCCCAGAACGTAGACTGTGTAAAATAGCTGTCCTAAATGGGCACAAGCGACTGTCATGACTCCCTGTTGCTTCCTAGGTCCCACCGCTCTGTTGGCACACGGAATAGGATTTGGAAGCAATGTGACAACACATCCTCTGGCCAAGGAGAAAATGATGAATGGAGGTGAGCACACAAAGGCGCAGAGGGAGGTAATGGTCCATCCAAGAAGGTCAAGGGAGGGTTATGTAGCTTGTCTGTGAAAGAGTCTTGATTAGCAGATGGATTAAACTGAATTTTAAAAAAACCCATTCCTTCATAATAAAGCAGGTTCATTTTAGTGGCAGAGGCAGAGTCTTTGTCCAGAAGTACTGGGAACCCATGCTGCGACTTGTATGGCTACCGTACTGGGGTTCTTGAGATGTAAGCATTCCGCCTCCATCAAGGTTTTAATTTTTCAAATTCTATTCTATTCTGCTCTTCAAAAATTCGTTGTTCAACTAGTAAATGAGAATTGGTTTTCTTCCTTAGTTTTTAAAAACTATTTGTGCATATGTATTTGCACCTGTGGCTGAAGTCATGTGGCTGACCCCTACTGGGAGCCTGGAGGATATTCAGGGAGGTGGCCAAATACAGCCTGCCTGCCTCTGTCTTGCTGACTGGGTATTCCCAGGAGGTCTCCCATCCAAGAACTTGCCAGAGTTGGCCCTGCTTAGCTTCTGAGATCTGATGAGATCGGGCTTGCCTGAGCTATCCAGGTCAGGGCTGAATTAGCTGTATTTCTGTTGTGCTGGGATTTTCAATGTCAGTGGAGAAGTTGCAGGGATCGGTCACTTCTGGGCCAGAGTTCATCTCAAGGCTGAAAGCGAAAAAGCACCAGTGCTTGAGCATCCACTTTTGTCGATTTGAGTAGGTCAACAAGGCTCAAAAGCTTGCACAGCTCTAAAGTTTTGTTTGCATTGTGAACCACCAGCATGGAAGGATGACCCTTCCCCTCAAAGTGCTATCCAGTAGCCATGCAACAGGAGGAAGGCAACTGGGAGTTCTGGAACATGGAGGATGGGGGGGGGGGACAGTGCTGTAGTTAAGTAGAGAGAATTTCCCATTTCTTTTCTGTCAGTTGTCTCCCAGATGGTCTGATATCATTCAAGAGGCCCTTGTCCTAAACTTTAAAAGCCCCAAAAGGCAAGAACAGAGAAGGAAAAAGAGTAGTAATCGGCCGAACAGTGACAGAACTGAGTGACTGTTTAGGCCCAGTTGGGAGCTTCCTTTGCTGGTTGTTGGTCCTGGAAAGGGTGCTCCTTCCCAGAGGGCCTTGTGGTCCTGGAAGAGCCCTGACTGTCCTTCCTCTTGTTTCCTGCCAGCAGGTTCAAAAAGCTGTGTTTCTCCTCAAGCTAATGAATTTGGGATGTTAACTTCTCTCTCAAACTGCATGCAAAATTACCAATCTGGAGTTTTAGCGTTTTAGAATACAGTTTTAGAGCTCAGGCTTCAGAACTGGGGAGACTCTCATAGTTAACAGTTGATGAGGATGTTCTAGGACAAGAGCATTTCCTAGATAAGGGCTTGGGTCTCTTACCTTGCCTCTGGAGCCCCTGTTGAATTGGCCAGTCTCTCCCTCACAATTGTGTGTCTCTTTATTTTTCTTCCTTTGAAGGTCACTATAAATATTCCGAGAATCGTGTGGAAAAGGACGGGCATATTCTTACCAGTCGGGGGCCTGGCACCAGCTTTGAGTTTGGCATCGCAATTGTGGAAACCCTCCTAGGGAAGGAAGTGGCTGAGCAGGTGAAAGCTCCCCTGGTCCTGAAAGATTAGAGAGAGAGAAACGCTTTGCCCACTGGGAGTTTTTTTGTTTCCCTTGTGGAATGCACAGTGTGTCCACCCAGCAGCTGTGAAGTTGCCAGTTGTGTTACACCCCAAATCTGAAATAACGGTTTGAGATCAGAGCTGTTACCTTAGAGTCCCTTAGCACGTGCACCAACAGCCTGAGAGGAGTTTGGGGGATCAGAAATAAAAATGTGCTGGCCCTGGTATCCCTCCTTTGGTGTCTGCCTTCCTGAGATTACCATAAATAAAAGAAGCATTTGGTTGCAGTTGGCTTGTGGCTGGGTTTTTTTGGGGGGGTGGGGAGAAGGATGCTGCTGCGTTGCATCTCCGTCTCTTTGGCTGTTCTTCAGTAAGCCTTCCGGTGAGGCCGTCACTGAGGTAAAGGGCTGCTAAGCTGGTAGCTGCAATAAGAACTGCTGAGTAATGTTTTCCGTTTTCTAGAAATGTCTTTTATTTGGGTCAATGATGCTTGTAATACTAAATAACATTCAGATGACATTTCTGTACAGAACGTATGTAAGAGTGCTTGACAATCAGCAAAAGGGAACCTCATTCCATTTTTCAAGTGTGACGTCCAGTAAAATGTAACTTTAACATAAGCTTTTAAAAATTATGTGTTCACTTCATTTATACCCTTCCTTTTTCCTCAGTGGGGACCCAAACCAGCTTACACTGTTCTCCTCCATCTTCTCACAACAGCCCTGTGAGGTGGGTTAGGCTGAGAGTGGATGACTGGCCCAACAAAGCTTCCGTGACAGAGTGGAAATCTGAACCTGAATCTCCCAGGTCTTAGTCCAGCAGTCTAACTGCCATACCAGAATTAGGATTGTCAGCTCTGGGCTGAGAAGTGCCTGGAGATTTGGGGGTGGGGCCTGGGGAGGAGAGGGGAGAGGCTTCAAAAGGGTATAGTTCCATAAAGTGTGTCCTCCAAAAATGGAGGGGAAACTTTTCCAGAAGAGGGGGGACTTTTCCAGGGGAACTGATCTTGGTCATCTGGCAATCAGTTGTAGTAGTGGAAGATCTCCAGGTGCTAGTCAGAGGTTGGCAACCCTAAACACTGGCTGTCCAGTGTGGCATAAGTAACTGGCTTAGGCAGGAACTTAAGGCAGCTGCCCTTCACAAACATTCATGACATGTCTGAGCTGCAGATGCAAAATGGCCTGTTTGACATCCATGTAAAACTGCAGAGGTTTGCTTAGCAAATGAAATGGTTTGACTGTTCAACCCATGCAAATGGAAAATAAATGTGAAGGCCAGCAATTATCGAAGAAACTGTCATTTGCATCTGCAAATTTATTCTGGACTTCTGAGAAAGAGGGCATTTGGTCAGTGCCATGCAACATTTTTCATGCTGATTAGGTACTAATGATGCTTGATTTAAATTTTCCTAGCCCCTGTTGATAGGTGTTTACAAGAAAGAGGGAAAGGGAGCCCCGGATCACTGGTTTTTGTCTTGCTGAACTGCCGTTAGCCTGGAAATGCAAAAGGGGGCTGATTTGTGGTTTCTTTGTTTGATGTTCAGTGGCTTCTTTATACAAGACCCAGAAGAGTCATGGCTGTCCCTTTTACTAAATAAACAAAATCCAAAATACTCAAAGGAACACCAGGGCTGGGAGGCAGAGGCAGGCATATCAAGCCTTCTCTCTAAAACACATCCAGCCCCCAATAGGGGTTGCTGGAGGTCACCATGACTTCTAGGCATGCAAGCGCGCGCACACACACACAAATATATTTCTAATTATAGCTCATCTCCAGACTACAGAGATCAGTTATCCTGGAGAAAATGGATGCTTTTGAGGGTGGACATGTATGATGTTGCATCCAAAAAGGCATCTCCAAAAAGGGTCCAGGCAAGTAGGTGTGAAAATCCTCAACTTGAGACCCTGGAGAGCCGCTGCCAGTCTGAGAAGACAATACTGACTTTGATGGACCAAGGGTCTGATTCAGTATAAGGCAGCTTCATATGTTCATCCCACTGAGGTCCCTGTCCTCTCCAGGCTCCATCCTCAAATCTCTAGGAGTTTCCCAAGCTGTGAAACACTATGTTGCATCGTGTGCTCTAGTGAGAGCAGAGCTCCCTTGGCTCAGTACAGCATCAGATCTGCAGGTTCCAGATTACTCTAGGAAGCAGCTCCATCAGGCCTAGTGTGTGCATACACACAGTAGAGGGAGCTGCACTACTTCCAGCTGCAGATGGGGGGCAGGTTTTTAGTGTTTTCTCCCATGTGAAAACTTAAAAATCAGTTGTTAAGGGACAGAAGTTCTAGCCTAGCCTTTTGCATGCCTCACATCTATTTACATAGAATGGGGGTGGGGGGGAGGAATAATCCACCCCCTTGTAGTCCAAAGGGGTCCTATCTGTTACCCTGGCTTAGCCCGCTGTGCCAAACAGACTTTAGATATCAGCCAGGGAGATGGATGCAAAAGAGATCAATCCTCATGGGAGTTTGAGATGTATCCTTTGACTACACTGAGAGACACTTCAGGACGTTCCAAAACAATGCAATAAGATCAATGCAACATAAAACAGCTGGAAACAAACAATATGAAATGGCAATGCCAAAGCATTTTTTAAAATAATCGTCCATTCTTTTACTGGAGATGCCGCACAGCAAGGTCACCCAAACTTTTCTTGGGAAATAAGGTCTTTATCAGCCTCCTGTGTTAGGGAAGGGGGCGAGAGGCCCCCAAGGATTCTCTCAGCAAGGGGTTCCAAAGAGGGGCCCCCTGTGACTCCCCTTGCTTAGGTGCTACTGCTGCTGCATCTGGCATCACAGTGGCCATTGGTCACGCAGCAGAATTAGTTACTTCAGTAGAACCACAATAAAAATACACAAGAGGGTAAACTTGGGCTGCTAGCCACTTCCTAGAGAGGGGTGAGAGAGCTTCCAGTATGAATGTACTTTCAGTATCAGGTCGCTTACTGGGCATGTTGGCCAGGAGGGCTATGTTGGGATGCCCCCTCTTTTTTTTTATTTTAAAAAAGGGCTTACTTGGCTGAATTGCAGACGGTGGCTGTATAGGCCTGGATGCATGTCTGGAAGTGAGCGACGGTGTTGGCCTGTGGCTTGAAAAGGATGATGTAGCATTTTGGGAGGAAGAAGGTGCACAGGATAGCGTAGACACTGGTCTGCACGGTGAACATCTGCAGGGCGGCAATCTGCTTCCCTTTCCCTTCCGTGGTGGTGTAGATGAGCATGAAGCTGCCCCAGGCCATGAGAAAGACCAGCATGCTGATCGTCTGGAGGCGGGCTTCATTGTAGTTCTTGGGCAGCTTCCGCCCCCAAAAGGCAAACACAAAGCAGGCCCCGCACAGCAGCGTAATGTAGGCCAGCACGGCCCACAGCCCAAGGAAATGACCCTCGGAGCACCGGAGGAAGATTTCCTTCTTGCTGACCACATCGCTGTGCAAAGAGGGAGGGGAGAAATAAAGCCAGAGGAAGCAGAGCAAAGCCTGCAACCCGCAGCTGATGGCGACAAAGAAGTATGACCCCTGGTACTTGAGCCAATACTTGCGGACCATTGGGAGCTTGTGCGCCATTTTGAAGATGAAGATGATCTGAAAGGAGCGGACCAGAAGGCAGGAGACACACAAGGTGAAGCTGAGGGCAAAGATGGGCTGTCGGATCAGGCAACTGAATGTGGTGGGCCTCCCGACAAAGACGCTAGTGGCAGCGCAGCATGTCAGCAGCGAACCCAGCATGATGAATGCCAGCTTGCCTCCTGCTGCTTTGACCACGGGGGTTTGCCAGTGTGTGGCGAAAACCAGCAGGCAGCTGCAGAGCAGGAATAAGTCGGCGATGCTCAGGATCAGCAAGATGGTGACAGTGGTGTCCTTGAGGTTGAGGAAAGTGAGGGTGGGGGGAAAGCACTGTTGGCTTTTCTGTGGTGACCAGGTGCTTGGTGGGCAAGGGATGCAGGTATCCAGATCTGGAAGAGAGAGGGAGGAGGCCAATGAGCTTACAGCTGTGATCCCCAACATTGTGTTGTGTTGGTACAAAAAGCCCAGCAGGAATCATTTGCATATTAGGTCACACACCCCTGCCAGCACCACCGTTTCACACAAATTAATTCCTGCTGGGCTTTTTCTACAAAAAACAAACTCCAGCAGGAACTAATTTGCATATTAGCCCCCACCCCCAACACCAAGCCAGCCAGAACTGCATTCCTGTATGTTCCTGCTCACGGTGTTTCCTGGCACTCGCTGCTTTTCCAAACCAATGAGCCAATCTTGGCTTTTCCTCCAGGTTATTGGAACAGAAGGGGCTTCAGAAGAACCAGGAAGCATCCATTTGGAAACAGATGCCACTGTTATAGGATGATGTTTGGCTTGGAAACCCCCAGCATTTTGTAACAGCACTCTCTGGCAGCCATTTTATGGTTGGCTGCCTCTCCCGAAGCAGTAGGGATGCCAACCTCAGGTTTACAGCTCATCTCCAGCCTGCAGATAGTTCTCCTGGAGAAAGTAGATGCTTGGAGGGTGGACTCTGTGACATAGTGCCCCCCCCCTGAAGTCCTCCCCTGGCTCCATCCCCAAAACCTCAGGAGTTTCCCAACCTGGATCTGGCAACCCTCCTGCCCTCCCCATTCTCCTCCTGGTGACTGTGAGAATCTGGCAACCCTACCTAGCAGCCATATATTGCGGGGGAGGGGGGTGCACTACTTGTTTGCACACTACCTGTTCTCAGAATCCAAACATGTCCTAAAAGCATATTGTGCAGACCATCAGTTAAGATTTGCCTCACAAGCCCTGCTCTCTGTGCCTCTGCCTTCAGAGGTAATGCTGTGTCAACTATAGATAGGGCTTTTTCAGTACTGGCCTCCTGCCTATGGAATGCCCTTCACCCTGAGGTTCCCTCAGCACCTACACTGCTCTGTTAGGTACCAGGCCAAAATGTTGCTGTTTACTCAGGATTTAAATTGATTTATATATTTACTTCATTTATATCCCACCCTTCTTCCCGGAGGATATTCAAAGTGGATTCCGTTATGAAGGAGGGGCTGTGATTCAGTGGAAGAGCCTCTGCTTTGCATGGAGAAGGTCCTGGGTTCAATCCCTGGCATCTACAGCTAAAAGGACCAGGTAGTAAGGGATGTGAAAGACCTGCACCTGAGACCCTGGAGAGCTGCTGCCAGCCTGAGTAGACACAAAACTGATCTTGATGGACCAGAAGTCTGATTCAGTAACGGCAGTTTCATGTGTGTTCCCCTTGCCTCTCTCTTTTTTTAAATTAAGAGTTTGATATTTTAACACCACCTTTCTCATGTACTTCCAGTCTGTTTTCAACCACAATGAGCTGTGGATTTATCCTGTGGCTGGGTTTTAATTAACAACTTTTAATGCTTTATATTTTATTTTGTAAACTGCTTCAGGCAGGTTGCCCATGGAAGAGGCATTTAAAAAGTCTAAATAAATAAGACTTGAAAATAAGGCAGTGGAGAGCAGGGCAGACTATTTCCTATCATATCCTAAGAATCAATTCCAATTTGTGGGGAAGTGCTTTGAATTTCAATGTGAAGTTTTTTAAAAAATGATGATTCTCACAAGTGCAAAATTCACTGTTTTCAGTGAGAGTCATCCTTTTGCTTCCCAAGGGCTCTCGCAGCTCTGCGCTGATGCAAACACCGAAGACGCTTCAACGGCACAGACTTTGATCTTACATGTTTGATTTGGGTAGGTCCCCTCCAGACAGTCTTCACAGCGACATGAGCATTCATCCAACATTTGCTTGCTTCGGATCTGGCCTTCATCACACACTGTGATGCAAACTGACTGTGGAACCTGGAGAGGAAACATTTGGTGAAGTGGAGACATCTGCCAGGAAAATACACTGCAGGAGAGGATGCGTTGCTGGTTGATAAGAGTATGTACTGCCTTGGGGTACAGCCAATTAGTTTCTTAATGCGAAACCTGTTGGCTCTGATCCAATTAGTAGGGGGCACCTCTCTTAAGTAGGGTTGTTGGTTCTGAGTTGGGAAATACCTGGAGATTTGTGGGTGGAGCCTAAAGAGGGCAGGGCTTGGGGAGGGAAGGGACTAAATTAGGGATGACAACCTCCTGGTGGTACCCGGGGGATGGATCCCCTGGAATTAAAGCTTATCTCCATACAACAGAGATCAGTTCCCCTGGAGAAAATGGATACTTTGGAGGGTGGACTCTGGCAATGTACCCCCACTGAGCCCCGTGTCCTTCCCAGACTCCATCCCCAAATCTCCAGCAGTCTCCCAACCTGAATCTGAATGCCTGCTCCTCTATTCCTACCAGTAGCCAGGGAGAACTGGCAACCTGAGATTTCAATGGGGTATGATGCCATAGAGTCCACCTTCCAAAGTGGGCATTTTCTCCAGGGGAACAGATCTCTGTCACTTGGAGATCAGTTGTAATCCCAGGAGATCTTCAGCCACCACCAGGAAGTGGGCAACTCTTCTTTTAAGTGTCCTATCTGCACAGAGGTTCAGCATTTGTTGCTTAGTCCCAAATGTGGGGATTGTGCCCCGCCCCAGGCACAACATAAACCAAGGAATATCAGCTGTCATTTTTTCCCTATGTCTACCTGGAAACAAGTTCCATGCGAAAAGACTGTGCTTCCAAACCAATCCAAGCCATAGCCAGAAATATTATGATGGGAGTCATCATACAGGAAAGGAGCTGCCTCCCCACCCCCCAATTCAAATCAAAAAGATTCACCCCAGGACTAGCCACCACAGCTATAATTTAGGGTTCTGTAAACTCAGGGCAATTGCTAGATTTGCAGTTTAAAAAATACCAATTGGTTTAAAAAAGAGATGTGTATGCATGCACAAACACTGAGCAAAACAACAAAGTTCAGGTGGCACAGCCAAGATTGAAATAGCAGTGTTGGCCACCAGCACTGTGAAAGGCAGGAGAAATGGAAAATGCTGGGTGTGCTGGGTTCCATTCTTGGCATCCTCAGCTGAAATGCTGACAGGCAATGAGGCTGGGAAAGAAGCATTCTGCTTGGGAACTTGGCAAGCCACTGCTAGACAAAAGCAGGCAGGACTAGTCCAGATCCTTTTCCCAAGCCTTGCTGCTCTGCTCCTGCAGGTGAGGTGAGGTGAGTGGTGTTCAGAAACAGGGCCTTTTCAGTGCTGGCACCTCACTTTTGGAATGCCCTCCCCCTTTAGAGTCACCTCACACCCACCTTCCCTTCTTTCAGGTTCCAGGTCAAAACATTTTTCTTTACCCAGGCTTTTAACTGAGGACTTACATTGTTTTTTAAGTTGTTTTATGGTCTGCTCTAGCCTGAACAGTTTTATGAATATATGAATATCTGGGGACTTTGGGGGTGGAGCCAGGAGCAAGGTTGTGACAAACATACTTGAACTCCAACAGGAATTCTGGCCATCACATTTAAAGGGACTGCACACCTTTTAAATGCCTTCCCTCCATTGGAAATAATGAAGGACAGGGACGCCTTCTTTTGGGGCTCATAGAATTGGACCCCCTGGTCCAATCTTTTTGAAACTTGGAGGGTATTTTGGGGAGAGGAACTGGATGCAATGTTGAAAATTTGGTGCCTCTTACCTCAAAATACATCCCCCCAGAGCCCCAAATACCCGTGCTATCGGTACAAGAACATTCCTATTGCCAAATTCTCCATTATACCCTATGGGAATCAGTCTCCATAGGGAACAATGGAGTGCCCAGCAGACATTTATCCCCCCCTGTCATGTTCTGATGACCCTGAAGCGGGGGAGGGCCTCCAAACGGGGGGATTCCCTGCACCCGCCTGGGGATTGGCAACCCTAGGTTTGCCAGAAGTCAGCTGTGAGTTGATAGCCTATTCCACCACTAGTTGTGCATTACTCTGGAGCAGGTTCTAGAGAGGTGGCATACTCATTTTATGAATGAATGAATGTTTGGTAAGATGGTTTAGGGCGTGACTCCACATAGAGCAGCTTTAGATATTCAAAGAAGACATAACTCATACCTGCACAATGCCCTTTCTGAGATGCTTGTGTGGTTTTTACCTGGCCGTCTGGCGTTGCCCATCTTATTTTGCTGCTAGTAATATTCAGGGTTTCAGAACTAAAATTGCCAATCCTCTTAGCAACTACTGTGCCATTTGTCCAGATCCAGGTAAGCACATCATAGCCAAGGAAAATATCTCCTTGTGAGCTGAATCTGATGGTATAGTTCTGCAGAGGGAAGTTCACGTTGTACAACCAATCATAAAGCTGCAAAGAGAGATGGGGGGGGGGGGAGACATCTGATTCAGCTCCTGAAAACAGTTGACAAAATTTGGGTGGGGAGACACACATTGAACTATGAAAAGTAATCCTGTCAGTTGGTGTAACCCACAAGATTAATTTTGTTTATTGAAACTAGCCAAAGTTACTTGCTAACCTGAGAACTTTCATCCTCAGAGATGTTCGCTTCATTGTGCCATAGGTGAGGAGCAGTGTTCCTTCTAAACTGAGTTAGCGTGAGCTAGTTCACAGATTTTTAGCCTCCAGCTCACATGTTTTTGTCTTAGCTCAGGAAGGATGACTCCAGAGCACAATAATTTATGCACTAGCTCACAACTTTAATGCCAGTAGCTCACAAAGTAGTATTTTTGCTCACAAGACTCTGCTGCTTAGAGGGAACATTAGTTAGGAGGGATCATTCTGTCTAACTTGAAGATAATGACAAGTTGTTTCCACATGGATGTTTCACTCCACTTTGGTTTCCATAGCAGAGTATTGTTCTTTAGCATCCACATGATGACATTCACTAATTCTCCACTTACCAGGTTTTGCCCTGCTTTGCTCTCATATTTCCCAAATCACCTTCACTATGATTTTTTAAAAAGGAAAATGGTTCAAGCATGTTGGCATCCTATCTGGGCACAAAGGTACATGTTTCTAAAGGTCCCACCCCACATTGGTGCTTTTTCCTTCCATTACTCTCTCATGTCTGCTATTTCCCCCCTTGCTGTGCCACCAGATGACTTTTTAAAGGCCTTTAAAAATAGTAATTGCTATTGTGCTATAGGTACAAGAACATACCTATTGCCATGACCTATTAACCTTCTGAATTCCCAGCTTTCATTTTAAAAGTCCCATTACTCCTTTTTGTTGTGGAGACATAAAGGAAAAGCTACAGACAGTTTTTTTGCCCAGATTGTCTGGAAATGAATAGGAAGGGGACTGTGCAAGATAGCTGGAGCAGGTTGGGAATTCAGTATTCCATTGATCTTTTGGATGCTGTGCTGCTGCTGCAAACAACTCTGCACTGTACAGCTTAGCATGCTATTGAGCAGGGCTTTTTTTGTAGCAGGAACTCCTTTGCATATTAGGCTACACCCCCTGGATGCAGTCAATCCTCCAAGAGCTTACAGGACTCTTCTTACAGGGCCTACTGTAAGCTCTTGGAGGATTGGTTACATCAGGGGTGTGTGGCCTAATATGCAAAGGAGCTCCTGCTACAACCCCCCCCCCCCTGAGGATCACTAAATCCTTGCCCTTACCAGAATCATTATCTTGGTCAGGGCCTATCAGGTTGCTTAGCTTCCTTCCATAGTGGGTCTCTAAGCATGGTTGTTAATTACATGGGAACTGCCTTTGAGCACTCAGGAAAACATCCTCTGTTCACACTCATACTGTATCTGCTGATGAGTAGAGTGAGGTCTGCAATTTATTCCCAAGAGTTTCAACTCATCAGTAAACCTTACAGCAGAGCTGAAAGGCAGATATGCAAAAGATTCCAAATGTTGCCGCTGGAATTTTGAATGCCAAATGTCGCCATTGCCTGCCAGCATCACATGCCTTTGAATACAAATTATAATTATTCATGTTGTTTTTTTTTAAAAGTCCAATCTTAATTTTTCATGTTACCAGAGATTCATTGCAGCGATTAATTGTGTTCAGGGAAATATGCAAAATACGTTTGGCTCACCACTGCAGGCTTTGTTTAAAGCTATATGAGGTTCCCAGTCTAACACGTTGGAAAAGAGTCTTGCATTTTCATAGGTGACAAACTGCTTCAAGTGCAAAAGGGGACTGCAAGCAGGGGAGAGTAGACTGGCCCCCCATTCAGTTCGCCAGCACAGCCATCATATATAGAGCATGAAAACTGCATTTAGATCACGAAAGAAATCTAACATTGCCAGCTGTCTTAACATATTGTAATATTTCCAAGTTCCAACCCTTTTTGGTGAGAAAGACTTCTGCCTGAGGCTCTGGGGAGCTGCTGCCAGTCAAAGTAGACAGTATTGACCTGGATAAACCAAGGGTACTTTAGTACTTTGGGTCTCTGAATTCACCCCCCCCCCCCGGCCATAATTTGTTTTCAACAAATAAAAAAGGAAGTAGTGGAATATTTGACAGAGGAAACATTAGGCAGAATGTTCATTAATACCTTGTAAAGTAGATGGTGCTCACGCTGCCATTGAGCTCAGCTGTTTCATGCTATTCCGCATCTTTGCTCTGCTTACTCTCTGGCAATTCCACACAGGAGGAGGAGGAGGAAGAGTTGGGTTTTATATCCCACTTTTCACTACCATAAGGAGTTCACTACCCTAAGCAGCTTATAATTGCCTTTCTTTCCTCTTTCCACAACAGACAACCTGTGAGATGGGGTGTGTGTGCTGAGAAAGCTCTGAGAGGTGTAACTGGCCCAAGATCACCCAGCTGGCTTTGTGTGGAGGAAGAACATCTGATTTTTATATCCCACTTTTCACTACCCAAAGAAGTCTCAGAGTGGCTTACAATCTCCTTCCCTTTCTTTCTCCAAAACAGACACCCTGTAAGGTAGGTGAGGCTGAGACCCAAGGTCACCCAGCTGGCTTCATGTAGATGAAGGGAATCAAACCCACCACTATTAACCACTACACCACACTGGCTCCCACCGGTGCCTTCACCTTCTCTTAGCCCTCTTATCACATACCTGCCAAGGTTCAAAATTGTCATCTCTTTGACAGGATCCCGTATCACACTTGAGACGCAAGTGCAGAGCCTCTGCTACAGCGTAGATGGCAGCATAGGTGTAGAAGGACCAGTGCCAAATGGAAGACTTTAAAATGTTAGCCAGAGATTCCTGAGGCAACCAATGACACTCTTCACACAACTGGCTGCAACTCTCTGTTTCAGCCCGTTTTTCAGACCCAGAGAACACCAGGCTGGTTCTGTTACTTAACACCTTACAGCGCATGGTTCTCTCCACAAAACGTGTGAACTGCGGTAACTTAATGGGCTTGATGGTCAGACCGATGACAGTGCCGGTTTTCTCAATGCCTGGTATTGAGGCAACTAAACTGGATAAGACCCATGACTCCAGTGCAAGCCAAACTTTGCCCGTCACCTTCAGCTCGACAACAGTTTTGAAGAATTTATAGGCAGCATCTTCTTCTGCATAAACGATTGTGATGTTAGTTTTCGCTTTCACAGTGCTACTCACAATCCTCTGGAGCTGGATCTTCGCAATCTCATCATCCCCCATCATTACCCCTCGGTAGGTAATGCAGATATTCCTAGCGGAAGCTTCAGCAACCAATGTCTGGATTGCTTTCTTGCTTGATTTTGTGCCACTGCCCACAGCAGAAACCCACTTCCACTCAAAGGCTTGTATCAGCGAAAGGATTCCGTAGATCTGGTGGTTCTCATTGGGCACCATGCGGAACAGGAGTGGGAAAAGATTTGGGTCAGTGAATCGCTGGTCTTTGGCACTGTAGCTGATCTGGAGGGACAGACGAGAGAGGAACACCCACCTCCCCCATATTAGTGTAGGATATCCATATTGTCAATGAAATAAGCCGTACAAAGTCTGTTTCTTATTAGGTTTATTGCAGTCTGGAGGATAAAGATTGTGTGGATGCCAGCAACATATGCAAAAATGGAGGTGGTAGCTCCACAAAAGCATGCAGGAATCTGGCTGAATTGACCCAAGGACCTATCAAGACAACAGGCTGCGTACATCATTTATCCTCTTTACCTCTCCATGGTCCTGTTCCCCCATCTTTATTTATTAAATATTTACATCCCACCTTTTCTCCGTTTGACTCAAGGCAGCTAACCAAGTAAAAAGTTGCAAGAACACAAAACCAAAGAGTCTGTTAACAAAACAAAGCAAAAATGTGCGGACATTGTTTAAAAATGCAGCCAAATTGGCCTGAAAAGTTTGTGTGTGCTATCTGCATAGCGACCTTAGACTTCCTTGATGGTCTCCCATCCAAATACTAACCCAATCTTGCTCAGTTTCTGAGATCTGACAGGATCAGGCTAGCCTGGGTCATCCAGGTAGGCGCAAACAGTTTACCCACCACCAAATGCCTTCTGAAACAAAACTGCCTTGCATGACTTCCTAAATGCAGCCAGTGAAGATGCCTGCTGCATCAACTCTGATCAGGGCTTTTTTTTTGTAGCAGGAACTCCTTTGCATATTAGGCCACACACCCCTGATGTAGCCAATCCTCCTGGAGCTTACAGTAGGCCCTGTAAACTCTTGGAGGATTGGCTACTTCAGGGGTGTGTGGCCTAATATGCAAAGGACTTCCTGCTACAAAAAAAGCCTTGATTCTGATTGGCCATTCCAGAGGACTGAACGTAGTGCAGAAAAAGCTTGTGACCTAGCTAGAAAGGGCACTGCCTGGAGAAGACTGTCTGAGGAATGGAGCTGGGGCATGAGAACATGTCTTCATTTGCTGACTTTTATACCTCTTGTTGCCGCTGGATATGAACTACAATGTCACCCAGTATCCAGTTTGATAGGGACACTGTGGTCCTTGTAGTTGTGCACTCCACTGCTCTGACATAACCATTAAAAGGATCAAGTAACAGATGATGAGAAAGACTTCAGCCTGAGACCCTGGGAAGCTGCTGCCAGTCAGAGTAGACACTATTGACTTGGATAAACTAATGGTCTGGTTCAGTAACGCCAACTTCATGTGCATAGAGAGCCAGGCAGCCTAGACTCTGGAAGCTGAATTCAGAATTCCTGGGCGGTAAATCCTACATTTTGATCAATGGCATCGTGCCATGTGATATTTAAATGGCACCTTTGTGGTGTCAGTCACTGTTTATTATAGACCCTATTGCTGTGAATGGACAGGCAAAGTTTGCTGCTTAGATATGTGATAAGGGTCAGATTTTCAAAATGGTTTCAATTGGAGTCTCAAGGACCCTGCCCTGTCCATTATGAATGCACAATGGTGGGAAGGGAGAAGCAGAAGGTAACTCCCCGCAAAAGATGTTAATTCTAAGGTGATCTGTATGACTTCTGTTTTATTTCCACCAAAACACTACATTGTTATTCAAATACACAGGTCTAAATGCTAGCCTGAACCAAGAATATTATATATGCAACACTGGAGGTTTCCTCATTTTAATTACTTGAAGACACTAGTTCTGATACTGACTATTTAGATTTTCTTTAGGCTTGTTGTAATATGCTTATTTATTTTCTTATTAGCTTGGGCGGGGTTCGTCACCACTCACCCAGGGGGTCTCAGGGTGATTTACAGCACTTAAAACCATAATGTTAAAAACCAACAAAATCAAATAATGCATGTAAAAGGAGCCAACTGCAAATACAATGTCCTCCCGTGGTTTCTTGCATACCTTTTAACACAGATCTTAGAACCGTTAGAACAGTTATACTATCAACTCCTCCCAGAACACAGAATAACAACTAGAATCAATACCAAACCAACTCAAATGCTCAAGTGCATACCCAGATTGGGCAACTACTTTTGCAATTATATATCAAAAAGCACAATTAGATCAGTCACTCTTTCGGCTTACACAGGAATAGGGTTCCCAGGTCCGACTCAAGAAATATCTGAGGACTTTGGGGGTGGAGCCAGGAGCAAGGGTGTGACAAGCATGATTGAACTCCAAAGGGTGTTCTGGCCATCACATTTAAAGGGACCACACACCTTTTAAATGCATTCCCTCCATTTAGAAGTAATGGAGGATAGGGGCACCTTCTTTTGGGGCTCATAGAACTGAACCACCTGGTCCCATCTTTTTGAAACTTGGGAGGTGTTTTGAGGAGAGGCACCAGATGCTATGCTGAAAATATGGTGCCTCTACCTCAAAAATCAACCCCTCCCCCAGAGCCCCAGATATCCACTGATTGATTCTCCATTATAACCTACGGGAACTGGTCTCCACAGGGAATAATGGAGTGTGCAGCAGACATTTCCCTCCCCGCCCTTTCTGATAACCCTGAAGTGGGGGGAGAGCTTCCAAACTGGGGGATCCTCTGCCCCCAACTGGGGATTGGGAACCCTACCTGAGAAGGATTGTCCTATCAAACTTAAAAAGCTCATGTACATTTTTAAAGAAAGCAACACAAAGGAAAACAGAAGCTCAATGACACTTTGGTAGCTCACCTGTGGAAGACGGTAAAGCGTGAGGACCCGGGAGGTCAGGAGTGTCATGTCAGCCAAATCAGGTCCCACAACAGCAATCATTTTATTAGAACCTCTTTCTAAGCTGTGCAACCGGTCTGGAGCCAACTGCAGAGCAGCCTGCAAGTAAACACTCTCATCGCAGGTATCCCACACGTGGTACCCCAAGATGACATTGGGGAGCATGTGGGAGGAATTGTTGATTTCTTCCACTGCCAACCGCATCGCTTGAAACTGGCTATAGCCCCATGAATTTAATCTGTGGAAAATGAAAACAGGGCAAAAATCAGGCACAGAAAACAGAATATCAAGGACTGAAAACATGCTTCAGGTGTTCAAACAGAGTTAGTCCCAGTCTAAGCCCACTGATTTCTGCACAGGATTGTAGTAGGAGCGTGGAGGAACAAGAGAAGCCGCTCCTCAGGAATAATCCTCGTATGGGAAAAGGCTGCCTCCCGTTCCCTTTTTTCTCCCTTCAGTGTCCCAACCCATGTGGCAACACTCAGACTTTTGATTGCATGTTCAATCCAACCTGCAAATGGGTATGAGCCTGCTACATGTGCCTTCTCTGTTACAGGACCCACCCTATGGAATGGCCTCCCTGAAGAAGTCAAAAAGGCTCCCGCTCTCCTGGCTTTCTGCAAACCAGGCAAAAGTGAATGATTCAGGAGGGCTTTTCTGTGCAGGTAACAGGGTTGTAGTGTACCCAAAAGCTCACTTGGATAAATGATTATGGCCTGTGGTCTGCATGTATAGCTTTTTGTTAGTAGGATCCTGTTACTTAATTTTGCATCACTTACTGTGTTGTGCTAATACTTAGGCTTTGTTTCAGTTCTGCTTTTAGATTTCTGGTTGGTTGCAGATCTCTCCCATCCAGACCCTACAGCATTATTTACTGGGTGTTGCATTCTGTCAATGGTATTGACCCTCTCTGTGTATCTGCCTTGAGTCCCAGTGAGAAAGGCAGACTATAAATAACATAAAGAAATAAACTGCATTGTGCAGGGCTTGGATTAGATGACCTTGGGGGTCTCTTCCAACTCTGATTCTATGAAACTTCAAAGCACCCAGGGCCTGTTCTAGGTTTGGGAGAGGGGGATGGGTAGACAGCACCCTGGGGGCCCCATCTGCCCAGGACCCCTCATGCCTTCATTTCCACACCTATATTCATGCTCCACTCACCCATGCATCCTTCTCCCACCTGCAAGTCCTCCAAAGCTCATTTGCCTTCATCATCTGCACACCTGTTCCCTGACAACACTGGCCATTATATGCAGCTGGAAGTGCTGCTGCTGCTGTTGCTACCAAGAGTGACATCTCTGTGTGCCACCCGCATCCCCCCCCCCTCAATGATCCTGGGCAATTGGGAGCACGAGTGCAGAGGGGTAGCATTGGCAGGAGAGACTGGGGTAAGTAGTAGTGGGCCCCACCAGAAGCCCTGGACCCTGGCAGGTGCCTCACCTGAGGGCAAGGTGTTTTTTTTTCCTGGAAAAAGAGGTGCTAGAACTCTCAAAAGGGAAATGAAGGAGAAACACACAGGTGCCCTTCATGAACTTTTAAACATTTTTTGAGAATTTTGTTCTCGGGAAAAGGTTCCAGAACTCTGTTCTGCTGCATTCCCCCAAGGGAAAAAAGCTGTGCTTGAGGGAGGGACGGTGGGGAGGGGCGGTGGTTCAGTGGTAGAGCATCTACTTGGTAAGCAGAAGGTCCCAAGTTCAATCCCCAGCATCTCCAACTAAAAAGAGTCCAGGCAAATAGGCATGAAAAACCTCAGCTTGAGACCCTGGAGAGCTGCTGCCAGTCTGAGTAGACAATACTAACTTTGATGGACTGAGGGTCTTATTCAGTATAAGGCAGCTTCATATGTTCATATGTATGTTGATGCCAGACCTGAAAGCAGCTCATTCCTGGAATATAAGGGTTCACTCACTCTGTACACAAGGGCAGTTCCGGTTTCCACTCTCCAGTGCTCCATGTGGTGTTGTAATGAACAGGAAACAGGCCGCCAATAACAAAGTCCCCAGCTAGGCTGAAAAGAGTCTCGCAAGGGTCATAGGCACCACCATGAGCCACAAGAAGGACAGCTATCAAAAGCCACACGGACATGACCAGTTGGGTCCAAAGACAAGCAGTGCTGTTGTAGGGAGATGGTCTCACTGTTCCTGTAGTGGAACCAGAGGCAGGATACTTCCTGGACACCACAGCGGTTTTTCTTAACCTCTGTCAGTTTGATGTTCCTCTGAGTGCTGCTAAGGGGCAGCTTTGTGCCTTTTGGAGGAAGTCAATTTGGTTGGATTTGGGGGTGACAGAGCTCATGTTTTCCATGCATCTGCACCTGCTTTGCTTAATGGAGTCAGCCAGTTGAATGAGGAATCAGCTCAGCCAACCAAAGGAAGCAGATTTGGAGAGGCAGGGAAAAAAGCTCTGGTTTGTTTAGAAACTGCAAGGGCTACTGAAACCTAATTGCACACACAGGAGTTCTTTGGCTACCATAGCAGTTGCTTTCTTATGGAGCTAAGGAATGCCAATTCCCATGCTTCTTTTGTTTCAGACACATGATGCAGTAGAAACTTTTATGGTGTGCTATCAATTGTCAGAGATATCATATGACCACATACTGGCAGGATTTCCCTGACTTTTCACAACTGTCTTTCACTGTTCCGGTTCTCCCCATCACTAGTGCATAGGAGGAGAGGGACTGCAGCCCTACATGACTGATTAGTGGTGGAAAGTGCTATCCATCTGTAGCCGACTTATGGTAACACTATAGGTTTTCCAAGGCAAGAGACAAACAGGTGATTTGCTATTCCCTGCCTCTGCACAGTATCCCTGGACTTCCTTGGTGGTCTTCCATCCAAATACTAATTTGGGCTAACCCTGTTTAACTTCTAAGAGCTGACAAGATTGCTCTAGCCCAGAAGTCCCAGACATGGTGCCTTGGTACCTGCTGAAACCATTCCTGGCATCCACCAACTGGTTTAGAAAGTGGGTGGAGCCAGGTGGGGATTAACACAGCAAGGTTTCTGATTGGTCATTGGAAATTTGATTGACTGTGCAGATTTTTAAAAATGTTATTTTGGCAACAGCTGCCACCTCAGCACAAGGATCTTCACTGTGTGACTGAAAGTAAGCTAGCAGCCATTTTGTGGCTGACTGGGCCTCCTGTGACAGCCATTTTGTGACTGTGGCTGCTGGCACCACTGTGTCAGAATTTCAAAGGGGCCCACAGGCTCAAAAAGTTTGAGGACCCCAGTCTAGCCTCTGCCTTCCAGGTCAGGGTATCTAAAAGATTATATTAGGCTTATGTATTTAAAATCTTTTCTCCTGAAATTGTCAGGACCCCAGACAGGTAGCTGCAGAATTATAAAATGCAATAAAATGGTATTTTAAAATCATCACATAATTAAAAACATTAAAATAATAAAGACCCCATTAAAACCACCATTTTAAAAACACAGGAAGAAAAATATTCCATTTGGCTCAGGATCAGATTGGCCCCAAATCTCAGCAGAACAGTTCTGTTTTACAGCCACACTCAGGGCTTTTTTTGTAGCAGGAACTTCTTTGCATATTAGGCCACACCCCTCTGATGTAGCCAATCCTTCAGAAGCTTACAGTAGGCTCTGTAATAAGAGCCCTGTACGCTCTTGGAGGATTGGCTACATCAGTGTGTGCCTAATATGCAAATGAGTTCCTGCTACAAAAAAACCTCTGGCCATACTACAAAGCCAGGAAGGTAGAAGTCAGAGCCTGGAGGCTGTTCTACAGAACTGGGATGTCTACCAAAAAAGGACATTGTGGAACACACCCTAGACCCCCTACAAAGACAGCTTCTTATAGCAAATGAAGGCAACAAAACTGCACAATTTGAGAAAGCCTTTTTGGCTTTCTGTCTGTGAGGTAGGATTGGTGATCCCCCAGCTTGGAGGCCCTCCCACGCTTCAGGGTCATCAGAAAGCAGGGGGAGGTCGGGAAATGTCTGCTGGGCCCTCCATTATACCCTATGGTGACCGGTTCCCATAGGGTATAATGGAAAATCAATCTTTGGGTATTGGGGACTCTGGGAGGGCTGTTTTTTGAGGTAGAGGCACCAAGTCTGCAGCATAGCAGCCAGTGCCTCTCCTCAAAAAAACTAAAATTTCAAAAAGATTGGACCAGGGGGTCCAATTCTATGAGCCCCAAAAGAAGCTGCCCCTAGCCTCCATTATTTTTAAATGGAGGGAAGGCATTTAAAAGGTGTGTAGTTCCTTTAAAAGTGATTGAACTCCAAAAGGAGTTCTGGCAATCATGTTTGTCACACCCTTGCTCCTGGCCCAACCCCCAAAGTACCCCATATATTTCTTGAGTTGGACCTGGCAAGCCTACTGTGAAGATAAAATGGAGGAGAGGATATGAGCCACTCTGGGTCCTCATTGGAACAAAATATGGGGTATAAATAAATCAGACAGACGGACAGTTCTTTCCACAGAAAAAACACACAAAAATACAGTTATTTCTGGGGGTACCAGGTCTGTTTTGGAAAATACCTGGAGACTTTGGGGGTGGATCTGGGAGAGGGCGGGGTTTGGGGAGAGCCTCAGCATGGCACAATGCTATAGAACCCACCCTCCAAGGCAGCCATTTTCTCCAGGGGAGTTGAGCTCTGCCAACTGGAGATCAGTTGTAAAAGCAGGAAATCTCCAGGCCGCATCTGGAAGCTGGGAACCCTAGTTATTTCGTGCATTTAAAAAATTAGCCAGAGACTTTTGTGTAACATTAAGAGGGCTTGCATTTCAAGAGCGTTTTTTGTGGGGGTTGTTTTTTTTTAACCACTGAACATGCAAAATTGATGGGGCAGTTCAGATTTGTACCCTTAGGGCAAATTTCAGTG
The DNA here is from genome assembly GCF_032191835.1 of Heteronotia binoei. Lineage (NCBI taxonomy): Eukaryota > Metazoa > Chordata > Lepidosauria > Squamata > Gekkonidae > Heteronotia > Heteronotia binoei. Next base: position 22,987,185 of record NC_083240.1, read on the forward strand.
AATCTGCTGGGACAGTTGTAACTTTTCCAACCAATTGTATGCTTCTGAAGTGACATACAGGATACCTTGAGCAGAAATTGGAAAGGTAGGAGAAACATTTTCCAAAATAAATGCACAAAAGATAAATATTTACAAATCTTTACAAGCAGAGCCCAGGCGGACAGTAAGATGCCATTCTAATGTTTACAGTTGGTGCTTTGCATAATCTCCTAGCAGTCATGCCAGGTTTGGTGCAACCATTTCCACAATCCCGTTTGCAAAGCAGTGCCCGTTCCGTTGGCAGTGGCCTTGGTTACTGTATGGTTCACCGACTGCAATTGTGCAGGTGCAAAGGAGCATGCTTTGTAAGACTGCTGGGGCAGTTGATACTGTCTGGTGCACTCAAGGTTCCCAGCTGCGGGATGATTCTGTTTAGAGGTTTTTTCCCCCCATGAGCCTCTGCAAGTGAGGACACAGAGGGTCAAAGCACTCAAGGGGCATTTGTTGCTGGCTGCAACAGTGTCATGTTAAATTCATTTGTGGCACAGATTACTTAAGAAAATAAGAGAAGCCATGTTGGATCAGGCCAGAGGCCCATCCAGTCTAACACTATCACACAATGGCCAAAAAACCCCAGGTGCCATCAGAAGGTCCACCAGTGGGGCAAGGACACTAGAAGCTCTCCCAGTGCTGCCCCCTATGATTTCCATGATGTCAATATCATAGCATGGTATAGGTGGGCTGTGGAGCTTTGGATTTCCTGTATGTAGAACAGGTGCCTTGTTACACCTATGAAACACACAGGTACTGCTATAGATACCTCTATCTTTACCCTAAAGAGCAAATCACTTTTGGAGAAAGGCTTTTTAAACAGCAGGTGCCATTTGTTTTTGCCATGCCTGTGTTTTTAAGCCACAGTGGAAGGTTTGATCATAAAACAGCTCTCAGCATCCTTTGCAGCTGAGCCCAGGATCCCTTCCGAAGTCTGATGCCTCCTTATCAGGACTGACTTATCAGATGGTCTTGAAGTAGGTGCCGAAGTGGGTCTGGAGGGTGATCTGCCTCATCCAGGGCACCAACCAGCCACACCATGCAGTGCCATCCTAAGCAGAGTTACATCCTTCTATACCGGTGGACTTCAACAGTCTTAGATGGGTGTAACTCTGCATAGGATTGCAGTATTGTGTGTGGTATGTCCTGTCAAGATGCTTCTGACTTTAAGAGAGCCTGAGTTATATGGTAGCTCTTTTCCTGCTGCCTTCAACTTCTTCCTAGCATTATTGTCTTTTCCAGTGACTCATCTCTTCTCATAATGTGATAATCTCAGTTTAGACACTGTGGTAGTCCACAGTATCCACGAAATATTGCAAAAAAAAAAAGAGAGAGGTAAATTTACATTTATTCCATTAGATTCAGTTCACATTCAGATTTGCAGCCAAAAGGAGAGTAAGAAGCCTAATCCCAAAAGTGCTCTGCCTATCACAAGTGACCAGCTGAATCAGGCATCATGTGTGTGTGGGAGTATGAGGGCACTGTATCTTGCAGGAGAGATCTACAGAGACATGTGTCTCCTTGAAAGGCCATGTAGAGAGTGTGAGAGGACAAAGCGAGACAGAGGAGGGATCAGAGGGCAGCTCCCAAATTAAGACTAAGAGAGACATCCCATTCAAGGGGATAACACCTATATACACTTCGAGTGATGTAGTGCCCCCCCCCCCCCAGTGTCTAGGCACACTGAGCACTTCAACATTAACGTCTTCTAAAACATTCTATAATTCAGGGGTGGCCAACGTTAGCTCTCCAGATTTTTTTTTTTGCCTACAACTCCTATCAGCCCCAGCCAGCATGGCCAATGGCTGGGGATGATGTTAGTTGTAGGCAAAAACTATCTGGAGAGCTACCGTTGGCCACCCCTGCAATTAATAGCCTTGCTCAGTTATTGAAAATGAAGGGCCATGGCTTCCTTGACTGAATTAATTACCGTAATTTTGTGTTGGGGCTTCCTCTTTCCCTACTGCCTTCCATTTCCCCTAGTATTGTTGTCTTTTCCAGTGAGTCTTGTCCTCTCATGATGTGACCATAGTTAAATAGCCTCAGTTTGGTCATTTTAGCTTCACAGGAAGAGTTCAGGCACTCACTGATTTGTCTTTCTTGACCATCCATGGTATCCATAAAACTCTCTTCCAACACCACATTTCAAATTAATCCACTTTCTTCCTGTCAGCTTTCCTCAATGTCCAGTTTTCACACCCTTGCATAGTAACAGGGAGCACTTATGGCATCACTTAAACTGATCTTGGTCTCCAGCAACATTCGTATTTAGTTCCTGCATTACTGTGGCTGACAGTCTGTAGATACTCAGGGTGCATTCACACTACACTAAATAATGCATTTTGCAACTGGATTTTTACTGTGTAAGAACAGCAAAAATCCAGTTGCAAAATGCATTTTTTAGTGTAGGGTGAACACAACCTATGTCACAGACTCAAGTGGATTGCAGAAATCTCTGCTAGGGAGTCGATCCCATTGGGGTGGGGGTGGGGTTTCATGCATTTTTACAAGCCCCACCTGGAAGGAAGGTTGCCTCTGTGACTCTGCCCCTCCCTTAAGCAAAGTGTTAGCATTTAAATGAGTGGCTAGCTGATTCCTATTTTTGTTGGGTTAAAAACCTTTCCCAAACTGTTCAGTAAGCAACGGACCTGTGGTTTTCCGGCACCCTATCAAGAACTGTAAAGATTTCTCGAGCAAGATAAGAAAATAATATAAAAGATACAAAAATTAAGATGGCTAAACAAATGCAGACAGGAAGCCTGCTTTGCGTAAGGCATGTGCTACAAATGGTGAGGCATTTCAGGGCATTTCCCCCTGGAGGGGGCAGAGATCAGTAGCAGAGCACAGGCTTGGCATGAAGGAAAAAGTTTCAATTTCTGGCAGGAAGGTCAAACAGTCCCACATAGGGTTGCCATATGCCAACCTCCAGGTGGAGCCTGGAGATCTCCTGTGTTTACATCTGTTGTCCAGACTGCAGAGATCAGTTCCTCTGGAGAAAATAGCTGTTTTGGAGGGTGGACTCTCTGGCATTATACCCTGCTGAAGTCTCTCCCATCTTCAAACCCTGCTCACCCCAGGGTCCACCTTAAGGTTGCTAGGTCTGAGTTGGAAAATACCTGGAGACTTTGGAAGTGGATCCAGGAGAGGGCAGAGTTTGGGGAGAGAAGGAGCCTCAGCATGGTACAATGCCATAGAGTCCACCCTTCAAAGCAGCCATTTTCTCCAGGGGAGCTAAACTCTCCCAGCTAGAGATCAGTTGTAAAAGTGGGAGATCTCCAGGCCCCACCTGGAGTCTGGCAACTCTAGTCTACCTGCCAGATCTTCAGGAATTCCACAACCCATAGCTGGCAACCCTAAATTGAAATGTGCTGCAACCTCATTCCATTCCCTACAGATCAGCTTCTGCAGTCCCCAGCTTGTGTCCAGACATAGACCAAGTCCTATGAAGGAAGGTTAATAATAATAATAACATTTTTATTGAAGGTTGAAGGAGCTGGGCATGTTTAGCCTGGAGAGGAGGCAGCTGAGGGGTGATTGGATCACCATCTTCAAGTACTTGAAGGGCTGTCATCTAGAGGATGGTGTGGAATTGTTTTCTGTGGCCCCACAAGGTAGGACCAGAACCAATGGGTTGAAATTAAATCAAAAGAATTTCCGGCTCAACATTAGGAAGAACTTCCTGACTGTTAGAGCGGTTCCTCGGTGGAACAGGCTTCCTCAGGAGGTGGTGGGCTCTCCTTCCTTGGAGGTTTTTAAACAGAGGTTAGATGGCCATCTGACAGCAATGAGGATCCTGTGAATTTAGGGGGAGGTGTTTGTGAGTTTCCTGCATTGTGCAGGGGGTTGGACTAGATGACTCTGGAGGTCCCTTCCAACTCTATGATTCTATGATAATATCATACGTGGCATGGGTTCTTCTGAATGCCCAGTGCCCAGTTAGGATCAGGAGTCAAGACTGTGGTGCATGTGGAGATGGGGCTTTGGCCTTCCCCCTGCCACACCACTTTCTCAGCCCTGGTCTGTTGGGCTTGTTGGAAAAGCCCATATATACCCCGGGGGACACATGGGTTTCTCCTTACAACGTCCCCTGGAACAGTTTCAGGATAGGAAAATGGCTCAGGTGGGAAAGCTGAAGCCCCTTCTCCGTGTGCACCACGGTGCTAATCCTGGTCCCCTGTCACATGGGTGGGGGGAGTTCTGCAAAACTGTCTCACACTGTCAGGCTGTCTCAGTGCTGTGACTGCCGAGGTGGCGAGCATCATTGTCGGACAGCTCTTGTAGCTGTAAGGTTGCCAGCTCTGGATTGGGAAATACCTGGAGATTCTGGGAGTGAAGCCTGGAGAGGGAGGGGTTTGAGGAGGGGAGAGACCTCAGGGAAGTATAATGACATAGATCTGCCCTCCAAAGCAGCTATTTTCTCCAGGGGGACTGATCTCTGCAGTCTGGAAATCTGCTATAACACTAGGAGACCTCCGGGTGCCAGCTGGAGGATGGCAATCCTATTCCAACTACCCCACTCCAAGTTCTCAGGCTGTTGATAGGTTTAGCAGTAATCAAAGTCGGAATCAGCAGGTAGAGGGCAACAGTCAGCCGCACATTTGGGAACATTAAATCTCTTTGTTCAATGCATCAAATTGTATGAAAACAAGGAGGGGAAAGAAATGGGGGAAGGGCACTGTAGGAGCCCCTGCATGGATGCAGGGAAACCTTAGGTTAGGGGCACAGATAATCTAGGGTTTCATACGCATTTGAGAAATCAAATATTATTGCTTGTTGTTGTTCAGTCACACAGTCAAGTCCGATTCTTTGTGACCCCATGGACCAAGTCACGCTAGGCCCGCCTGTCTTCTACCATCCTCCGAAGTCTGCTCCAATTCATATTAGTTACATCAGTAACACTGTCCAGCCATCTCATCTTTTGCTGTCCCCTTCTTTTGCCTTCTGTCTTCCCCAGCATCAGGGTCTTCTCCAGTGAGTGCTCCCTTCTCATTTGGTGGCCAAAGGATTTGAGCTTCAGCTTCAGCATCTGACCTTCCAGGGAGCAGTCAGGGTTGATCTTCTTGCAGTCCAAGGGACTCTCAAGATTCTTAGGTGCTTCTAAAAAAGAAATACAATTCCAACTGCATTTGGAATAGCAAAGTTATTGCTTAGGTGCTTCTAAAAAAGAAATACAATTCCAACTACATTTGCAATAGCAAAGTTTCAAGTTCTTCTCAGCTCTGCTTAGGTGCAAAGATTCCTTCGTAGGTGCAAAGAAGAGTTCTTGCCTGCCCTGAAATTGCTGGGACTTGGTGTCCTGACGCCACCTTGCGGTAGACAGCCACCACTACCTTGCTGTAAGAAATTCATGGACCTTGTTCCAATTCAAAGGACAGCTTGGAATTTTTCTACTCCAGAACCAGAAGGAAGTTGCAATTTGTTGGATGTATGGATGGAGAGAACAATTCCTGCATTTTAAAAAAACTATCTTTGCTGGAGTATTTGGCATTCTCAGGAATGAACATGACTAATCTCCAATCCTATCAAATTAACATTACGAATCATAATTTAGTAGGTCTGGAAATTTCTCTGATAAACTGAAATCTGTACTAAAGATTGACCTGGATAGTGCAGGATATCCCAATCTCATAAGAGTTCAGAAGCTGAGGAGGATTGGCCCTGGTTTGTGTTTGGATGGGCGACCAACAAGGGAGTTCAGGGCTTCTAGGAAGAAGCAGGCAGAGCCAAAGCACCTCTGAATATCTCTTCCCGTGAATATTCTGCAGGGTCACCATAAATTGGCTGCAACTAGAGGGCAAAAGAAACAAAACCCACTAAAAATTTGTGCAACACTTGTTACTTCTCCTCAGGGAATCCTTGGAATTGGTGTAGTGGTTAACTGCACAGACTCTTATCTGGGAGAAGCCGATTTGATTCCTCACTCCTCCACTTGCAGCTGCTGGAATGGCCTTTGGTTAGCCATAGCTATTGCAGGAGTTGTCCTTGAAAGGGCAGCTTCTGTGAGAGCTCTCCCAGCCCCATCTACCTTACGGGGTGTCTGTTGTGCAGGAAGAAGATATAGGAGATTTAAGCTGCTCTGAGTCTCTGATGCAGAGAGAAGGGTGGGTATAAATCTGCAGTCTTCTTCTTCTAATTCAGCGAATGTGGGTGTGATACACCTAAAGGTAAAAGTCAGCACCAAAGTAGAGATCTGAAGATAGAGCCTGAGGTTTGGGGAGGGGGAAAATTCAGTGGGGTGTGACACCATATAGAGCCTCCTCTCCAAAGCAGCCATTTGGTACAGGTAGGGTTGCCAGCCTCCAGGTGGGGTCTGGAGAGTGCCCCAAAATTATAACTGAGCTCCAGAATAGAGAGATAAGTTCCCTTGGAGAAATTTTTCACAATCAGTTTCCACAACAATAAGAGAAAGTTCTATGAAACACTCTACACGCTCCTTTTGTTGGCCCCTCAGAGGAACTGGTTGGCCACTATGTGAGACAGGATGCTGGACTGGATGGAACACTGGTCTGATCCAGCAAGGCTCTTCTTCTTATGAAGCCTTTTAAACTCAATATAAAGAGCAGGAACCACAACTGATCTCAAGACTACAGAGATCGGTTTCTCTGAAGAAAATGTTGGCTTTAGATAAATGACTCTATGGTACCCTACCCCACTCTTCCCTTCCCAAATCCTGCCTCTCCAGGCCCCACCCCCAAATCTGCAAGTATTTCTCAACCCTTAGCTAGCCAACCTAAGATCAGATGACTGTTTGAGAGAGAATCTTTGGGATGTCATCCAATCATGCTTTCATTAGTTGAATAGTCCAAAATGGTCTGTTGATGTTTCTGCCATAGGGGGACATGATGAGGGGTGACATGATAGAGGTTTACAAGATTATGCATGGGATAGAGAAGGTAGAGAAAGAAGTACTTTTCTCCCATTCTAAAAATAAAAGAACTCATGGGGACTCATTGAAATGGTTGAGCAGTTGGGTTAGAACAGATAAAAGGAAGTACTTCTTCACCCAAAGGGTGATTAACACATGGAATACACTGCTGCAGGAGGTGGCGGCAGCTACAAGCATAGCCAGTTTCAAGAGGGGATTGGATAAACATATGGAGCAGAGGTCCATCAGTGGCTTAGCCATTGCGTATTGATGGAACTCTCTGTCTGGGGCAGTGATGCTCTGTATTCTTGGTGCTTGGGGGGCCCACAGTGAGAGGATTTCTAGTGTCCTGGCCTCACTGGTGAACCTCCTCATGGCACCTGGGGTTTTTTAGCTACTGTGTGACAGAGTGTTGGACTGGATGGACCACTGGCCTGATCCAATGTTCTTATGAAATGGTTGGTCTCCTACTAGCACAGTTGAAGTATCTAGGAATACAAGGCAAAGATGATCGTAAGATAGGAGAGTCGATATGATGTAGTAATTAAAGTACTGGACTAGACTCCGGAGACCCAAGTTCAAATCCGCATTCTGATGTGGGGTTTTATCTCTTTCCCTTCTTTTAGGGCCTGAGGAAAACACCTATAGCAGACAGAAGGAGCAACCCAAAGCCCCATCCCTCAGATTTTTCTCCCTAATGTTATTGACACTGCAGCAATTAAGGTAGAGAGAAAACAGATAAAATAAAAGAAGGTGGAGTTACAGAAGAGGGCATGAAAGAATGAAGGGAATTCCAGAGCTATTTATCTTGTTGCCCCTCCTCCGTTCCTTTGAAAGCAAGCAGGAGTACCCTGACCTAGGGAGCCCAGGCAAGCCCAATCCCAGAAGCTAAGCAGGGTTGAACCTGGCAAGCACTTGGATGGGAGACCTCCCTGGAATACAAGGGCCGGGAGGCAGAGGCAGGCTGTATCAAGCCACTTCTCTGAACATCCTCCATGCCCCCAATAGGGGTCACCAGAAGTTACCATGATTTCCAGGCATGAACACACACACTCAGATACAAAAAATACCCCTCAAAGCAAGCACGAGTGAAAGTGCTTGCACATTTCCCATAATGTTTTTTAAAATGTCTTTTAATTTTAATCAACTGTTTTAATTTTAATTAATTTACACTATGTTGTATTTCTGTCGTTGTGAACCACCTTGAGCCCTGTGAACTCGGGGAAGGGCGGTATATAAATTAAAATTATAAATAAAATAAATTATATCTCTGTAAGGAAAGGGGCCAGAGACTTTTTTTAAAGGGAAAAAACTTTTTTAAAGGAAAAAAACTGGAAATGCAGAGAAGGAATGACATAAAGCTAAAGGGGTGCTGTCCCCCCATGCCCTCTGTAGCTAAAGACCCAGGGATTGGGCAGACAGAGGATGAGAATAATTCAGTTCATTTAATTCACCCATTTAACTCAGTTTTTCCCCAATGGGATGCAAAGCAACATCATTCTCCTCTCTTCCATTTTATCCTCACGACAACCCTGGGAGGTAGGTTAGGCTTAGAGTGTGTGATTGGCCCAAGGTCACCCTGCAAGCCTCCATAGCATGAGTGGGTATTCAAACCTGGGTCTCCCAAATACTAGTCTAGCTCTAATAGGGTTGCCAGCCTCCAGGTGGGGCCTGGAGACCTCCTGCTTTTAGCTCCCCTGGAGAAAATGGATGCTCTGAAGGGTGGACTTTATGGCAGTGTACCAAGCTGAGGCCCCTCCACTCCCCAACCCCCCCCCCCACTCCCAGATCCACCCCCAAAGTCTCCAGGTATTTTCCAACCCAGACCTGACAACCCTACCTAACCATGCTGGCTCTCATTCAGGTGTGTGGGTACACATGAAGGGGAGTACACATATATGAAAGAGATACATAAGATGTGATTGAACTTGCTTGCTTCAGAGAAGCAGAAAGAGCAAACCTAATCTTCTTTCTTTTTAATGTAATCTCACAAACTCGCTCCAGATTTCTGTTTCATTTATATCCCACCATTCACCATGAAATATACACAGGGGCATGCCACACAGTCCTGGGCAGTCTCCCAATGCCACACCTGGCCTTGATTTGCTTCAGCAGGGCTACTGTATCACAAGACTTCAGATTTTGGGTTGCTTAGGAGGGAGGAGAAAACTGAAGGCGTTTTTAAGATAACTTTTATCAAGATGCTGCTTTCAAAATGCATGCATTCTTAGTTCTAGCAAGTCACCTATCTGATGTGAAAATCAAATCATGAAAACATTTGTTCCCAAACTGAAGCCCAATCCAGAAGTGCAGGCAAACCCAAATTTTGTTTAACATTTAAAAAGTCTTAGCTTTTTCTTCTTTTGATGATAAAAGGATCCAACATAAAGAGCCAGAACAAGATCCTATTGTACATGTATCAAATCCAGAGATGAGAGATGCACGTTTTTCCAAGAACATATATCAAAAAATTCAGACTCCAAGGTGGAGCTTTCAAGCATGCAGAATCCTAGCCACAGTCTGCATTTCCTGCCTCTGGAACAAAACCGGTAGCCCAAGCCAGGGTAGGGCTAACTGCCAGGCCCAGAAAGTGGGTAATTACAGAGGTTAGAGCGTCATTTAAGAGCACTCTCCACTGACAATGAAGGTGGAACCGGATGGCCGTCATTATGAGCTTGTGGTTCAGGTTTGCCCAAAAGGAGAGGCTAGATGATTAAGGGAACGGCAGCTTGGGTTGCATGGAGGTACCGAGCACAGGAGCTAAATACAGGCATGGCCTAACATGTAATTTCAGAGATGGGGGGTATCAAACCGTAAGACAATTATGCGTTTGTGGAAATTGGCATGTGGGCAGGGGTTAGACTAGGCTCAAATTACTCTGCAGGATGGGTGGATGGAAACGCTTGGTTTCACCTAAACACGGTCCAGCAGGACCTTAAAGACTAACATTTGAGGTAAAGTATGAGTTTTTGGAGGACCCCCAGAGCACAGAGTGGTAAGCTGCAGTACTGCAGTCCAAGCTCTGCTCATGATCTAAGCTAGATCCTGGAGGAAGCTGGGTTCAGGTAGCCGGCTCAAGGTTGACACAACCTTCCATCCTTCTGAGATTGGTAAAATGAGTACCCAGCTTGCTGGGGGCAAAGCATAGATGACTGGGGAAGGCAATGGCAAACCACCCTGTTAAAAAGTCTGCCAAGGAAATGTCGTGATGAAGATATTGGATTTATTGGATTTATATCCCACCCTCCACTTCAAAGAGTCTGCAACATCACTCCATGGGTCAGTGATGCGACATCACTCCATGGGTCAGTAACGGTGCTTGCACAGGGGACGTTACCTTTTTATGAGCTTTTGTGAGTCACTTCAGGAGGGGGGCAGTGACTCACAAAAGATCATACCCTACTTCAAAGTCTTTAAGGTGCTACTCAACTTACTCTTTTCTACTGCTATGGAAAAACACAGCTACTAGTGGAGTACTTAGGTTATATCTCTCTTTTTTAATGGCTTAGTGGAGAGACAGGATGGAACGCCCTAGTAGATGACCTGCAACGGCATCTGGATCGGGGCGGCTCAGCGGTACTGATGTTGTTGGACCTATCGGCAGCGTTCGATACGGTCGACCATCGGTTGCTGGCCCGCCGCCTCGCCAACGCGGGGATCCAGGGGTTAGCTTTGCAATGGCTTTCCTCTTTCCTTGAAGGTCGGGGACAGAGGGTTGCTATTGGGGACGAGCTGTCCCGTAGGCACTCGCTTGATTGCGGGGTGCCTCAGGGTGCGGTTCTTTCCCCGATGTTATTTAACATCTATATGCGTCCCCTCGCCCAGATTGCCCGAAGGTACGGGCTGGGTTGTCACCAGTATGCTGATGACACCCAGCTTTATCTGCTTATGGACGACCGGCCGGTCTGCGCCTCAGAAAATCTGGACCGGGCATTACAGGCTGTGGCTGGGTGGCTCAAGCAGAGCGGGCTGAGGCTAAATCCGGCGAAGACAGAGGTCCTTTGCTTGGGCCGTCGGGGTCCGGGAAGGGAAATACCCCTTCCGGTTTTTGACGGCGCGCCGCTGAAGGCGGCGCATAGAGTCAGGAGCCTGGGGGTACTTCTGGAGCCTTCCTTAACAATGGAGGCCCAGATAGAAGCCACTGCCAAGTCCGCATTTTTCTATCTTAGGCGGGCAAGGCACCTCGAGGTTGGACTACTGCAATGCCCTCTACATGGGGCTGCCCCTGTGCCGAACCCGGAAATTGCAGCTGGTGCAGAACGCCGCCGCCTGGTTGTTATTAGGGCTCCCAAGGTGGGAGCACATTCAGCCGGGACTTCGGGCTCTGCACTGGCTGCCAATATCTTACCGAGTTCGATACAAGGTGCTGGTCATTACCTTTAAAGCCCTATATGGCCTAGGACCTGCCTACCTGAGGGACCGTCTCTTCCCACACGTTCCCCAGCGAGCACTAAGATCAGGAACCCAAAACCTCCTGGTTGTCCCTGGGCCAAAGGAAGCCCGCTTGAAAGTTACAAGAGACCGGGCCTTCTCCGTAATGGCTCCATCTTGGTGGAACCAGCTGCCGGAAGAGGTAAGGGCCCTGCGGGATCTTACTCAATTCCGCAGGGCCTGTAAGACATCCCTCTTCCGGCTGGCCCACAACTAATCAGCACTGAGTACTGAATATCGAAGACTGAACATCAAATACTGAACTTGTAACCGATGAGTGTAGCTGTAGGACCGCCGTCTGAGTTTAATGTGTATGTATATAACAATTGTTTAGATTTTTAACTGTAAATTATGAAATGTTAATTTTAATGTTTAATTTTAGATTCCATGTTAGTTTTATATGTTGAAAGCCGCCCTGAGCCACCTCGTGGGAAGGGCGGGATATAAATCTTAGATAAATAAATAAATAAAATAAACAGTGATTAGAGCGTTGGCCTAAGAGTTGGGAGACCCAGATGTGAATCTCCACTCTACCATGGAAGCTATCAGGGTGACCTTGGACCATTCACTCTCTTGATCTAACCTACCGCAGAGCTTGGCGGATGTAAGGATAAAAGTTGAGGAGGAATGTCAGACACTTTCGGTCCCTGTCAACAAGGACAGTACATGTGGTTGTAAGCAACCCTAAAAATGGCTGCCATTTTGAACATCTGCAAGGCACCACCTACCAAAGGGGAAGAGACCGTGGCTCAGTGGCACAACCCCCTGCTTCGTGTTCAAAAGGTCCCAGGTTTAATCTCCAGTTAAAAGGATCAGGTAGGAGGGTGATGTGATAGACCTCTGCCAGAGACCCTGGAGAGCCACTGCCACTCCTGAGCAGACAATACTGGCCTGGTGGACTTGGTCAGATTCAGTATAAGGTGGTTTCACTTGTGTTCATTGAATGGCCAGGATGGGCAAGTATACAGTTCATTTTGCCAATGTGCTGAGGCAGACATGCGCTACCCAGACCTCCTGAGGAGAAATCTCCTCCCTCCTCCCTGTCTTCCTGGCACTGCCAAGCTCAGCCCTCGGTGCTCTCTAAAGATCTGCATGTGTAATCAAAGAGCTCCCTTGTGCAACCAAGATTGGATGCCTTGACAAGTCACAGTGCATACCAGAGGATGAGCAGGAGGAATCTCCGCCCATCAGTGCCTGTGGGCCTCCCAACAGCTGAAGCACAGCAGATGGGCGCAGAGATCAAGATCACTGTGGCATCGACGTGGGAGGGCAGGCCAGAACGTCAGCTGTTTCAGGAACTTGCAGGAGAGGCTTTGATAAGTTGCCAAGACCTGATGCCTGAGGAGAGACAAGCCTACCTTTCCCACCTGAGTGAACCTCAACAGCCCCTCTGCAGAATTTTTTTTTTTTTTAGTGGCAGGCAACTTGTGGAGGGGATAACAGAGCCTCTGAGAACTTTTGCTCCCTCTATCGTATTTGTTTTTTTGGCAAGAAGACTGCAGATTTATACCCTGCTCTTCTCTCTACAATCTCCTATATCTCCCCCCCACACACACACAGACAACAGACACCATGTGAGGTGGGTGGGGCTGAGAGGGTACTCACAGCAGCTGCCCTTTCAAGGACAACTCCTGCAATAGCTGCGGCTAACCCAAGGCCATTCTAGCAGGTGCAAGTGGAGGAGTGGGGAATCAAACCTGGTTCTCCCAGATAAGAGTCTGCACACTTAACCACTACACCAAACTGTCTCTCTTTTGAAGGGGAGCACAGAGCTCCTTCATGCAACCACATTGCTGTTTGATGCCGGAAAATATGGTGATGGCTGTTAGAATGAACAGCTACTTACGGAGATGTACAGAGAAATCCATCAAAGGCCAAGACTAAAGGGAAGCTCTGCATCCAGATGCCCTATACTTCAAAATACCACTGCTAGAAGGCAAAGACAAGGGGAGGCCTCGGCTACTATGCCACTTTGGCCATTGTCCCCTGCTCTCTATGAAGCTGCTCCTTGAAGACAGTTCAGAAACTTCCATCTGTGCATTAATGTTTAAAAGGGGACAACTACTGAAGCCTGATGTGCAATCCTTGAAGTGCAGAGAGAGAGAAAGCTGCAAGTGCTTTTCAAGACTGCCTAGGGGGACTCAAGAGGGTCACAACACACAGCTTCTATGCATTGCCTACTCATGCCACAAAAAGCATACTTTTCTGGCAGTTTCAAATATCCAAGTTTTGATGTAGATAGAAAATTCTGCAAGAGAGGCAGTGAGGAATCTTTTTCTGAAAGTGGTTCCCAAGAAGAGTACCATCTCCCAGCTGCCAATTGCCAAGAGCGCCAGAGCTCAACTATGATCCTAGGTCGGAGGTGGCCAAACTTGCTTAACATAGGAGCCACGTAGAATAAGTGCCAGATAGTTAAGAGCTGATGACCTGAGCATCAAATGTTTGAGAGCCACAAGACAGGAAGGAAGGAAAGGTGAAAAAAAAGCAAATAGATGGGGGAGGTGGAAAGAAAGCAACTTTAAATGCATTCTCCAAGCTGCTGGCTGTCTTGGCAAAGTGATTTAAAGAGACAAATGCCTTCTCCAAACCAGCCAATGGAGTGCTGGTGGCTTCAAGAGCCACACAGTATGTATGAAAGAGCCACATGTGGCTCCGCCAGTTTGGCCACCCCTGTCCTAGGTCATGTTAGCAGCCCACTGGGGGCAAGGAAGGACCCAGCCCACACCCACCACCCTGAAATGCTCATGATTACGGGCCATCATTATGCACCCATAAGTGAATGATAATTTCTTCAGCCATTTCACCATGCCAACACCACCTGACTGCTCGTATCTAAATTGCAAATAGACTCATCCTTCTAAAGGAGGAATTGGGCAACTGGCTCATGAGCCATTATCTGTAGCCAGGTCAGGTCTTTCTGTCTCTGTGTGGGCTTTTCCCATCACTCAGCTAGGGAAGCAGCATTTTAAATCTTCCGCAGGAGTAAAAAACACCCTCTTTGCAATGAATACCTTCAGGAAAGCACAGTTGGAAAGACACAGCTTGACTGGCCCTGGGCAAAAACCTTCACAAACCACCTTCCCATGGGGTAGCCCTATGGGTGTAAGTGGTGCCTTTCTACCTTATGGGCAAGGGTTTGGCAGTCTTTCTGGTCTCAGCAGCTTCTGGCCATATGCACATTCCCTCACAGACTTGCCCTCATCCTCAAGATTCCTCACTCTGCCTTCTCCTTCCCTTGATTTCTAACTCGCAGCCCATCTTCTTTAAGCCTCCCTGCCTTTCTCAGCCCTCTGAATGTTCAACCCCTTCCTTTGCTGGGCCTTCTGCCTGGCTTGCTCCTCTCAAACTCCATCAGTTGGAACCACAGACGCTTAGGAGTACAGCAGTGCCAGCAGTTAAACCAAAGCTTTAATGACCACTGCCCAAACCATTGCTTGCAGCACGCTGTCATGGACAATGGGTTAAATCTGCCAATTCCTGGCCCAGCCTGGATCCATCATGAGCTCAGCAGGGTAGAGCAACTACCTTCTCTTCTGAGTTTCGCACACTGTCTACCCACACCGTGGGCGGCATCGGAAGCATGCAATAATGCCAGCCTTCCCAATCTTGATAAAGCCATAGCCTGATTTGACAGAGCTCCTGATTGGCTAGAATGGGAAGCCAAAAGACACACCCCTAATTACACTATGTGCTAAAGAGAACTGGAGCTCTCAATCATCATTAGCAACGCAACCAAGGGAGGACTGGGAGGGGGTGCTTCTGCAATTTTATTAACATTGGCGGGGTGGGGGGTTGGAAGCGGAAGATCCCACAACAGCCAGTCAGCACAAGATGGTTCGTATTTTCATAAATAAGTACATTATAATTTTATTAAATTCAAGACATGGCAATATCCAAAAATACAAAGTGAACGTCCTTCCTCCAATACTGTACACCTGATGCGTTAAAATTTCAGTGCATTATTTCTAGAATGTGTAGGTTACCTTCATTTAATGCTTTGACTAGAACCCAGTAAGCTTTCTAGAAGTTGCAGGGGGGTGGCGCAGAAGGGGAGACACACCTTCCCAGTCAGCAGTTTTATTTCATTTACTGTAAACAGCTATTTTTTTGTGTGTCATCAGGAGACCACGACTGTGGACAGACCTCCGTCAGAGAGCACCTTTCCCCCTTAGTGTGTGGGGGAGGGGGAGCACAAGAGAATGCACAAGCGAGGGTGTGTGTGTGAAGAAAAGCATCACTTTTTAACCAAACTCTCAAATGGCTCTAAGAGGCCGGTCTGCCGCTGAGGTTCAGAAAACGGCAGACCTGGCAGACGCCAGCTTTGTCGTCTTCAAAAGGGGGGCACAAAAATTAGCAATCTGACTTGGCAAAAAGTCCGTCACCTTCTCGAGGGGTATAAAACAGGAACCAGAGCCCAAGACCAGCTTGAGGCCCATTTCTAGCTATCAGTCATACCTCCTGCCTGAAGAACAGAAGTTGGTCCATTTTCTTTTTGAAAAAGGGTCCCTCTCCTTCCCTACTTAACACCTGTCCTTTTCTGTCTTGGTTCATGCGGCAACAACTTCTCCTGCCTGCCAGACCAACAACCACCCGTTCCCTGGGATTTGTGAAGAAGGTGGCTGTGGGCTGCAGTTGGCATTTCTTGGTCCAAGTCAACTGAATCCTACTAAGCGCTTTTGAGTAATGCTGGGGGTGGGGAAGAGCTGAGCCCTGCAGACAAAGCCCAGCCAACAAAATCTGAACGTCTCCCATGGTCAAAATCTAGAACCCTTAACATAGCCTTATCCAAACCCATGATGGGTTTTCACGAAGTCAAGAAACCGGTACCAGAGTTGCCAGTCTCCTTCCTTGAGAAACAAAGGCATTTCCTGGCAGGGGAGAATCAGCTTGTGCCAGGCAGAGGAGAGCAGGAAACATGTTCGGGGGGGGGGGGGGGGGAATTAAAAATGTCATGGCTGTCACACTGAAAAGTCCTCTGATAAAAATACTGAACTACCCTTTGTTTTTGGCATAAGTCACTAGTCTTGTTAGCAAGACTGCATTCCTTTTTTTCTACTAATGTGAGTTTCTAAAAACGTATATATTACTCTAGAATATTGAATAACTGGCCAACCCTATGCACACTCAAGTGTTTCTCCAAGTCCTTTCACTCAAACAAGAATGGTCTGCTTGGTCCAGAGCGATGCAGCACCCAGTGGGAGCTCCGCTGTCGTCCTTCTGGCTCTTGCTGACAGTCCAAAGCGCCTCTGTCGTACTTCAGGCCTTTGGGAGAACTGCTCGCAATCACAGTTTATTATACCTTCCCGCTCTACCCTCTGGTGTTTTTATGGAGAAACCACACAAGACAGATGTTTGCGTTTCACGTGGCTGGCCACATCTGCCTTGACTTTCAAGTCCAGCTTGGGCGGGCTGGGGTCACTGTTCCAAGACTGCCCTTTTGCACTCAAGCTGGTCTCTTCTGCTTCCCGGAAGAACTTTTCGTATTTGTCCAGATATGGGGGCCTTTCCGGGAGCAGGTAGTAATGCGTCGAACTGACCTTCTTCCCGTTTTCAATGATCGGAAGGATGCACGGGGCTTTGTTGGCCGAACCTTCGCTGTGCTGCCTCTGCAGGGCTTTGCTGCTGACGTACTTTGGATCGGGGGCAAAGCTTTGCGTGGGTGGCATAACGCCGTTGACGTAGAGTGGCAAGCTTTTGGGGCTCGGCGTTCGAGAATTGCTCCGGGACAGGGGCTCTCTCGGGGGGACTTTGGGAGGCTTATCCTCATCGCTGTAAGCATTGGAAGCCACCTCAGCCGACCACCTCCGATAGTCCGGCTTGAGCACCCTGGGAGGAATGGGAACCCTGGGGGGAACTTCTGGTTTATCGTCGTCAGAAGAGGGAGATGCTCGATGAAAATGGCTCGATATCCTCACTACTGGCTTGTTGAAAGACCCAGCGGGCCCGGAATGTGAGCGCCTCAACCGCCGGTGCAGTTGATGCGGTGGTGGAGGAGGGGGGCAGGTGCTGCCTGTGCATCCGTTTTGGACAGCTGCTGCTAAGTGGGCCTCTTGAGATTTGGGTCCCGGTGGGGCATCAAAGTAGGCATAGTTGATCTGCCCACAGCCCCTGAAACTTCTCCTGCCCTGACCAGTGGTTTTAAAAGCAGGGTTGCCACAATCTTCCAGCAAACAGTCTGTGTCTGAGCTGGTCAGGAACTCCACTTCCCTGTCCACGTCGTCATGCAGGAAGTCCTTAGCAACAGGCAAGGGAGGCAGCGGCCTGGCGCCACGCTCACTAGAAGGCATGGGAGGGAAGGGATAGGTCCCGCTCGTCACTGGCGTGTGGGGAGGCGTCTCGCTGCAGTGGCCACTTGTGTTTATGGAGAGTCTGCTGAAGCTGGGAATAGGGTCATCTTTGGGGTTTGAAGTAGGCCTCTCGCTTCTGGGGCTGAACAGAAGCGGACTTGACTTCTGAGGCAAAGCCTTGCTGCTGTTCTCCGCATGGCTATGGCCATTTACCAGGTCAGGATTAGAAACAGGCCCTAGGAGAAGACAATTAAGAATGAACACACAGTTTGAAGAGATGCACAGTTGTCCTTCTGTTCAAATACTGGGAGCCCCACTGTATCAGACAAGTCCCATCTAGATTTGCGTTCAGTACTAAATGGTGGCTAGACAGACACTTTCAAGAGGGTATGAAGGTTTCCATGTAGAAATGCAACATCGCAGCATCCCACACAGGAATCCATAAGGGGGGGGGGGAATCTACATTTCAGTGGAGTCTGGTTTACAAATTCAGGTAGGAAAACATTCCACAGTAGCCCCACAAACGGAAGCAAGCCTTACATCTGTTCTTAAAGAGTCTGCGAGGAAATCCACAAATTTAAGTCAACAGCAACTTTCAATTTGATACAATTAGGGCTATTTACTGCTATTTGCATTTGCTGTGGCACAATTTCATGGCCGCTTGCTCATAATAAAAGCTGGGTGGCTCTGGATATCAACCTCAACTCTGCATCTATAGCAGAATGCAGCCAACTGAACCAGAATTAGTGATTAGAGTGATCAAACCATGGAATTCACTGCCAGATGATGTAGCAATGGCCACAGGAAAAACAGCTTTAAATGAGGATCAGATAGATTCATGGAAGAGAGGTCTATCAGTGGCTACTAGCCATGGTGGCTGAGAGGACCCTCCATGTTCTAAAGAACTAAACCTTTGAAACTCAGAGCCAGGAGATAATGCCTCTGCCCTGTTGTTGGCCTTCCTAAAGAACCGGATGACTGCTTTGTGAGATAAGATGCTGGACTAGATGGACCACTGGTCAGAAGAGCAGGGCTCTTCTTATGTTCTTAATTTTCCACTACGTTCTAATACTTCTTCCTTTTTAAGCAAATGTAACATCCGGCTTCAAGAGAAGTTTTGGAGGACTTGAAAGGCTGTACATGGTTAAATGTCACTGGCTTCGTCCATAAGGAGAGGTATTGCGTAGACTGAGATCTGGATTTTTCTTTTTGATCAGCAAAGCTGACAACTTCCTCAAATTCTCAACCTGCCAACCAATGAGCTAAATTCCAACACTAGGGGGCAGGCAAAGATCACTGCAACGGCTGAGGGGCCTTCTGTTTCTTGCTGCAGAGTGAAATCAAAGGGCCACAGGCAAGGGGTTTAGAGTTCAAACTTAAAGCAGGGGACAGGGGGGAAAACACCTCTGAAGCCCAAGGCAACTTGCTGCTTATGCACACACAAATTATGGTAGGGGAAAGAAAAGTGTGTGGAACACAAGCTAAAAAACAGCTGTCGGTACCTTAAAGACCCTTTGTGGCAGAACTTTTGAGAACTAGAGCCTTCTTAGATGAATGAAACATTATCCTAGGCTGACATAGCATACAATGGGTGAGTGCAGAGGGAAAGTATGTAAACAGTGGGGCCAAAAGGCCAGGCCATCACACAAGGTTGATATTTCCATGCAAAGATAAGAACAGGTGCTATTTATAGACGTACCAATGGGCTTCCGTGGCTTTGAACTATCCCTGTTCTTGTCTACTACACTGCACAGAAATGCCACCATGTTCTGTACCATATATGTATTTCCTGGCCTTTGGACAACCCCTCCCCCCCCCGCCACTGTTTACAACTAGTTTCTTTATTCACATGCAGATGTGTCAGCAGAGGAGGAGAAGACTTCGCCCATTTGATGAAAGGTTCTGGCCACAAATAAATCTGTTAGGTCTTTTGAGAGGCCCCGCAAGATTCCTGTTTGTTTTGCTTCCATTGTGACAGACTCAACACTGCTGCTCCCCCGCCTCCCCCCCCCGAATAAAATCAAGCTGTTGCTTCTGAAAAGGCCTCCTTCAAACTAAAAGACAACTGAGCTCTCAAACCCATCCCCGGCCCCCCACCTACATACCAGCGACGGATGCACAGTGATGCTGAGCTGATGAGTTCAGGCTGTAGGCCATTGTTACGGGATCCATGCTGAAAAATGAACTGGAAGAGAGGGAAATGGTCTCAGTGAAGCCAAGAACCCCTGAGCCCCACTTATTGTACACTCTCTCCAATTCCCCCCAGAACACACATTGGGCACACAAAAAACTAATTTAACATAAGGGAACCCATGTTGGATCAGTAAAAATGGCCCATCCGGTCCAACACTGTGTGTCACACAGTGGACAAAAGAACCAAGTGTCATCTGGAGGTCCACCAGTGGGGCTAGAAGTCCTTCCACTGTGTCCCCCCCCCCCCATTTAAACAATTTAAACCTAGTTAAAACAAACCAACAATGAAAGGAAATATAAAACACAAAAATTGTAAAGTATATCACCAGCCCTTTCCCCTTTGCAACCATGGACACAGACATCCTTTATGAGTACAGGGCAATTATGTTATTAATTCAGTCTATTCTATTGCCAGCTCCATCCTCTGTATAGCCCTTAACCATAGTAAATCTAATCTAAGTAAGTCTCTCCTTCTCTGGTACACTGTTAATCTCCTTTACTTCTCAGTGACCAGTTTTGTAGTTTAGGAATATTTTGTTTCTATTGCCTGGCAAAAACCAACCTGGTAGCACCAGGAAGGGGAAACGAGATGCAGCAGTCTTGGTCTAGTCTTTTTGTTTGGGGTTCCAGCTGTGATTCCTTCTTCCTGTTGTATGTTTTAACAGCTGTTTTTATTGTTGCATGTGTATTTTAGCTTGGTTTTAATTGTCTGATGTGTCTTTGGTTGGTTTTAATGGGTTTTTAAGATGTGTTTTTATTATGTATGTTTTTAACCTGTTAGCTGCCTCGGTGGCCCCGATATGGGCAGAAAGGTGGGGTATAAACATTGTAAATAAACAAAATAATCACACTGCTTACTTTTCAAATCCACTGTGGCCTGTCCAACAGGTCTTCAGGCTCCCCATGCCTTCCCCATTATGGAGAAAGCCGCTCTTTAAGGGGACTCTCATCTCCTGCGCCGCAATTCCTGCTGTTGACATGACGTCCTGGTTTCTGTTCTTTACCGTTTCAGAAGTCCACGGTTCTTGCCAGGTAACCCGCAACTTTTGCTCCCTGGAAGGAGGAAGAGAAAAGGAGGATAGGAAGTGTTAAGTACCACACAGCAAAGATGAGGGGTCCATTGTCAATGCAACCCAGCTCCAAGGCTAACAGCAGCTCCTTTGTTCGGAAGCCTCAGCGCTGGCTGGCAAAGAAGGAACACAGTGATGCGGCGGTTCTGTATTTGCAGATCAGGGATTCTCAGGTCTGTAGCTGGAAATCTGTTTGTAGGGAACGAGGTTTTTCAAGTTTCTTTCTACAGAGGGGGGTAAGGAATGGGAAGTATGAGGCAGGCAACACACACAACCAGAATGTTGTGGAGACAAAACCCAGTTTTGGGGAACTAAGAGTGTTGGATGATAATATACAATTGCAACCAATTCTTCCTCTTCAGCCTCTACCAATCAGCAACCAGTCCCCAGGGCCCCAAGCATAGTGAACTGCTCCGCTACAGAGATTTCCCTCTCACCACACAGGCCCAAGAGACCTACTGAGGATTTTAATTCACAACAGCAAAATGCCAAAACTTGCCTCGAATCCCATACTCTGGAAACCAAAGGAAAACCCCCATTAGTACACCGTTTGCAGGTCCAGACAGACGCAGACTGCAAGTTCTGTGTCAAAATTAATCTCCAGGTGCATGGGTCCAGTTCAGACTGGGACCATGGGGAAAGGAGCACAAACCACCCTTCTGTGCCATTTTCTTGACCAGAAACAACCCTCAGGGAACTGCTATTTGCCCTTCTTGGGGAGACTTGTCTACCGCTGGGCTTAACAGCTGCTCCCAAGGACTGCTTCAGGTTAAATAAGTGACATCAAGGGGGAGGGGGATGCTTCAGCCCTCTCTCCTCCTGCATGCCATAGTCCTGACCTAAACAGCGCCCCTCTGGGCCTGGAAACTGAGTTGTTATACAGACTTCCAGCAAATGCCTTCTCAACAACAGCCAGGGTGGATCCATAAGCTCATACTGAGCAACAGCCTCCGCACTGCCCAGGGACAATTTCTCCAACATCACTGGATTTCTACGGTACCTATAAATCTGTGTTATACTGAATCAGACCACTGGTCCATCAAGGTTTGTATCATCTACTCAGAATGGCTCTCCAGGTGGAGGTCTTTCACATCACCTACTGCCTGACCCTTTCAACTGGAGATGCCAGGGACTGAACCTGGGACCTTCTGAACACAAAGCACGGCCTCTACCACTGAGCAACAGCCCCTCCCCAGGGTACTAACTGTATGAAGGCTGGCCCCCAAGGTGGTCTTCATTTACTGCCCTTGGCTTTACGTAAGCATCCAGACATTTATTTAGGATTATCTCAGCCTTCCCAAATGACTCCACTGTTATGGACAGCTGTTTTCCTATTCAGTGGAAAGCTGTTACAAAAGCAAACATAGTCATAACATCTGCCACATTTAGCCCCTTGCAAGGAACTCAGGATGGTGCACATTGGGGTGGTTCCGTTTTATCTTGCTAAGTATGTTGGGCTCAGTGTGTTTCAGCAGCCCAAGGTCATTCAGGTTGCAGACTGCTGCCTGGGGGATTCAAACTGAGGTTGCTTGGCTCCATGCCACTGCCACCCATGACATCACATATGATCTAAGGATGCTCCGCAGCACTGGGTTGTTGTTTTTTACTGAAACAAGGAATGGGGTGCCAAATTAGAATTCTGCTTTCCTTCATGTTAATCATAACCACCTAATGTACTCTTAAATTCACAGAATCCAGCTGTTGATGCTCTGGAAGCAAAGGATGTTCCTGTGTGTCCGTTTTAAGCACTGGCTTATATAAATAGATCTTTCCTGGAAGCAACTTAAAAAAAAACCACTCTATTGGCTGATAATATGAGAGAGAGATAAGAAATAATGGCTGGAGTCCTTCCTGCCCTATCAGCCTCTTTCATGCTGGACAAGGCTAATTGCTTAGCGAGAGGAGAGGAAAGACAACAACCAGCAGATAAAAGCTTTCCACAAGTCAATGGTTATGAAATAGGAAGCTGGGAAAAGAGCCCTTACCAGAACCACACAAAGAGAGAGTTGTATGCCGGCACAGAGGCGCTCACTCTTGTAGTAGACCCTCTTTACATACTGGTGAGTGGCACTGTTGCTACTTCGGATTTGTGGTAACTCCCACATCTATCTTGATTTACATCAGTTCTTGTACTGATGCGAACCTTGCAAGTCCCAGGCCTGCCAGACTAGAATCTACACCAAATAAGAGGTTCAACACCAAAGCAGCAGGAGCCCTACAGAAAAGACCGGACAGCAGTAGTATGAACACGAGATGGATTAAGTCAATGAAGGAACCCATGGCTCTCTGTTTGCAAGACCTGAGCAATGCTGTTAATGGCAGGATACATTGGAGGACATTGTTGGGTCGCCACAAGTTGGAAGCACAATGGCACTTAACACGCACACACATAGTTGTAAAAAGGGGACCAGTGGGCAAAGTATTCTGGAGACTTCCACCACATTTTAATGCCCCATAACTTAGTGAGAGCAAGAAGCCATGGAAGCCACTACAACCCCGGCCTTCTTTGGGAAGGCCACTTCCAAGCAGGTCATGCGGCAGAAAAGGCTCCATCCTTTGGAGTGCTGAGTCTTGACCTGCATAAGGAGGTGTACAGGAACTAATCCAATCACATCCAGTTTGCGCGTGCTTATTATCTTCCATAACTGGAATGCTAGAAGAACAGCACTTGCTGAGAAAGACAAAAAGGGCATCATCCTGGCCACAGGTTCTGTCCTTGCTGACTGCATTCATGGAATAGCAATATGGGATCAAGACTTTCAATATGTGATCAAGCCTTTCAGCACTGCTTAATTAAAGTTACAAACATTCCCTTCCCACTGGGGAGGGAATGCAGTCCAGGGGAGAAGTGCCCCAGGTCCAGTCCTGGACATCTCTAATGAAGCAGGCAGGTCTGTGAACGAGACCGCCCCCGCAAGAGCAAGTGCATATCAAGCTGCTGGACTGGATAATGGAACCATGTAAGGCGGCTTCATGTGTAACCTTGATGCTACAGGATTCTGACATACAGGACATCGGAAGTGTCCTGCAGGATCAGACCAGAAGGGTCCCTCTGGCTCAGCATTCAGATGCCAACAGAAGCCAGCTGGGTGCCTCTGGAAGCCCCCAAGTAGAGCATGGGGGTAACAAGCCTTCCCCCCACCCCAGTCTGTGCTAACCTGGTTGCCTGAGAACATAGATCATCCAAGCTGCTCCCCATAATGATCTCCTGCAGCTAGCAAAAGAGTTTCACTGGTCAACACAGAGTTCTAAGAGACAGAAAAAAACTCTTCCCGGATCACAACAAGAGGGAGGGCATTTTGTACCACTAAGGACAGCCTGTGGGAGCACAGCGGAGATGTGTGACAGCAATCACAAAGTCCTCCTGATGGCAAAAGAAAACAGGCCTAAATTTAGACAGCGTGCTGGATTCATCATCATTTTCAGCTGGCAAGATCCAGCAAGACCAAGGAGGAGCCAATATATATATGTGGAGGGGGGGAGGTGCACAAGGAGGAAAACAGGAAAAAGGCTGGCCTTGAGACTGGCTGGTGGAGAGCACATGGGCTCAACAACCTCCTCCGGTTATGTGAAACACCCTCCCGGGATTCCAAGAAGCCAGCCTCCACAGGGGCCGGTGCCAAAACTGCAGCTTGTGAGTGCCACATGCCAATCCCCAAATGACGTCTCGTTGTGCCACCAACCCTTGCTTTGGAATGTGGAGCCTCCCTCACAAGCTGATCCAGGAATGACAACAGAGGGAGGTCCTCCCCACCCTCCTCTTCTGGAGCACGTCTTAAAAGACTTATCACCTACTTTGAGGGCATGTCCCGCCTGCCTTTCCCTTCTCCCCAAGAAAATGCTGCATTCCTTAAAAAAAAAAACCACTCCCTTCCAATAGCACCACCTTTGCATAGCCCTTAGAGAGCAACTTGGGCAGGCCTTTCAAGGGGAAACACTTCTGAGTGAACCACATGATCAGCTTTCAAATGGGAGGACAGCATAAAGCTCACCAAGATGCCTTTTTCAGGGGTGGCATTATCATCATCATCTTATCTTTCTGCCCCACAGAGATGTAGCTAAAGCAGCCTTTAAATAAATAACTAATGAAACAAAAGCCCCAAACCCTTGTATAATAAAGGGGCAGAACGCATCGCGATCTTATGGCACACCGACAACCAAAGTATGGCAATGTGGCCCTTGGGTGGTGGGTACCAAACTTTCCTCCAGCAATACCAACGCTAGCTGTCTTGCAAGCCCAAACAGACGGCAGAACAGTAATCACTTGGCTGTTGGAGACAAATTTTTCATGTAATTGCCCTGTAAATATCCAGCCCAGTTGTTCTTCCCTGAATCCACAACTGTACCCAAGCACACAGAACTGTAATCTAACGCACCCCTACGATGTAAGTAAAACGAGGATATAAAAACGGCACTTTAGACAATTTTATAAGGTATATTTAAGAATTACGTGTGTGATGCACAGATCTCAGGAATGTGTTGTGCAATGAGATCCTTTGTGCCTGGCGGTCATTGGCCAAGTCCTTAATGTGAGGGTTGATTCGTAGTTGCTGCGTGCCACTTTAAGAGACTGGGAAAAAATGATAGGATCCAGGATTGTATCCTTAGGTTGGAATGTGCAGTAACAGAACCCTCCGCTGGCTTTCAGAAGCCACTGCTAGTGGAGAGAAGGGCTGCCTCATATTCCCAAGATCTCCCCCCCACCCCCCCAAAAAACCTTCATATGTTTCTCATGATTTGTAGATCCTGACCTTGGAAGGCCTGAGTGGCTCCTGTTAAAAGTTTAATTCAGGGGTGGCCAAACTTGCTTAATGTTAAGAGCCTCACAGAATAAATGTCAGATGTTAGACAGCTGCAAAGGAAGGAGGGAGAGAAGGAAGGGAGGTGGAAACAAAGCAACTTTAAATGCATTCTCAAAGCTGCCAGCAGGCTTGGCTTGGAGAAGTGATTTAAAGTGAGAAATGCCTTCTCCAAGCTGGCTGACAGGGCAGTGGGGCTTTGAGAGCCACACAATATGTGTGAAAGAGCCACATTGTGGCTCACCTTTGGTTTAATTCAAGGATTTGGTCTTTATTTGGGACTCGTTAGTGTTAGCCTCTCCCCTTGTTCTATTAATCAGGAGCAAAAAACCAAAACAAAACACATTATGAGAATGTTTAAAGGGCCTTGCAAAATGTTCTCAGTAACAATCACCCTGCAAGGTAGGTCCATATTGGTGATGGAAAGTGCCATCAAGTTGCAGCTGACATGGTGACTCTGTAGGGTTTTCAAGGAAAGAGACCAAAAACAAATGGTTTGCCATTGCCTGCCTTTGTGTAGCAACCCTGGAATTCCTTGGTGGCCTCCCATCCAAGCACCAAGCAGGGCAGACCCTTCTTTGCTTCCGAGATCTGATGAGACCAAGCTAGCCTGGGCCATCCAAGTAAAGGCAGTTCAATATTATCTTCCCCATACTGCAGATGTGAGGCATTGAGGCTCACGGCCAGCGGCTCACCTAAGGCGAGTAGAGGCAAGAGATCGTGAGTGAGCTCTTGGCCAAGTCAAGATCTGAATCAGAGATGTCTTTGGCTCACAACTAAGTCTCAACTACTTTGCTCAACAGCAGGTTTTTCCATTGGCCGCCAGCACTTCTTGCAGTCCTACTGATGCCCAATTAATTCCATGATATGGGAATATGCAGAATTCATACTCTACTGAGAATCAAAGAGGGATGGATGTTCCTCCAAAAAAAGGATGCTGCACCCAAGAAGACCAATTCACAGGACTTTAGAAACCTGGCTCATTTCAAACACTCTCTGACAGATGTAACCCACCAATGCAGCTGAGGCCTCCTCCAAACACTTGGCCTAGCCATCCAGCCTCTGAAAGTCACACCCTGTGGAGATTTAGTTTGTTTGGCAAAGCACGGTGCTCCTTGCCTGAGTTCATCACCTAAAATAAAGGCAAAGAACCTCTGCAAAATCAGCAAGGCCAGCTTCATCCCGGGCAAAACGTTTGTTAAGCTCCCTGGACAGGCAAATAGGTGCTCCCAATTTACATGGAACAATGACATGCAGCATATATATGAATGGATATGAGATGCTTGCATTTTATGTAGAGGATCAAAGCCGCATGGAGTTACTTAGCGAATGTGTCCCCAAACAAGGTCCTACTTCAATAAATATGAAAGCCACTGTAAGGCTTTGGGGAAGGGACCTGCCTTGTTTTGCTCATTACTCTACTTGGTGGTGGTAATCCTACAGCGTGAGGATTGTACTGATTTTGTACTGATTTTATTTCATTTATTTATATGTACTGATTTTATTTCATTCAAGATGGCCTTTGCTAGGCCCAGCTCCCCCTTAAATGCTTGAAAGCATTTACTACTAATCAGATTAATAAACAGAAAACAGAAGGATGTCAATAGTCAATTTCTAGCCTAACCTTCTGCTCAAGATGGCATACATGGCTGTCCCCTCTCCATTTGATCCTCACAACCACCCTGTGAGGTAGGTGAGGCTGATCCAGCAACTAGCCCCAGGTCACCTAGTAAAGCCAAATGGCAACTTAAACTCAGGTCTGCCAGACTGCAGTTTGACAGGCTATTGCCACCATCTCCAGGGGCTTCTTTCTGCCAGCATCACCAGCTGGCCTCTCTAGGGTCCCAAGCACATCTTGTTGTTCTAAGTGGCCTTTCCAAGCCACATAAGTTACACAAATTACATACTTTTACAAGGCTTTAGCCATTTTTGCAGAAGGTATCCATCTGCTACTAAATGTCTTGGGTAAGGGCAGGGAGAGATTAGAAGGACTTGCTCTGGGCATGTGAAAAATCCCTGGGAATGTTTAGTAGTTGACTCTGCCTTTTGACAGTTTACGCTGTCCAGTTGCCATGGGGGGGGGGGGGGGGCGGGTTAGCAGAAACTCTTGTAAAGTTTTCCCAACCACCACCTTTCAATTAAACACGAGATTCTTTGGAACGTCAAGCTCAGTGACCAATACCACTGTGTGGTTTTTCTGTATTAGTGTAGAATCACATTCATTCCCTGCTGAGATCTTCTACACTGCCAGCATGGGGTAGTGGTTAAGTTGTCAAGCTAAGATCTCAGATCCCTACTCTGCCATGAAGATCGCTGGATGACCTTGGTCAATCTTTCTCTCAGTTTGCTACAGCTACTTTAGACGGCTGCTGTGCAGATCAGCTGGAAGAGAGGAGAACAAAGTGTACTGTCCTAAGCTCCCTGGCGGAAGGGCGGGACAAAAGTATGCTAAATAAACCTTCACGCTATGCTTGCTCTAATGTGCATTTCCTCAAGGTTCAGCACAGCCACATTTAACCATGGTTCACCCTAACCTCGGTTTCTTAACTTACACCTGTGTTGTTGTTGCTTTAATATCGACTGAAAAAGGAAACCCAGGCTTAGTTTTCTGATCGAGGCCTTGTCCAGGAGGGTGTGTACTGGGTGACACCCTTAAGATCTGCGTGTCATTTATACAAGCAAAGGGGCAATGACTGGTTTGCTTGGTGCAGATGTAAACAGAGAGCCAAGCTGTTGGTTGGACTAGGATCTTCACTCTACCGTAGAAGCTCGCTGCGCGACCTTGGACCAGTCACACGCCTGCAGGCTAACCTACTTCATAGGGCTGCTATGAAGGAAGACAGGAGAATGACATAAGCCGCTTTGGGTCCTCATTGGGGAGAAAGGCGGGGTGTAAATAAACAAATGCTGGTCCACTGCTCAGCACAACCCGCACATTCGCAGCCAATTCTTAACAGTCTAGATATTCAGATGCAAGATTTAACCGCAGGTCAAGGATTATACCTGCCCAGGGCCTGGGAACTGGGGTGGGGGGAAGAAACCAGGCACAAAAAACTGCAGAGAAATCAGTCACAAAATCTTCTGGCATCTGCAGCCAGTGACTGAAGCAGAGGTTATGACCAAGCTTCCCTTTCTGTGCTGGGAGAAGAGAAAGTGCCATCCTCCAGCAAGCACAGAGCGGCATTTATCAAGCTTGTTTTTTCTTCCTTTAAAAAACGAACACACAGTGAGGAAGCAGCAGCAGTCGCCGCCTCTCCCCTCCCCTCTCCCCACCAGCCACCTAGTTTTGCCTGCCTACCTTACTGTCACGTACCATGACTCAATCTCCAGAGTGACTCAGAACAGGAGGAGGAGGAGGGGGGGAGGCAGGACACATTTCTACTGACCAAGTCATCAGCCCTGCTCTGCTGCCCTTCCCTGCTTGACAACCCCATGACGTCATTTCCTCCTTTGAAACTTGGTGGTGGAGGAGGAGGAGACTGACGCTTCTGCTTATTTGGGGATGACTCTTACCCTGTCCGGCTACTTTAACGCTCTTAAACTATTGCAAATTCCAGGGAGGAAAAAACCCTGAAAGGGGGAGAAAAATACCCAAACGATGGACTGTTAGCAGGTTATCATCTACTTCCTGGAACTCATAAAAGGCAGTGCTGCAGCTATTACATAATATTAAGTGGTGCCTTTTTGCTCCCAGGTAGATGACAGGAAACTGGGATAGCCACAAAATGCAGCAGCGGATTGCGACAGACCTCCAGGTTTTTACAACAGGCTATTATTTCTTCTGCTCTACTGTAATTCAGCCTGGCTGATAAGCTTTTTTTTAAATAATAAAAAAAAGGTTACAAGCCTGGCCTCCCACACAGAGCTCTGTGTCATAAGATGGTTCGGGCAAGTGGGCCCAGCAAGCTGCTCGGCTGGGAAAGAAACAGTTTCTCGGAGACAACTCAGAGGAGTCTCTCGCCACAGAGGCAAGTCCATGCAAGCCAAAGTCAAGCGGCATCACTACCACGAATAACTCGACAGTCCGCTTCTTCCCTTTGTGGGCCCTGGTTTCCCTCCCTTCCACAAAGACCCACTTCCTCAGCTGAGCCTCTTCTGCTCCCTGCATGCTCTCCGCTATCCGACCCTTTCACGGGGGGGGGGGGGGGGGGACTGCCTTTCAAGGTACCGCAGAGGTATATGCGGACAAGGTAAACTGGACTAGGAACTTGCACAGACTTATCCAAAGGATTTCTGCCTTCCCTCTCCCCACCTCTGGTCTTGACTGGTGCAGATTTTAAGTCCCATGGATAGGAAACCCCACTATGTTCTGTACAGCATCCAGCACACTACGGCCCCTCTTTATCTGGATTCAGCTCCAGTTCAGTTTGCAGTTTAAGAACAAGTCCCACACTGCACCAAGAATGGTCAAAAAACAAGCTAATGCTTTCACCCCGCTGCAAAGCTGCACTTGCTGTCAACAAGGTCAGGGCAACTGATGCCTTTATTCCCTCTCCCTGAGGACTTCAGAGCGTCTGAACTGGCCCTGGGCTGGTAATCCCAGATTTCACTTCTGCCTAACGGAACAGTGCACCTGCTCAGAGCCCAAAAGCTCTAGCCTCATTCAGATGTTTTCTGTAGACACTGCAGGGCTGTGGGTGCTGGTAGGTCCCAACCTCTGCACGCATCCACTGCCCCTGCACTGGCACAATGACTGCTCAAGCAGCCCCTCCGCATAGGCATGAAGCATGAGATTGCACACTACAGCAGTTAAGTGTAGATTAGGTAAATCAAGTCTGTGCAAACAGTGTAAGAGAAAAGGAATTCAAGAACTAAGGCGTACCATTTGGAAAGCTGATGAAATAAAACCCTTCTGCGACAAGATAAGCAGCATTCTGTAACCTTTGCAAACATGACAGTTTCTCAAAAGTGGGTTTACAGCCCTATTTGGTATAATGTACCCCTGTGCTGGTTATCAGAGGAAAGGGCAACGAAGTCCCACTGAAACTCTCGGTAGGTTGGTCATTTCCCCAAGTGGCTTTCAAGCCTATCTTGAGATCTGTTAAGGGGTAGAAATTTGTTTTTCTAAATAACTAAAGCAGATATTCTCTGGGTGTTGCATTCTGCGCCCCCAACACCCAGAGTCCCTGCTTTTATTTTGTGAGGAAACCCTCAGCCAAGCAGAGAACCAGGAGAAGAAGAAAAAACACTCCTCCTAAAAGCATCCCTCTGAGGAAGAGGAACTGAGAAGAAACGCTTCACGTGTAGGGCGACATGCTCACAGAACTGCCCTGGCTAGCAGCGGATTTTTAAACAACCAGCCAGCAGAGGGACCGACTGCTGGCACTTCATCAGAAGGGCAGCAAAACTTGACTTTTCGTTTGTGAAGGTTGTGGAGCTCAGGAAGCACCTTTGCTCATCCACAATTTGAAAATGAGGCCCCCTCACTGCCAGCAAATCAGGCTATTCAGGATGAACAATTTCTCACATGGAGCAAGGAATGTGATGGAGGTAGCAGCAGGGCCTTGCTTGCCAAAGCCTACAGAAAAGGACTCATGACCCTGAACAAAGAGAACCTGTCTGTGCACTTCAGGGGTGGGAGGGTGGGGGAAAGAACCTGGTGCAGCAGCACACAGTCTGTAATCCTGGGCAGAACGACTCCAACCTTAAGCCCACTAAAAGCGACAAGCTTACACCTGAGTCACTGCACAGCATTGCAGTGTAAGAGGCTGAGCTTGGACCAGAAAGTCCCTGGTTCAAATCTCATCAAACTCATAAGGGGATGGCTTCCCTAAAGGCCACCTATCTAGATCACAGAAACAATACCGATCTCTCATAAAGGACTGTGGCAACACTATGCTTACAATCAAAAAAGCTCCTGTAAGTGCAAAGCATCAATAATAATGCCAAGTGTTGTCCCTTAAGCCAGGGATCCCCAACCCCAGGCTGTGGACCGGTACCAGTCCGTGGCCTGTTAGCAACCGGGTCATGGAGTGAGGCAGAGGCACCACACCACCCCTTTTGCCCGTTCGGGTCCCAGGTGGACAAAAGCGGCAGTGCAGCCTCACTCCGAAGCACTACCTCTTACATTTGCCTGGGTTCCTGGTGGGTGGAATGGGCAGTGTGGCTGTGACCTTCACCTACCCCTCATTTAAAAGACCCCCATGGGGGGAGGCAAGGATGGGGCGTGGGGGCAGCCTGGGACATCAAAATCCCAGCAACCCCACTGGTCCATGGAAAAATTGTCTTTCACAAAACCAGTCCCTGGTGCCAAAAAGGTTGGGGGCCACTGCCTTAAGCCACTAACAATTTCTTAACTGTTCATGTGCAAAGCTTTGCAGAAGTCTCCTGAGGCACAATGCGTCAGATGTTTTCCAGAGGTTCATGACAGCAATGATCTTGCTAGTTAAAACACTGAGCTAGGGTCGCAGGGAAGCAAAAAAAGGAAGCAGCGGGAGGCTTACCAGACAGTCAGAAAGCAGTTACAGCTTGGTGGCCTATCCTCAGAATCAGGACAAAAATATATAGCGGCTTTATGGTAACTGACAGAAGAGGTAACTGCCATTAGTCTGTTGCAGTGAAATTCAACAGAAGCTCAATGGCACCTTAAAGATGAACAAAATTTATTCCAAAATAAATTGAATTAATTTTGTTTTGGTTTTAAAGTGCCCCTGTTTAATACGAGTCTACATTAAGAATCCTCGGAACTCTAGGGGTTTTTTTGGGGGGGGGGGGGAGAGGGCATTAAATTCTTTGTTAGAGCCCCCTACCCCTCAATCTCAGTTCCTAGGGACGTAAAGGCTGCAGCACAGATGTACACAATGGGGGGCATATTTTCTGCAAGATGCAAAAATGATATTTCCCCCCATTAGTACAGAAGTTGAGAAAAGAGTTTTGTGCCTCCTGTTTTACAGATGAACCATGACTAAAAGCTCTTCAGTTCTACTGACAAAATTGGGAAAAGTTTCAATACAATACAAGCAAACCTATTAGAGCTGCCATTTCAAGAAGCATTTAGGCCAAGAGTTACCATCATCATCCCCCATAGCACTTTATCCTTCCCACTTCTTCAAATGTGCTAGAAAGACATTTGCTAAGACAAGATTTGTCAAATGCCCTTTGCTGATTTCATCTCAGATAAACTACCTTACAGGGAAGGACCATACAGAGATGCATTTTCACATCTGTTTGCATCTGCATCTTAATGCCACTGATGGTTTTCTGCCTGCACTGATGTCTTTTAGACCAGGAGGAAATCTGTTCAGTTTTCCTGAACCACCAAAGCTACACAAGCACGTTTTGCCATTTCAAATAGGTCAACCCATTAATACAGGAACCAATCTGTAAATTGCGTAAAAACTAAGACTACCAGGCAATAAAACAATTCCTAGCCAATCAAACTTCTGTTTTCACCAGTAACACTCAGATAAACTCACACATCGGCATGACATCGCCACATATTTTTGATTACCTTAAAAGCAGAATGTGACAATTTAATACATGAAAACAATCATAAGATGGAAGGCCATTTTTAAGATTTTCTTTTCGGTTTACACTTACCCTGGAAACAAAGCCCACTTCAAAATCAGAGAAGGCCCCAACAATCTGCTAAAGCCTGCATCACTATTTCAAAGCTGCCAACCAAACCCACCCTTAACCTTGGCAGGCACCATGCAGTTATTTTTAAGAGTAAACAGCACATTTTAAAAGGGCAACTCAGACCTGAAGACAACACAAGTGGAACTTAACCAGAGACCACAGGGGTTCCACAATTCCAGCATGAGCACCTGCATAAGCACAAGTTCTCTCTTCTGTCTCCACCTTGCAAAACTCAGAAGAAACATGAAAAAGCCCATTTCAAGGGGCCACAACTTGCAGAAAGCCTCTGAATCATAGCTAGCCATGTTTTTAAAAAAGAAAAAGTGCACCGCCACAATTCCCTGTCTACACAGAAAGCTAAATCAAGCTCCTTTGCACAGCATTTGGCAGAGCATCTTTAATGCTGCAGAAGCAAATTTGACTTCCTTTCCGGAAATGCTATGCACCTAAAACAATGCAGCTAAATTGAGAGATGACAGGTTACAGATAATGGCTACCATTTTTTTTCAGCCTGGATACCAGAAGGTCTTCAAGTTTCTCCCATGCTATCATTTCCAATATTTCAGTTACCAGGACCTGGGAATGCAAACCAGGCTTCATTCTGACGCAACACAAACTGCATGTTTAAAACAACTGTAGCAAATTAGCTCCATCCTCCTTACGTAGGCACTGTCTTATAAATCCCATAAACCCTCATCAGCAAATCACGCGGCTAACTGCAGCTTGTCTGAATTGCGTTGAATGCCTAACACACAACCAGCTGGAATGATCAGATCTCTCTCCTAGGAATCTGCCTCTTCCCTGGGCAAATGCAGGTCTCTCCCACTCTGTGAGGCTTTGTAATACCAGGTGCTGAGACTGCTAGAAAAGAAGATCTAGAGAACCCTGAAGGGCTTGCGACTGGAGCCAGTCGCAAGTCTCGGGAGCCCCAACATGCATGATTTTTGGCAAATGACTCACCTAACCACCTGGCACTACCTGTACAGCCCTTCAGGATCACAACACTTTATACACAAAAGACACGAAGCTACTGCAACAGGACTAGTGCGCTTAATGTTCAGTATCAGCAAGCTTCAGCACAAACTGGTGGGAGCCAGGCAATTCTAGAGACACCCCCAACCAGAAGGGCAGAAGCTGACACTTCTGCTGGACAGAACAATGATCGCAGCCCAGCATCATCCACACGTCAAGGACAGCGGTGCCAGGCAGGCCCTCGCCTGCCCCAAGGAGGAACGGGCTCACCTTTCTTAACCCTGACAACCACCCGGGTGGCCAGGCCTGCGCTACCTGTGCGGCAGGTGCAACTCACAACATCGACAACCCGCCTGGCCAGGAGCCGCTGTCCCTGCCATACTTTCAGGATTATGACTAATGCTTGATTCACGATGATTTTTATCAGCAGTTGAGGAGGCCTGTTCCTGCAGAGCGGTGTTGAAACAGCTGGCGCATTAGGGCACGGGCAGAGCTCAGAGAGGAGAGCACTGGCAGGCAAGCTGGTGACGGGCGAAGGAAACGTTGCAGGGATGGTGAGGACCCCGAGGCAGGGCCGGCCCTAGACAGTCTGGCACCCTAGGCAAGGCTAACTTCTGGTGCCTCCCTTGCACTGATAGCATCACCAAGTCACATGGGGGCTCCCAATTCAGCACCCCCAGAAGGCCAGCGCCGTAGGCAATCGCCTAGTTTGCCTAGTGGCAGTGCCAGCCCTGCCTCCAGGGTCCAGGCACCCGACCCGCAGAAGCCACAGCCCGCTGACAAGAGAGACGCCTCACCTAAGGACTCTCGTGTTGGTACACTGCTAAGCCATACGCACCTCCACATGCAAGCACACCTACACAAATTCTCAAGCTAGCAGCACATATATGCGTGCGTGGTAGCATGCAGATTCCGACACACGCCTCTTTGCACAGGGCTCCCCACACAAACCAGACGCTCCCTCCTAGCATCTCAGGGAGGCTTCCGCCCCAAATCGGCGTCTTCAAGACACCCCACAGCCATGTCCCTTCCAACGGTTTGGCTCCAAACCTGCACTCCGGAAGGCGCGTGTCAAACGCTCGTTTGGCCGTTCCTTCGCGCTCATTCCGACCCTCGCCCTCCCCCACCTCCGGGTTGCTATAGGAACCGGCGCCACAGCAAGTCCCCCTCCCCCCGCCCGGCAGAAGGGTCTTTCAGGTCCTTACCCAGAGGGCAGCGCCGCGGCTCGGCATGTCCGTCCCCCCTGCCAGCAGTGCGCGTGCGCCACCTCTCCGCCAGCTCTCCAGCCGCGGCTTCCCAGGTAAATGGTGGCGGGCGCGCGCTGCAGCTTCTTTTCAAGGGTGGGCTGGGCCTGCGAGGGTGGGCGGAGCCCGGCCCTTTTCCGGGTCACGCCTCCCCTGCGAGCCTTAAAGGGGCGACGCCACTAAAGGGGGAGGGATCAACTGAGCTAACTGTGGATTCCTGTGCGGGGAGGCTGCGCCAGTGATTTAGACGGGAGGAACTTCTGCATAGATTGTAGATGCGGCATCATTCACGAGCAGATCTTGGCGTCATCTCGCCTGCAGTGCCTCAAGTGGAACCGGTTCTCTTCGTGCGTTCAGTTGCTGGGGCAGCAATCGAGTGTGCTGATGGGTGGACGTGTGAATCAGCAATAAAACTCTGAGAGAATGGTGGATTGAACTGAATGCATTATTACAGTCACTAGACCAGCCATATACCTATAGCTATAATTTTTTTAAAAAAAATTGTATACAGAATACAAGATAAAAAGTAAAAATTTGGAACCTAGCTAAAATACAGTTTCTGTAGCCCAGGGGTGGCCAAACTTGCTTAACGTAAGAGCCACATAGAATAAATGTCAGATGTTGCAGAGCCGCAAGACATGAACGTCAGATGTTTGAGAGCCGTAAGGCAGGAAGGAGAGGTGGGAAAAAGCAATTTTAACTTTAAATGCATCCTCCAAGCTGCTGGCAGGCTTAGCTTGGATAAGTGATTTAAAGAGATAAATGCCTTCTGCAAGCCAGCTGACAGGGTGGTGGGGCCTTCAAGAGCCACACTATATGTGTGAAAGAGCCACATATGGCTCCTGAGCCACAGTTTGGCCACCCCTGCTGTAGTTTAAGCATCAGTACAAAATTTGTACTGATAAGTAATCTTGGAATTCTTATCAGACAAAAGGGAATCAAGCCTGGCTTTATTTGTGCAACCAGGAATCTTATCCAGCAACGGGATAATAAAAGACTTGAAAGAATTTTTTAGTGCTCCCAACTCCCCCAACAGCCTGGAATCTGTTTCCTAGAATTCCCTCACCACCCCCCAGACATGAGATCGCCTGCAGTTCTGGGTGCCCCTTTTTGGCAGAATGTTTAGCCATATGATAAGCATACAGGGATAAGAATAAAGGAGGATTTGCATTCCCCAGGGTTGTCCTAAACCAGAAGTCTCTGATTCAGTCGCCACCCCTCGAGAAGAACGATATCCAACAAAACACATTGAAATGCTTGGGACGCCACTTGTACGATGAAAAAGCCTCTAAAGATTATTATTCAATGGTCTACCTCACTGGCCAGTGTAAGGTTTACCAAGGAAACAATATTTTACTGTGCAATGGGATGAATTTCCTGAAGAAAAACATTCTAGGATCAACACTCCTCTTTTTTAAGGAAGTGTTAAGGAAAACTTATCAGCCCACTCCCAGACTTCCCAGCAGTGGCGGACTGGGTCTAAAAATATTGATTGTCAGGAGATAAAGAACTTCTATTATATTGGAACTTCATTATATTTTCAAGCTACTAAAAGGCCATTAGCATTTTAAACATATTGTCTAATGTTTAAGGGGGCCCAGTTCATCAGGGGCCCATTTGCCACTGGGCAAGCCAGTCTGCCACTGCTTTCCAGACAAGCCCCTAGCCTCTGCTTCCCTGTCAGATCAGCAGTGAAGCCTTTCCAGCCAGATGACATCTTTGCAACCTACAACAACCCCTGCAATTTTTCTTTCAGTCCTAGTCTTTTCCCTTTGCAGTCTGAGAGAACTGAAATATCTTTTTTTTAGGATCAGTGATCTCTCAATCTTTAGTAAGATAGTTGTTTTAGGGTTGTCAGATCCAGTTTGGGAAACTCCTGGAGATTTGGGAATGGGGTCTGGAGAAGACAGGAAACTTAGTGGGGTACAGTGCCCTAGAGTCCACCCTCCGAAGTGCCCATGTTCTCCAAGGGAACTGGTCTCTGTTGTCTGGACATGTGCTGTAATTCCAGGGGACTTCCAGCTACCACCTGGAGGCTGGCACCCCTAATTTCATATTGACTGTCCAGCAGTGGCCAGCCAAAGTGCAGTTTGCTTCCCACCTCCAGAATTAGGACTGATCTGCAGACCACAGAGATCAGTTCCCCTGGAGGGAATGGCAGCTTCCGAGGGTGGACTTTGTGGCTTCGCATGATCCCTGCTGAGCTCCCTCTCCTCCCTAAACTCCGCCCTTCCCAGCAAGCCTCCCTCCACCTCCAAATCTCCAGGAATTTCCCTACCCAGTATTGGCAACTATAGTTTCAAAGGGTGTGTAATTCTGCTTAGCATAGCACTGCAAGCTAGGCCCAAGGGACCAACTACTCCATCCAACTGGAAGAATGCAGCGCTGTAAGGGAGCTAGGGTTGTTGCCGGGTCTGTGTTGGAAAATACCTGGAGGCTTTTGGCGTGGATCCGGGAGAGGGTGGGGTTTGGGGAGGGGAGGGTACAATGCCATAGAGTACACTCTTCCAAGCAGCCATTTTCACCAGGGGAGCTGATCTCTGCCCACTGGAGATCAGTTGTAAAAGCAGGAGATCTCCATGCCCCACCTGGAGTCTGGCAACCCTAAGAACCACTGCTCGATGACAGAGATGCATGGGTGCCCATGCTCCCGTGGCAATGCAAAAAGGCAGCTGCTCCTTGCAGGCCCCCAAGAGACCCCGGAAGTGATGCCTTTGTTGCTCTGGCAGTGGAGATGCCGCAGCTGTAAGCATGTGGCAGGGGGAGGGTTCGTATTGAATGCCCAGCTGTTCGAAGCCAAAAGAGGACACTTACAGACTGCAGAGGAGAAGACTGCAGGCCAGAGTAACACCCTCCCCTTCCCCTCCCGATGGCCTCTACTGGGGCAAAGGCGGGTCAGTGGGAAGCCAGGTTGGCTGCCACCCAGCAGGGTGCTCTCGCATGTGTCAAAAGGAAAACCAGGAAAGTAAGCCTTCCAGCAAAATCAGGAATGCCGACTTGCTGTGTGACTGCTTGTCAATTCTAAAAAAAAGCGTAATGCATTCATTGGAAGCAGAGCTAGCCTGTCTGCAACAGCCAATGCTGTGCGTGTTTCCTTCTCCTTCCAGGGCTTGGCCTCCTCCTTTCCACTTGCTGACTCAGATGCCACTCCAGGATGCTGCAGACATCAGGCCCCTGGCCTCTGCCTTCAGTCTTCTGGCTCCTTCATCCCTCCCCCCCATCCAGCAGCCTGGTCCCCCTGCTCCCAAAGGGCTGGATACCATACATGCTGGTCTTGCTGAACCAAATGCAGGCATCCAGGGGAGCTCACAGTGGGGTGAAAACATCTTCCCCAGCAAGCTGGGTACTCATTTTATGAACCTCAGAAGGATGCAAGGTTGAGTCTACCTTGAGCCGGCTACCTGAACCCAGCTTCCTCTGAGATTGAACTCGGGTTGTGAGCAGGGAGCTGCAGTACTGCAGCTTTACCACTCTGCACCACGGGGCTCTATAATCAATGATTATCGAAGGACATAATTCTGTTTAGGATTATGCTGTTTAGGATTTGCACATGTAGCAGAATGTCCTATGACACTTCCCTTTGTTGCCATCTATTTCGCTGAAGCAGTAGATTGAGGTAGGGTGTTCCACTGACCTAGAGGGGTAGGGAACAGTGGCTCTCCAGATGTTTTTTGCCTACAACTCCTATCAGCCCCAGCCATTGGCCACGCTGGCTGGGACTGATGGGAGTTGTAGGCAAAAAACATCTGGAGAGCCACTGTTCCCTACCACCCACCAGTATTACCTTTTTCTGCTGCTACTGGTCAAAGCTTTTCTTTAAATGAAGGATGGAAAGAATTCCAGAAGGTGAGCTATCCTAGTCTGCTTCAACAAACTTATGTGGGAGTCTTGTGACACCTTAAAGATGTAATGATATTTTATTGCAGACTATAAAGTTTTGTGGACTAGAATGGACTACTTCAGATGCAATGAGTAGATCCTCATTCTGCAGACATAGGAGGATGAGAACGGGGGTGGGTGGCTGGGTGGGGGGGGGACAATTGCAGGATCAAGAGGCTATAAAATGCGAGACCCATAGAGAAAATGGGCAAATTACTTCCTATTTTATCCCTGGTAGATGTTAGAAGTTGACATGATACTGTAAATTGCTTTCATTAAAAGAAGTAATTATAATTTAACACTCCCCCCGCCCTTGGTGCCAACCAGCATGTATGAAGGCTGCTCATCTTTTTATCAATTTTCTTGAAGAAATTTCCTCACAGCGTGAAATGATATGTAGATAACACTAGACTCTGGATCTGAATACAAATAAATGTATGAAATAAGACTGAAGAACATTGATCTCAATCTAGGTTGCTAGCAAAACTGATTAGAAAGCACTGGGCCCATACAAACTTCTCTCTTTCCTCGAATACATTGAAGGGGCCTTCTAGCGAGTGAGACATTGAATCCATCAAAGTCACGGCTGTCTACTTATAGGTGCTCTCCAGGGTCCCAGACAGGGTTTTTTTTAACCAACTACCAGATCCCTTTAACTGGAGAAGCCAGGAATTGAACCCAGGGACTGCATAACGAAGCAGCTGCTCTACCACTGGGCCACAGCCCAATCCCATTTTTCTTTCATTGGTACAAACACAATAATTATTTAAACAACTATTCACTGTGATTGCGGTTGGAATAACAGCAGACGTACGTGCAAGACATCTAGTTAAACTGAGAAAGGTAAAATCCATAGGGAAACAGCAGCGGTCCTCTCTGGTGCCCTGGCAAACTCTCCTCTAGGGCAGTCTAACGAGATTTTGAAATCACATGGCTGTCAGCAGCATTCTTGATGCCATGTGACCCCCATTACCCCTTTCCTCTCCGCCAGGGAGGGAGCTGAGCTGGTTTCTCCTGAATTCTGAAGAAATACCAGAACTGCTAATAACCTTTCATTGAATACCAGTCTCCCAGGACAGTTGCTCTTTTCAGCAATCAAGGAGGCCAAACGTGCCTTTCCCCCTGCCTCCTCACTCAGGAAAACATCATTAGAGAATCAGTGGTGATGGTGGTGTCACGGCTAGAAGGATCAAACTAAGATCTGGGAGACCCGAGTTCAAATCCCCTTTCTGGCATGAAGCTCTCTGGGTGACCCTGAGCCAGTCACTCTCGCTCAGCCTAAACCGGGGAAGGGCAAATCATTTCTGCCACCCCGAGTTCCTTGGAGGAAGGGTGGAATGAAAATGCAGGAGATAGGTAGACCATATAATAATTACAAGCAATGTTAATGATCGTGGCCCTTATCTTCTAATCTCAGAGGTGGAAAGGGCAGTGGAGGCACGCCCTGGGTTCCTAGCCCAGGGCCTCAGCCCAGCACATGCGGTGCAAGCAGATGCCAAGGACGGCACGCAGACTTCTCCTCCTTGCTGGTATAGAGGGTGCATGCAGAAGGAGGAGGGGTTCAGTTCCCTCCCTTACTGTCCAGAATCGGTAAAGCTTCCCCCTGCCAGAATTCTTTCTTCTGCTTGCTTGTAAAAACCTGCAGGATTTCTTCTTTTGCTTTTGGTCCCCAAAGGACAGCCTTGCAAATGAGGGAGGGGACTTTTCTTGGGTCATGGAAAGCAGAGGGGGTCAAAAGCCCTCAGTGGTGCATATGTTGCATTCCTGTTTGCCCATTGTGTGATCAGCAGACCGACCTGCATTCCAAATGGACAGCACTAGCATGCACACAAATGCACCCCTCATCTCTGGAAACCACAGAGCTGCTTATGGGTGGCCCCAGATCCACAATGGTCCACGGTCCCTGCAACTTTCTCTTCCCTCCGGGTGGAAGGGCTAAGAGGAAGTGACGTCGTCCTGGCAGCTAGGGAAAAGGGAGAGGAGTAATTTGCTAGAACAGCACACTATGGAAATAGTCTCCTGTTTCCAAGGTGACAGGAGAGCCCCAGAGAACACAATGAGCTAGTTGGAGGTTCTGCACTGTAACCTGGAGTTCTCTCTCACACAAGCTTTGGATCTGGCTCTTTTTAAAGCTCCTGAACTTAATAGCCCTCAGCACGGTCAGATCAAGCTCAGTTAAACTCTTTCAAAGAGCCACTGATTGCATGCATCCTTTTATTTCTTTTGGTACTGCATCTTTGGGATTGATCCCTTTAGCTCCAGGGGCTGTGCTGTCTTAGGGTGCTGCAGAAATGTCCCAGGGCAAAGGTGAAGGAAAATGTACAACCCTCTGTGAAATTGCTGAGGGTTCCAGGCTCACTTTCCATTGATACAGAGAGCGGGACGTGCCAGGAAAGCCCAACCTTGCATCATGGCCTCTGCCCCTTGAACTTTGCTGCCCAGGGCAGATGCTGGTGCCAGCCAGTCTGCATATTTTGTCCAGTTAGCCCTGCATGTCATCATGTACCCTCATTCCCTTCCTTGGTTTTGGTGTCTTTTCATGTTGGTCAATTCCTAGTGACCACCAGGGCTTTTTTTGTAGCAGGAATTCCTTTGCATATTAGGCTACACCCCCCTGGTGTAGCCAATCCTCCAAGAGCTTACAGGGCTCTTCTTACATGGCCAACTGTAAGCTCTTGGAGGACTGGCTACATCAGGGGGGTGTAGCCTAATATGCACAGAAGTTCCTGCTACAAAAAACCCCAAACCCTGATGACCACCAAGGACTTGTTTCCACTGAGGTTCTTGCAAAGAATGAGGGATGAGATATAGCAATGAAAAGGCGAGGTGGTAGTGATCACAACTCTTTTTATTATCACAGCATAGTATAGGGCTGTGCTCTAGGACTGAAGACTGGGCCAACAGGGCCAACTGTATATACAGTCAAAGTTCCCACGCTAGCATTCTATTGGGCCATTCAAACCAGCAGGGAGCCTGTGATTGGAGCAGGGCAGCAGGGATTTGGATCCTGCTGCCTATTGTTCCCGAGTCCCCAAGCTCAGTCCTACAGGCTCCAATGAGCCAGGCAGGAACACCATACTTTATACATATATCTGATCACATATACAACAGATAGTCACCTCCCCCAGTCCAAAGCAAAAGTGCATATTCAGGATTAGGCAGAATACGGGTTAAGAAGACCTGAGTGTGCTCACTTGCTCTGCAAACGTAAGACACACCCGCAGATCACGGAGACTTGGGTATAAATAAATTTAACCATGCGAAACTGAGGTCGACCTACCCTTTGGTGTGAATGCTTTAGAAATGTCAACTATAAAGCAAGTAGGGAGAGCGAAAAAAGGACAAAAATGTTATTGTTTTCCTATTAAAATAGGCACCTCTTTCTCCAGATTGTCCCTTGGAAACCTAGCACTGCCATTCTCCTTTTCTTCATTCCTCTAATCCCTACCTATAACTGATATGAAGCCTCCCTGGGAATATCTGTGACTGTTTCTGTTGTCTCCTCATATCAGATGTTAAGGCATAAATTCCTTAGAACCGAAAACTGTCTTTCTGTCAGGTCACTCTATACCAGGGGTAGCCAAACTTGCTTAACGTAAGAGTCACATTGAATAAACATCAGATGTTTGAAAGCTGTAGGACATGAATGTCAGAGGAAGGAAGGAAAGAAAATAGATGGGGAGAGAGATGGAAAGAAAGTAGCTTTAACTTTAAATGCATTCTCCAAGCTGCCAACAGTCTTGGCTTGGAGAAGTGGTTTAAAGAGAGAAATGCCTTCTCCAAGCTGGCTGATGGAGTGGTGGGGGCTTCAAGAGTCACATGATATGTGTGAAAGAACCACAATGTGACTCCCGAGTCATAGTTTGGCCGCTCCTGCTCTATACAGTGTTTCAGGCACCCTATAAAGTCTCATCAGATCTAGGAATCTAAGCAGGGTCATCCCTAGTTAGTACTTGGGTGGGCCACCACCAAGGAAGTCCAAGGTTGCTACGCAGAGGCAGGCAATAGCAAACTGCCTCAGTCCATATCTTGCCTTGAACACCCTGTAGGATTATCATAAATTGTCAGTGGCTTGACTGCACTTTCCACCGCCATAAAACTTGGGCACAGCCAAAGATGTGAGCTGAGGGGCAAAGACCCCAGATTCTTGGAACCTGTGGCACAAAGCCTGTGTCTTCAAACAAGCCTGCCAGTGAGTCCATCAACTACAGTTTGGACAAGTCCCGTTTATTTGCAAGGAGTCTATCAACTACAGTTTGGACAGGTACCATTTATTTGCTTATTGGTTTATTTGTATGTTGTTGATTCTATTGTAAGGCCATTTAGATACACTCCAAGTAGAAAAGTGAAGTACAGATAGTTCAATATTTATTTATTTTTTCCATTTTCTACTATGACACCCTACGAGCATGTTATCCTTTATGAACGTAAGATCATTCGTGCTGTCAATATGAAATTTAGCACTGAGAAGCTACCTTGCCAAGGAACATAATCTGACCACATTTCAGAAAAATCCCATGAGGAATGCCTGGTTTATGGCAGTTTCAGGTGTTTGTCCTGAAGTGCTGTTTGCTGTCCCTCACTGAAAACTGGTTTTGTGCCTCCCCCACCAAAGCCCCTCCTGCTTTTCCTTTTGCTGGTTTACAAGTTGCATCAGCAATGCTGATTCCCATTATAATCAGTCATTTAACTAAGGGCCGATGATGAGCTCATTCGTTGAAGGAAGTTAAATGGCTAAAGCGGTGCTTCACCTTCTTAAAAAAACAGGCTATTACGTGACAGAGCAGCAACTGAAGGAGTTGGGAAGAAACAACAATATCATGTGCACATGTTTGTGTATGTGTGAGAGAAACTACATCCATCAAATTATGGCTGTCTTTAGTCCTTCTCT
The DNA here is from genome assembly GCF_032191835.1 of Heteronotia binoei. Classification (NCBI taxonomy): domain Eukaryota; kingdom Metazoa; phylum Chordata; class Lepidosauria; order Squamata; family Gekkonidae; genus Heteronotia; species Heteronotia binoei. The sequence continues at coordinate 23,031,424 of NC_083240.1, forward strand.
GTAAAATGTATAGATGTTTTCTGTATTCTTAATTCCTTCGCTATATAGTCCATACTGTAGCTTTCATCACAAAATGTGGTTTGGCTTACTTCCTCGAGTGATCTGCACCACTTGGGTTTTGAAACCTCCACCATGTTTACTTGATCCATAGTCTGTGCTAACAGCCATGAATTACACTATGCTTTCTTGAACAAGCTGTAAAGATGGTAATAAAAACAGTGACTATACAAGGATGGATTATAAAAATGACCTTTCTTACAGGGATGACATAAAAATGACTAGAACAATATATACAAAGGGCTTTCCAAATCATAAAACTTCTTGTTAATGAGCTATTATAAAGCAGCAGTGAACCTAATTGCCATTGGGGGCCCTTTTTCTGGGAGGGTTGATGGAATTTTATGTATTGGTTTTTTAAAAATCTAGGATTTTTTTTTAAGCCTCTGGTTTAAAAGAAGAGTTAAAGCACTTTCTAATTCATTAATGCACCAGGAAGTATAAAAATTGTAAGTGAAGGCACTCTCCCTTCTCTTTGATGACATGTTAAAATAAAGACCAAGGAAGGGTGTATGTAGGTGCCTAGAATTTTAAGCAAACTCAATGTCTGTGGGCAAGGTAAGGGTCATGATTGAATCTGCAACAGTGCCATCCTAAGCTGAATGACAACCTTCTATGTCCATTGAAGCCATTGCTTGGGATGGCAATCAAAGTGCCTGAAGCTTGTTCTGGCCCTAGAATAATCAATAATAATTTTAAAAAATGCAAAAGTCATGGATGATGCCTAGAGGGATGGTTGAGGAGTTGTCATGTTAGCTTCTTTATAGTTCACTATGAAAAAATGAGGCAGGAGGGAATGAACCTGATCACCTATTCAAACGTACTTCCTTTTTGAATGTCCAGTAACAAGAGTCCCTCCCTAGTGCTGCAGCTGGCAGTGCCTCCAGTTGTTCACTTTGGTGCAGTGGTTAAGTGCACAGACCAGGTTTGATACCCTACTCCTCCACATGCAGCCAGTTGGGTGACCTTGGGCCAGTCACAGTTCTCTTGGAACTGTTCTTTCAACAGCAGTTCTTTCACAGCTCTCTCAGTCCCACCTACCTCCCAGTATGTCTGCTGTGGGGAGAGGAAGGGAAGGTGATTGTAAGCTTCTCTGAGACTCTAAGTGCAGGGTGGGGTATAAATCCAGTCTCCTCCTCCTCCTTCCATCCTCAATGAGAATGCTTACAAGAAATCTGATAGTTTAACTATGGCTGCTATCTGGTGGTCTTTATCTTTATGGTTGCTTATCTAGTTGTGTAGGAGAGCATAAGAATGGCCCTGCTGGATCAGACCAGCGGTCCATCTAGTTCAGCATCCTCCTGTGACCACAGTGGCCAACCAGTTCCTCTGGAGGGCCAACCACAGGGCATGGAGACTGAATGAGGGAAGGAAGGCAGAATGGTCTAGCTTGATCTGGTCATCTCTCAGAAGGTAAACACAGTTGGTACTTGGATGGGAGACCACCAAGGAAGATGCCGCAGAGAAAGACAATGGCAAACCATCTCTGCTTCTCACTTGTCTTGAGAAAGGCCCTTGTTGGGGTCAACATCAGTCAGCTGCTTCCTGACAGCATTTTTATGTATATCTAGTTGTAGTTCGTATTTCCAGCATATCATGCTCGATTTTTTTTTCATATTTAATTGTGATGTTCTCCCGTGCCTCTGACATTTCTTTTAATCTGTGGCTTTTAACACAAGGTTTAACTTGAAACCTATCAAACTGGTGAGTCACATACCCTTTTAAAAAGCCAGAATGGTATAGTAGTTGGAGCATCAGTCTAAGATTTTGGAAACCCGCATTTGAATCCATGCTCTGCCAGTGGAAACTTACCAGGTGACTTTCTCATTTTAACCAACCTCACAGGGTTGTTGTGATTGTGAGGATCAAATACAGGAGGGGAGAATCTACACTGCTTTTTGCTCCCTGGTGGAAGATAAAACATACTCACTAGACACAATTAAAAGAAAGAGAACAAAAAATGGCGGTGATTAGGAGCAGCACAAAGCAGCTGAAATCTCCATCCCAAACTGGTTAGGCAGGTACCTGTCAGGGTGGGTCTAGGTATAGGATATCCTGTCTGAGGACAGAAGGTTATGACTGAGTGATTCAAAGGTTGCAATCTGTGTGGTCAATATTTCGTACCTTTTGTTTTTAAAGAGGCACTGACCTTCTTGGCAGAACTTCTTGCTCCTTGCAAGTTCTTTCCAGGAGAACAAATGTCTTCTCACACATCTAAAAACGGATGTTGTCCTTGATGGAGAACTTAAGATTTCAGAGTGCTCAACGGAGGACAATTTCACCCTAGAGATGAACTTAAAGGGAAGGGCATTTGTGTGGGCATGCACAAACCACCCCTGGGAAGATTTGGTATGAGGTAGTTCACTCTCTGCTTGTCATATGGTCTTTGAAAGCATACAGACTCAATTTTTGCTGTTCTTAATACTCAGTGGTCTGACATTCCCTAAGAGCATGTGCCAGCTCTGAGTTGGGAAATTCCTGGAATTTGGGGGGTGGAGTCTGGGGAGGGCACATTTGGGGGAGAAAAGGGATTTACATCGGGGTCTGATGCCACAGAATCCACCTTTCAAAGCAGCCATTTTCTCCAGGGGATCTGATCTCTGTCACTTGGAGATCAGTGGTAATCCCAGGAGATCTCCAGCCACTACCCAATCGATTCATCTGCAAAGCTGTGTCTGTGCAAAAAAGAATTGAAATCGAGTTCCATTTAGCAGCCAGTAACCGAAGAAGACATGCATTGAAACATCTTGAACTATCTGGAATGGGCGTATTGACGGCTGAATGAATTTTTATACTCTTGCTCCTCGACTGAACTGACCAAATAGATATTTGTATTAACTTACAGAGGAAAGGAATATTTGTCAATGGAACTTTTTGTATGTAACCTTTGTGTATGTATTCTTGCTTGGAATCCTAAAATGGTGGTAATAACAGAATGTTGCTTACAATAATGTATGAATTTGAATACATGTTCAGGTAATATAAACTGACTTTTTCTTTTTTTTCTCTTTTTTTCCTAAGCTTCTGAAACTATTTTGGAAATGAACATGAGTTTAAAACTTTATGGTTTAGACCAGGGGTCCTCAAACTACGGCCCGCGGGCCAGATGCGGCCCGCTGAGGACGTTTATGCGGCTGCCGGGTTATGGCAAAATCAGACCGGAAGTGAAGTTCGACCTAAACTCGTGTTAGCAACGCACACTTCCGGCACTGGGCTGAGGCGGCGGAGACAGAGTGTGAGGTGATACTGAGGTGAGGTGAGTTCCCAGGCCGGGGTGTGTGGTGTGGGGAAGGGAGAGAAATGCAGAAGATAGAGAACTGACGGCCCGCAGCCTTGTACAGTAACGGCAGTCCGGCCCTTCAACAGTCTGAGGGACAGTGAACTGGCCCCCTATTTAAAAAGTTTGAGTACCCCTGGTTTAGACTTTGTGGCTTTTCATACTGTGTGACTACCTGGAGGTTGGCAACTCTAAATTAAAGTGGGGAATTGAAATGCTGACTTTTTAGAGCAACAGGCCTTTGAAGCAGGAGCCAGGGGCTTGGAGGCACAGCACCTGTATTTGCATGCAGAAGGTCCCCAGTATCTCCAGCTAGAATAACTCGGTAGCAGGCAATGTGAAAGATGTCTCTTTGGGACCCTGGAGAGCTGCCACAGCTCAGTGCAGACAATGCTGGTTTTCATGGACCAATGGCTTCACTTGGGGTAAGGCAGCGTCAGTAGAAAGGAGTCCCTAGCTTCTTGCATTTTCCAGTTTTTGGCTCACCAGGAATTTCACTTGGAAAGCCTCTCATATCCACCGTTACTGGGGGGGAGGGAAGGCAAGGCATCATTGCAGAAGTACCTGTTGAATGGTTGTGCGGTTATATCAAACTCCAGAGATTTCAATGAAATCTAGATGAACCTATCAAAATGTTTCAAAAAGAAAGAGAGTGGGTGGGTGTAACGTGCATAACGATTTCTGTTTTCATTCTTGGGCAACCTGCCTACTCCAAGTGATTTCCTTAGAGGGTTCTGGAGTGATCACTACTAGGCTTTCTCACAAACCACTAGGGTGCACTCTCTCTCCTTCCAGGGAACTAGCAGTTCTTCTATCCAAGTGACATAAGAAATCAAGCAACACCTTTAAAACTAACCCAGTCTATTCTAGCACAAATGTGCGTAAGTCAGTCCTTACTTCCCGGGACAGCATTGCCACTAGGCAATTGCCTAGGGCGCTGGGCTTCTGAGGATACTGAATTGGGTGCCCCCATGTGACTCAGTGATGTTATCAGTGCAAGGGGGGGGGGCGGGGGTTGCCAGAAGTTAGCTGTGTCTAGGGTCCCAGACAGTCTTGAGCCGGCCCTGCTTACTTCTTCAGATGCAGGCAAAAGCTTCTCCTGGGATACACTTGGGTTAGTCTTAAAGGTGTCACTTGATTTGCATTGCTACAAGAAACTAGCGTGGCTGCAGTTCCGAAATAATTGCTACTTGTTCAGGAAAGGCTTGAGGTTGGTAGATGAAATGAGAGAGAATCTAGCCCTCCAAACGGGCAGAGGAGTTTTGCTTGTATTTCTCTCTAGATAAATCTTAAAGATCTTGGAAAGATGCCCATGTCTGAGAGCACTTTCTCAAATACTTTGTTTCCTTTTTCTTCGCATTATGTGTGTGTGTGACTGTGCTTGAAAGTCATAGCAACCTCTGGCGACTCCTGCTGGAGGAAGTTCAGGCAAGCAGCTTAATGCAGCCTGCCTCTGCCTCCCAGTACTGGTATTCTCTGGAGGTCTCCCATCCAAATACTTGCCAGCATCAGGCCTGCTTAGCTTCTGAGATCTGACCAGAACGGGCTTGCCTGGGCTATCCAGGTCAGGGCTCAGATACTTTGAGGATCTGCTGTGAAGTTAATTCATACAGAAGCAAGTTCCATTTGTAATTGAGGAGAGCTGGCTCCCAGCAGTGGTCATGTGCTTTGCAACCCCGGTGCTCTGCGCAGGGCACTGGATTGAGGCAGCTCAGGTTAGAAGTGGCATTGGAGTGACTGCAGAGTTTGATCCAAGATTGGGAAGGGCTGGGGAGAAAGTGACCAGGAGCTCTCTCCTGTGCCCCACCAGGCCTGCCACTTATGCCTCCCATCTTTGCATTCTTCCTGCACCCACTTGCAAACCCTCCCAGCCCTATGCCCTTTCTCCAGCTGTGTTGGGCAGTCTGTGCAGCTGGAATGCTACAACAGCCAGCGCTGGACAGCAACATCATGTGCAGCCAGGAAGGCCAGTGGCAAAGCACTCACAAGTGAGTGGACTGCAGATGGACTGGTGGTGGAGTCAGTGGTGGTTGGCCTCACTCTGATCCCTGTGCCCCAGCAGTAAGGGAATACTGAGCTGGTCTTGAGTAAATGTCTACTTACATAACAAAGTTTCCGGTTTTTGGAGTTTTGGTTCATGCTGCTACACCTTCCCCTCCCAGCATATAAATGCATATGAACTTTCTGGGTAACTTACAAGAAAATATGCCTCCTCCCATCACTTCTTCAACTGCATGTACAAAATGGCTTTTCTGAGGCACCAAGGCACTATTGCAGAGTCATAATCCCTGCTCACTCAACACACTTTCATTTTCTCCATCTCATAACTTTGTTCCCCAAGGAAGTGTAAGGACATCAAAAGAGCCCTGCTGGATCAGACCAATGGTCTATCTAGTCCAGCATCCTGTCTCACACAGTGGCCAACCAGTCAATCTGGAGGACCAACAACGGCATAGAGGCCAAGGCTGACTGCCTCTGAATGTGGAGATTCCCCTCAGTCACCATGGCTAGTAGACACTGAAAGACCTCTCCCCCATGAATCTAATCCTCTTTTAAAGGTGTCTATTCCTGTGGCCATCACTGCTTCTTCTGACAGTGAATTTTGCATTTTGATCACTCTGTGTGAAGAAGTATTTTCTTTTCTCTATCCTGAACCTACTGCCCATCATTTTCATTAGATGCCCTCAAGTTTTAGTATTTTGTGAGAGGGAGAAAAATTTCTGTTTGTCAACTCTTTCCACCCATGCATAATTTTATATACATTTATTTCTTGTCTCTCCCCTCCCCTCTCCCCTTAATTGGCTCTTTTCTAAACTGAAAAGTCTCAGGAACATCTTCAGCCTTTCCTGACAAGGAAAGTGCACCAACCCCCTAATCATCTTGATTCCCCTCGTCTGCACTTTTTCCAGCTCTGTGATGTCCTTTTTGAGATATGATGGCCAGAACTGTACACTGTATTCCACACGAGGCAGCACCATAGATTTATACAGGGGCAGTATACTATCGGTCATTTTATTACCAATAACTTTTCTAATAATCCTTATCACAGAGTTTGACTTTTTCTCTGCTTCAGCACACTGAATCAATGCTTTCTTTTTAAACTGGCGAATCCTTGTTTATTGGAAGCATGCCAATTGAGAGTTGGCAGGTGCAACCTCCTTGACTGGGGCACGGCTATTGTGATGGCGGTGGGTACAATCTGTGGGTTCACAGAGGCGGTGCGCCCAGGAATATGAAGGGGGGGAGGCATGCCACACTCAGCTGCTGCTCTCTTCTAGGCCGTGCTTGTCAAAGAGATACTCTCCAAGTCCCCCCTGGGATGCTCCCATCCGCCGGAGGTTAGTGATATAGTCACCCAGGACCTTGATCGCTTTGACTTGTTTATCAAGATAGTGAGTCTCCAGGAAGTCACAGAGATGGGGGTCTCCATGGTTGTTTGCCAGGCGGTGCAGGTCCAGAAGGGCCTGGCTCACATTCTTTTCCACTTGGAGGGCTGCCTGCATTGCATCAAAAGTTGTGCCCCAGTCATCACGTTCTGGCTTCTTGATATCTTGAAGGAAAATTCGGCCACCACGCTGGATCTGGTACCAAAGCAGCTTGTCAGCATCTTCCCGGTCTTCATGAGACTGCGACCGGAAGAACTTGGCAACGTTGCGCAGGGCAACGTCATCACGGTCGAAGTAGGAAGACATGGAGAGATAGATGTAGCCGGCAACAAACATCATGTTGGCCATGCGGTTGATGGCCGCTTCGCAGTCTTGGTGGTAATTCAGGCGGATCTGGGAAGCCATGGCTCCGGTTTAGCTGGGAGGTTCGGATAAAAAGGTGTCTGGCCTGGGTGATTCAAAAAGGGATCTGTTGGCTGGCAGTTGGTGTTTCTCTGGATCAAAGCAAGAGTTCCCAAGAACGCCAGGAAATTCTCAGCAGGAAGAAGGTGGTGGAACCGGGTTCCGTTCAAACACTGTTGAAGCAAGAACTGAGTTCTCACTGAGTTGATGCTTTCATTGACCTATCATTATGGCCCTGAGAGCTATTTCCCTCTCAGACCCTATTAGCCTATATTTGAAGTTGGGATTTGTTTGTCCCAGTGTGCATCATCTTACACTTCCCAACACTGAACTTCATTTGCCACACTGTCATCCACTCACCCAATTTGTGGAGATCCTTTGGGGACTCTTCACCACCAGCCTTGGTTTTCACCATCCTGAATATTTTTGTGTCATCTGCAAACCTGGCCACTACACTGCACACCCTTAGTCCCAGATCATTTATGAATAAATTAAATGGTACAGGTCCTAATACCCACCTTGGTGGTATCCCCCTGCTTGCTTCCCTCCATTGTGAAAATTGTCCATTTATTTCTACTCTTTGCTTCCTGTCATTTAACCAATTTTTAAAGATTGGTTAAACCAATTGGTTCTTAACCAATAAGAGAACCCATCTTCTTATCCCATGGCTGCTAAGTTTAGTGAGGAGTCTTTGGTGAGGCACCTTGTCAAAAGCTTGTTGAAAGTCCAAGTATATAACATCTAGTAGGTCACCGTTGTCTACGTGTTTGTTCACTTTTTCAAAGAACCTCAAAAGGTTGGTGAAGCAGGACTTCCCTTTGCAGAAGTCATGCTGATTTTTCCTTGGCAGGTTTTGTTTTTCTTTGTGCCTAGTAATTCTATGTTTGACTACAGTCTCTATTAATTTCCCTGGGACAGATGTGAAGCTGACTGGCAGGGCTTTTTTGGAGCAGGAACACACAGGAACACAGTTATGGCTGGCTTGGCATGGGGGTGTGGCCTAATATGCAAATGAGTTCCTGCTGGGCTTTTTCAATGAAAAAAGCCACACTGACTGGCCTGCAATGTCCTGGTTCCTCTCTCAACCCCTTTAAAAAAACAAACAAACAGTGTAACATTTGCTACTCCCCAGTCTTCTGTTAGCACAAGAATGGGAATGTTCTGATACATCCCCGAAGGTCTCTTCCCCAAACCTCCTTCTCTGCCTCAACATCTCCAGGTTAGTAACCCTAGCCTCAGGGGAATAAGCCTGCTCCCTGAGAGCCAAGAGCTCCACACAGTGAGCATGCACCCGGTGAGTAGATAATCATACATGTGGCAGTCTCTGCAAAACACTGGATAGACCCCCATTCCCCTGATGGCTTTCTACCTTCATAATTCGTCAGTCTTTAAAGGCACCTCAGAACAAAATAGGGTGCTTACCTGGACTAGTGCAGATTTCTGTCACAGGAAGGACACAGCAGGACACCACCCTCCTCACTGATGTGCAGCCCCTTCTTGGGAAACTCGGACTTACGGGGTTCTCTCCTCCTGTGCCCCTTGACCTCCCGTGCTGAACTCCTAAGACCAGCTCCCCTGTTCAAAGCGCTGTGAAAGACAACCCAGGAGCAAGCCCCAGAGGGATCCTGTCTGCCTTTTATAGGGTCAGACCTCTAATGAGCTAAGCGTGCTGGCCTTCGTTTTCTTGCCTAGCTGCCCAAGCATTTCCACTCCTCCTGCTGCTCCCTGTAGCACTCTCCCGATCTCCTCCCCTTCCTTATCTTTCCATTATGGATTTCAAGTGAAAGGGACACTTTGCTATTGATTCTGTTCTTTTATAAAGTATGGTAAAGGGCAATAATGATTTCCTGAAGGCCAACTGGCACCCAGCGGAGCCTAGAGGAGTCTGGTCAAACTGAATTTAGACAGCATGAAGCCAGAGTGATGGCTATGGGCCATATCTGGTGTGTTTTTAATGGAATCTTGCCAAAACAGACATTTGCTGGCTTTCCCTACCCCGTGTTGTTTATCTGACAGTTTTCTGGTCAGACTGCTATAATACAGGCTGGCTGGCTACTTGAATCTTACCTGGTCCTCAGCCGTCTCATGCAGAAGCCTTTCTCCGTCTGCTGCTCAAGTACCCGGAGTTCACCCAAGAGCCTCAGGCACAGCAAGAAGCCATAGGCTCTTGCCTATCTCCAGAGTCTGATCCAATCATTTTCCCTCCCTTTTTAACTGATGCTGATCTTCCACAGACATTTATCAGTCCAAACATTAACCAGTTTCTTTGGAACAAATGCCTTAGCCATAAAGAACACACACACAGAGATTAGAAATCAAGGTACACACACTACTATATAAATCTAAAAGGCAATCAAGCTTTATCAAATAGAAAGTGAAGGGGGAATTTTTTTGTTTTTTTGGTAACTGACCCAATTGCCTAAATTAAAAATGCCACAGAAAAGAGGCACAGTGCCAGCAAACATGCATAAATTAGAACAGGTTCTGATATTAAAGAATACAAGGGATGATTGCCATGGAAGGCTTCTGAAATATCAACATCAATTTTTCTGATTATTATGAGGCCAATTGCTATATGGCTGAATCCCTCACCTCCTCAGATGTATAGGAATTTCTGCAGAAGAATGTAGCCAAACTCTTCCTCCAGATCAGGTAGTCCTTCAAGAACAGAAGGTTACTGTTAACAAAGTATCAGATGCAATAAAAATGGGCTAAAAACTATAGGACTCCAGGTGGAGATTTTCCCCAAGAAATTCAGTTATGTTTATTGCATTATGTATTCTACACCTCTGAGACCATACAACCTGGATTTTGGATTTTGCAATGGACCAAAGCAACTACCTATTTTTTTTTTCTACTTTGGGCCAGAATTTGGCCAATAGAGAAAGGGATACTTTAACTGGATGGCACAATTTTTTGCTTCTTCTTCCCAGAATGCCAAGGGAGCAACCTGATAACAGCAACACCCTGTCTCCGTTGAAGTCAGCAGAACATTCCACAGAAGATGCTGACAAAGAGATCACAAGATAATGTGCTGTGATATCTTTCTTTCCCCCTCTCCCTCTCCCCTTTTTCACAGCCAGCCTGATGGAGAACTCCAGAGAATTTGAGAGCTGGCCCACTGTTTGGTGTTATTTGCATTGGTTCTTAATAAAAGGTAATGAGGATGCCAGTCTCCAGGTGGGACCTGGGGATCCCCCAGAATTACAGCTCATCTCCACACTCCAGAGATCAGTTCCCTGGGAGAAAATGGATGCTTTGGAGAGTGGGCCCCACTGAGGTATCTGTCTGCACCAGGCTTTGTCTCCAAATCTCTAGGAGTTTCCCAACTTGGATCTGGCAACCCTACCCTCCATCCCCTGTTGGTGGTATATTACATGGCTTTTGTTTTGTCTGTACTATCTGGAGAGCTCACATATTTATCAGTCTTTTTCTAAGGAGGGAAATGGAAGCTTTCATTATTGACTGCAGCAAAAATTGTTCAGGAAAATTATGGAAAACTCAAAAGAACCTTGCTATATGTTTGGCAAACCTTGAAAATGGATAAAGATTTCCTACCAGTTTAAGGAAATTTTTCCTACACAGTTCTTCTATGTGACAGTGAGTTCCAATGCTGGCCTACTCAGAATCTTACTCAAGTCTATTCAACAGGGCTCACTCAGTGTTCTTCAGATGGCACTCTAAGATTCTCTGCAAAGGCAGTGTCTTCTATATGTCTACTGAAGTAATCCGATCCTTCGTATGCTCTGCCAGATGGAACAATAATTATTAGTGGAAGAATTTCTAGTGCTGTAGAAGTGGATTCTTGGTGCTTCACCAATACCTCCCCAAGATCCTGTTAAACAAATTCATATCCTTTCACTAATTGTTGTTTTCTAAACAGGAATAAGCAGCCCCCGCCCCACAAGACACTACACTCAAAGTTAGTAGCAGCAGCAGCAGCCTGAGCCTCTCTATGTTAAAACTAATGATTACTTATGGGCAGGTAGAAAAAAGCCCAGCAGGAACTCATTTGCGTAGAAAAAAAGCCCAGCAGGAACTCATTTGCGTATCAGGCCACACCCCCTGACATCACCATTGTTTCGCAAAGGGCTTTTTGTAGAAAAAGATCAGCAGGAACTGATTTGCATATCAGGCCACACCATTGTGTCACACAATGGAAAAAAAGCTGTAGAAAAAGCTGAGCAGGACTTATTTGCATATTAGGTCACACCCCCTGATGCCAAGCCAGCTGGAACTGAGTTCCTGCTTAAAAAAAACCTCTGCTTATGGGAACCCATAGGTTTTCAAGGCAAGAGATGTTCAGAGGAGGTTTGGCAACGTTGCCCTCTGCATCACAACCCTGGCCTTCCTCGGTGGTTTTCCATCCAAATTCTAACCAGGTCTAACCCTGCGCTTAGCTACTAAGATCTGACAAGATTGGACTAGCCTGGGCCATCCAGTCTGGGCATTTTAATTCTCAGGAATTCTTCCAAAGAGAAAATTCCAGTTAGCTGAGGGCACTGAGATGTCTCCTGAACACTCCCCACCACAACCATCACTGGACTGCTTTTCACGGAGTTCCCTGGGCAGGGAAATGACCGCAGAGAAAATGTTGGTCTGGTGCATGTATTTACAGGCAATGTGAATCAAGCTCTCTGCGTGCACACACAGAGGAGGGTGAGAATGCAGCTGTGGATCCCTGTGGATCCCTACACCAAACATCCACACATTCAGCAGAATGGATGCAGTGAGCTCTATGCTCACACAAGCAAATATTCTTCTATGTGGCTGTGAAAGCTGTGAAAAGCGCTTGATTGTGTGAAGGAATTTATGCGCATTGAAGTTCAGCTGAATGTGCAGGCATTGGGGGTAAGACCAACATCCATTCCTGTTTCCGTCTCTGCACACACAGCGTCTTTAAGCTTTAACATCTGCCCAGGGCTTCAGTCCCCACATATCAAGAAGGAAACCTTGCTTCTCTAGAGAGATGCCTCTTTGGGAACAGACCAAGGCACAATATGCTGTAGGTCTGAACACAGCCTCTGAAGAAGAGCAGCAATAAATAAATAAATGGCAGGACAGGGAGGGATTTTAAACTTTTCCAAATGGTGCAGGTTGAGAGAGGCAGGACTTGTTGGTATCCTTTGCAATGATGTCATAAGCATCATCCAATGGGTGACCATTGCCACTGCAAGCCATGGAATGCTTAGCACGGTCAGGGGTGCAGTTGCTGGTGAGAAAGCAACTTTTTTCTGCCACGGTAAGTGCTCTGGGAGTGGTAGAACTAAATTGGGTTGATAGGAGCACAGGGTGCAGCCTGAACAGGGGTACAAAATGGGCCTCATAAGTACAGTAATACACTGGCAGTTACTATTTAATGTAAAATATCTAATATTTCTGAAATGTGAAAGCAACGTCACCCCAGAATCAAAAATGACTGGTGCTTGCACAGGGGACTACCTTTACCTTTATTTTTTTTAATCTAATATTTTCATCTCTACAAAATAATCAGCGTGTTTTCAGGATGGTAAATGAAAATCCAGAGATGAGGCTTAGCGAGGGCAGCCGGCCAGGAAGTGTAGCATTCTTGTGGCTTAACTACACATAATATAGCCTCTGTGGGGGAGGAGACAGAGACGTGCGACTTTAGCTGGCTGCATTGATTGGCTGGCAGCCTATTTTTCTGCTCTCATTGCCCAACTCTCCGAGTGAGGAAAATATAGAAGCAGAGCTGGATTAACAAGTAGGCCAAGTAGGCACTGGCCTTTGGGCCCCCACGCCTTTAGGTGCCCTGGACCGGCTTCTCCCCCCGCCCCCCCTGTTTTTCCTCCTGCTTGCAGCCCTGCCAGCCTGCACATGCAGCCAAGCAACTGGGCTGCTCTTTGCCCAACTTGCTTGGTATGGCGGCTGCTGGTGTTGTCACCAAGTTTGCCTCTCTCTGCCTCTCCCCTGCAGCTTTGTCAAAGGGACTTTTAAGAAGGTGGCTGCAGTGGGGGCCACGGGCAGCAGAGTGGGCTCTCAGACTCTGAGATAATTTGTGAGGGGGCTCCCAAGATTTTGACTGCCTAGGGACCTCCACAGGATTTAATCCGGCACTGTATAGAAGTCATCAGCAGTGCACTTGAAAATGTGTCACTTCACCCCAGGTTCCACCAACTGTTTCTGGTAATATACTTTTCCTTTATTTGTGTGCTAGTTCTCAGTGTGGATTGGATTTGACGCCTGTCCTGGATTTTCTGAAATAAACGAACATGTTGGTCCTGTTTGCAGCCACAGATACCCCTCTTCAGGATTGTGCTCCGCTAATGAGTTACAGCTGTGCCTGCAAAACCACCCCCGGCTGGTCAAGTCAAACATTCCTCAGGCTGTTCCTGGTAATGGTTGGACCTCAATGGCAACATTTCCAGGGGTGAATGACTCAGGAACCAATTTGCAGAAGGAGGGAAAGGGAAAGCCTCCCTCTGACCTCATCTCCCTCAATGAAAGCAGGAACTCTGGTATTGCTCACGGCACACGTTCTCCAGAATGAAAGGTGCACACAGTCACTTCCTGTGTGAGCCAGTGATTATTCATGCGCCTTTTCCTGGTTTATGCCATGGAGATTGCCCCGAACTGGCCTCTGCCTTCCCTCTGCACTCTTTGGCCAGGGCAAAACACTTCAGCCTTGAGTTGAAAAAGAAGGGGAGAAGGTGATGTTCATTGGAGTTACTCGGCGGGAGTAACTTTACGGCCAAAATTTATACGCCAAGTTTAAACACAAAAGCTTATAGCCGTAATTAAACTTAGTTGGTCTTTAAGGGGCCACTGGACCCAAACTTTGTTCAGTAAACTAAAAAATGTTCTGGTAAACAGCTGCAACCGCTTCATACTACGTCTCATTCACTTATCGAGTTCATCCCCGCACAAGGTTAAAGCTGTGTGTTTATAGAAAGCTTCGCAACCAAAGATTAAGCAAATTTGTGGAAGGTCAATATCAGTGACTAAGGGCCTGGACAGTGAAGTGGAACCTCTGTATATCGAGGCACTGCATCTCTGCATATCAGATCCTGGGGAGAAACAGCAGGGAAGGGTTACTCCCCCTCCCCACACCAATATGCTGTGATTCTTACCTTCCTAAAGGCACATCATTGCCTGATGTCATATACAGAAACTTGTTGTAGATAGATCTTGGTTCTTACGTGAAAAGGCCACTTGTAAGATTCAGGTTAATTCTTTCCCAGTGACTACATTTCAGTGCAGCCTCACTGTTTCGTGACTTTTGCCAACTGGGTCTGGGGGAAAGCAAATAGCTGGAAAGGCCCCTCATTGCTACATGTGGGGCAGCTGTGTGGTGGGGGTAGCTTGCTGTAATGTGAACAAGGTCATGCAAGGACCTCAGGGCTCCATGTGACAGGAAGGCAGGAAGTGGCAAATGGCAGCAAGGGAGGCCTCTGTGCTGGGTCTCTCCCATCCCTGGGGCAACTGGTTGGCCAATGAGTAAAACGGGATGCTAGATTAGATGGACTACTGGTATAGTTCAGTAGGGCTGCTCTTTATGTTCTTATGATCAAGTACAATGAGTTACAATCAGGACAAGAGGACTGACCTGAATTTAAAATATTCCCAGATTATTTTAAACTGTTCTTAATTGGGAGCCCTGTCAATTAAGGACTGGGCTGAAAGGAAAACCAAAATCTGAGGGAGAGGATGCCACTGCTCATGAGTAAAGAAAAGGCACTCTATAGATGCTCAGAGAGGTATGTTTCTTGAATTACACACAATTGCATTTTTTTTGTTTTAACAAAAAGGGTGCTGCCCAGGGCTTTTTTTGATGCAGGAACTCCTTTGCATATTAGGCCACACACCCCTGATGTAGCCAATCTGCCAAGAGCTTACAGTAGGCCCTGTAAGAAGAGCCCTGTAAACTCGTGGAGGATTGGCTGCATCGGGGGTGTGTGGCCTACTATGCAAAGGCATTCCTGCTAAAAAAAAAAAAAGCCCTGCTGCCAAAGACATGTGTTTTGTTTTTTAAAAAGAAGGATTAGATGGATTCTTTGGTTTCATGTAGAAAGGCAATTAATATGTTCAGGGGTGGGGGATTTTGCTCCCTTTTTGATGGGTATCAATACTGCATAGCACAGCTTCTGCTTAAAATGTCCAGAACTGATATGCTTCACAGCAAGATGAGGGGGGGGAGGTGGAGCAGCAGCTATTGTATACCTAGGGACAGCAACCCCTCCCCTCCTGGAGGAGGGGGAATGTGCTAGGCATGGACATTCTTTTTGCTTCCCTCGGAATTCCTCCAGTTCTGTGCAAGACCCTCCAAGTCTGCCCTGGAATTTAGCTTTAAGTGAAAATTCTGCGGCAAGGCAACTGTACACACACCTGATGTGACAGCTTGCTGGGAAAATGTTTTCTCTGGACACAGAGGGGGAGAGGACAGAGAGTGTCTCTAAGCTCCAGGAAGCAGAAGTGACTTTCTAGTGGTTTTCCAATGCCCTTGTAAAAATTACATTTTAGCCAAAACATGAATGGCCCCACTGTTGCAATGACTGGGGCGAATCTGGAGTTCTCACTTCTGTCTGCGCGGTCCCTCCTGACTTTTAACATTTACGAATTTATCCAAGGATTGGAACCAAGGCCAAACGATGTTTGAGTGGGAGCAGCCACAAGACCCGGTTGTGTGGGTTGAAGGAAGGGAAGGAAGCAAAAGCTGTGAAACCAGTATGAGATAAAACAACGGATCCCCGTGGGCTGTGTAATTTGCATTGCTTGGACAGCCTTTATGGATGGGCTGTGCAGTTGAGTGGCTACGATGTGTGTGGGAGAATATTTAAGGGGCCTGTAGAAAACCAGGGTGTGGGGAAAAGGGCATCTTTCCCTTCAATTTAAAAATAATGTTATGGACCCTTATAAATTTCCCTGTTGTTCCCCTGGCAACTAAATCTCCTCTATCATTTCAGTCCTACAGGCTGTCTACGGATGTAACGTTCTCAGTGTGATTTTTGTGTTTTCTGCCGACACAACAGCGGCCCTTTCTCTTCTCTTTCATCTTGTTACAAGGAGACAATCACTGCCAGGTTCCAAAAGAGAGGAATGAACATGCTCGTCTGAAGCTTGAAAGAAGGGACCATTACAGTGGGAAGTGGGAAGAATTGTGCTTTTTATATATATTTTTGTCCTTTATTGAAGTGGACACACATATCAAACTCTCCAGGCTTAAAAAGGGGGCATAGGGAAACAAAGTTAACCCTGAGTTCTCATGATATCATTAGCACTACCCACAGGTGCTCATAAAAAGGTAAAGGTAGTCCCCTGTGCAAGCACCAGTCGTTTTCGACTCTGGGGTGACGTTGCTTTCACAACGTTTTCACGGCAAACTTTTTACGGGGTGGTTTGCCATTGCCTTCCCTGCTTTTTTCTGGAGGAGGAACGCACAGGAACGCAGTTCCAGCTGGCTTGGTGTTAAAGGGTGTGGCTTAATATGCAAATGAGTTCTCATACTTACAGTATTTTTTGCACCATAAGACTCACTTTTCCCCCCAAAAAAAGTGGAGGGAAAAGTGTGTGCGTCTTAAGGAGCGAATACTGCAAACAATTCACACAAATGCCTCTAAATTCACACAAACGGCTCTAAAAACTAGGTGGGTCTTATGCTCAGGTGCGTCTTATGGAGCGAAAAATACGGTATTTGTTTTTCTGCAAAAAGCCCTGTGCTAAACAATGGTGCCATCAAGGTGTGTGGCCTAATATGCAAATGAACTCTTTCTGGGTTTTTCTACAAAAAGCCCTGTGCTAAACAATGGTGCCATCAGGGGATGTGGCCTAATATGCAAATAAGCTCTTTGTGGGTTTTTCTACAAAAAGCCATGTGCTAAACAATGGTGACATCAGGTGGTGTGGCCTAATATTCAAATAGGTTCTTGCTGGACTTTTTCTACAAAAAGGCCTGAGTCAAACAATGGTGCAATCAGGGGGTGTGCCCTAATATGCAAATGAGTTCTTGATGGGCTTTTTCTAAAAAAAGGCCTGCGCTAAACAATGGTGACATCAGGGGGTGTGGCCTAATATGCACCCCCTAATATGCACTACCAAAAAATCCCTGCTCATACCCACCATGTACACATTTACAGGATCATCCCTTCCCCCTCACTAAAGAAGCAGTTGGGTTGGGAAATTCCTGGAGATTTAGGGGTGGCACCTGGGAAGGACATAGTCTTGGGAGGAGAGGGAGCTCAGCAGGGCTGTGTGCCATACAGCTTTCCTCTGAAGCTGCCCTTTCCCCTGAGGGAACTGATCCACATAGTCTAGCGCTAAGTTGCAATTCCAGCAGAACTCCAGGCCACACCTAGCGGGCTATTTCTGTGGACCTAGGTGGAAGGAACACTAAAAGAATGCTAAGCCTGAGGTGAGAAAGCATCAGGGTACGATTGTTACATTTTGGAGGCAGTTGTATTCCACTATCGTTGTATTCAGTTAAAAGTGGAGATTGTAAGTAGCCCAATCTGGTTGGTTTTATTGTATTGTATTGTATGGTGAGCATTTGAGGTATTCTGATAACGTATTTGTTTATAGGACCACATGAAAAAGGATCATCAGTTCTTGAACATGAACAAATGAAGCTGCCTTATACTGAATCAGACCCTCCCTCCATCGAGGTCAGTATTGTCTACTCAAGACTGGCAGCGGCTCTCCAGGGTCTCAAGCTGAGGTTTTTCACACCTATTTGTCTGAACCCTTTTTAGTTGGAGATGCTGGGGATTGAACCTGGGACCTTCTACTTACCAAGCAGATGCTCTACCATTGAGCCATTGTCCCTCCCCAATAAAGAGATAAAGATAAAGAGAGGAATCTAAGTGGCCATTATGGAATGCCTGTTGGGGGTTTTTAGATCCTTAACTTCAACAAAGTCCTCAAGGAGTGAAGTCAAAACTGCAATAGCATCTACTGTGGAGAGATCTCATTTTATGGACTTTGTATATTCTAATCTGTGGACTTTCAATATATCCAGTCATTTTGGAATGGACCTTATTATATTTTGTTTGCACTTATGCTTGTGACATGAATGTTCATGTTATGGATGATTCATAGTGTAAGTAATTGTAAAAAGAATACTCTTAGAGGTTTTGGATTAGCATTTATTATTGGCACTGCATTTATTGAAGGTAATGGTTTGCTGTTCAGACTTATCACTTACCATGTTCTCAGTGTATACTATAATTCACCTGGAAGTTGGCAACTCTAGTTTCCAGGTGGTGTGTGCAAAAAATTTTCTATAGACAGTCTATAGCTTCAGAAGGCATGTACAGGTGATCCTAGGCAGAGTTCGACCCTTCTAAGCCCATTGAAGTCAATGAGCTTAGAAGGGTATAATTTCGCTTCGCATGGCATTGCTAATGTTAACAGTTCCTTACTGGTATTGCTCTTACATTGCCAAGTTGACAGCAGGCATTGCTGACTGTTGCCACCCCTTGACTGCATCGTGACACTTTTTGTGGCTGTTGCCAGGAGTGGGGCTGGCCTCACAGAGATCAGTGGATTCCCCAATAAAAACAGGAAACAAAGAGGCACACATCCTCCTTGTTTTACTATCTCTGTGCTAGCACACTTTGCACCTAGCTGTGTTCCCAACCTCAAAGCCACTTCTGATTAGTAGTAACCACATCTATAAGTGCAGATACTAGCATCTCCTCCTGAAGGACCGAGCTATATTTGTTTTCGAGTCACAATGCAGTTGAAAGCTTTCTGGTGTGTTAGCTAATACACTTTTATCCCACCCTTCCTTCTTGGAACTTAGAGCAGCAAACGTGTTTCTTCCAGCCTCGTTTTATCTTGGCTCTGGCCCTGTGAGCTAGGTTAGGGCAAGAGAATATAAGTAGCCGGACTTCCGGGATTTGGAGAATGCTGAGCTGACCTGCCTCTCTAAGGGGGGCAGACTGGAATTTCTGTTCGGGGTAGTAAAGGGCAAATTTTTGCCTTCTGCCTACTTTTCTCAGTGAGAAACTTTGAGGTGATTTACCTTGGCTGAAACGGAGTCCCGGGGGGGGGGGGGGCTCCTTTGAGGGATCCCCAGAGAAGAGTTGCATATTCATCATCTGCAGAAGCTTACAGAGCCATTTATTTGACATAAACATGACAAGATCCTAATCTTCTTTGTGTCTGCTAAACATCTGATGCTGTACGAGACCAGTGTTGATCTGGATAACCTTAGAAAAAGATACTGATTGTTATCTGCCATTCCGGGACTATTTTAAAGCAAACAAAATAATATTAGAAGGTGGGAAAGAGAAAGTTTGAAAGCTTGGAAGAAGAAGAGGAGAAGGGGTGAATTTTGGACTTTGTTAAATTAAGGACAGTGTTAAAAATTGGAAAGGAATTTATTGTTTTGTCTACCCGCGGTCGTGGAGTGAAAGCACCATCGTCAGAAATCTGCAGTTTCTACAGTCAACACAGGAAATACGTCAAGTATCGTGAGACTTTGTTACCAGTGAGAATGTGACTTGGGGCAAGAAAAGCAGGAAGTAACTATTGAAGAAGTGGACCTACTCTAGGATTGTATTACCATAGAAAAACATGAGCGGCCATTACTGGGAGGCTAAATTTTTAAAAAATTAATATCTGAGCCTGGGAAGGTCGGAGGATGGCAAAATTAGGCTCATTTGAAAGGGCAAGTTCTAATCTATCAAACCTGATAGTTGAAATTTAATTTAGTGATATCAATTTTTTCGCTGTTTTTTTTAATTTCAGAGTCAAAGGTAACCCGTGCAAGGGCTGCCTCATTGGAGAAGATGCAAGATCAGTTGGAAGCAATAGAAGCTAGGATGATGAAGGGGGTGGAAAAGATGATAAATGCTTGCAAAAAAAAACTTTAAAAAGATATTGAGGACTTTAAAAAAGAAATGGAAGAGCTTAGAAATGAAACAGTGGTGGTGTCAAAAAAAGTGCAGGAGGTAGAAGGAAAAGTTAAACTCCAGGATTCCACCTTATTAAAAATGCAAGAAAAAATAACAATCCATGACTGTAAATTGATATTGACACAAATATGTCTGAAAGGAGTACCTGAAGAAGAAGGGACAGACTTAAAAGAACATGTAATAAAAATAATTGCTGATTTCTTGGAGGAAGATCCTGAAGGGACTAGAAATATGTATGATTATATGTTTAGAGTGAATTCATCATATGCCAAGCAAAATAACTTACCAAGAGATTTTGTTATAAGATATATGACAAAAGAAATGGTGGGGAAAATCTTGAATAAAAAATTTGAAAAGACATTGATAGTGGGAGGAAGCAGAGTAAGAATAATGAAAGAATTGCCAAGACAAGTGATAAATGACAGGAGAACATATAAGAAATTAACAGAAAAACTATGTGACCATGGAATGAGGTATAGATGGATAATACCTGAAGGTTTGAGCTTTGAGCTACAAGGAAGAAGGATTACAATTACAAATACACAGGAGCTGCGTAAATTTTATGAAGAGAATAAAGAATTTGCACCATGATGGAACAATTCAGAATACATTGGACAGATCTGGGAAAAAAAATAATAATAAAGAAGGAAAATTGCCAGAATCCTTCTTTGAATTGGTTAAACAAGAAAACTTGGAAGACATATGGAGAAAATTTAATCCTGAAGTACGAGATTATACATTTTTTTCAGCAAGACATAATACTTTTTCCAGAATTGACATGTTATGGGGTACAAAGGATTTAGGCCTTATAACTAAGAAAATAGAGATCTTACCGAAGATAGGTGCAGATCATAAACCAATATTATAGATTACAAAATTGTCTTAAAAAGTGAGAAAATGGAGATTAAATGAAGATTTACTACAAATAAAGAATTAGTGACATCTCTAGAAAATGAAACTAAAGCTTTCTTCCAAATAAATGATAAAGATGATATAGAATTTCAGATGGTGTGGGATGCTTATAAAGCTGTAATGAGAGGAATATTGATTACGTTAAACAATAAGGACAAAGGGGCAAAAGAAAAACAGATGTTGGCCATTCAAAATGTAATAAAGAAAAAAAAAGGGGAACTGAGGAAAAGGCCAGGGAATAAGAAAATTATAAGGGAGATTACAATATTAGAAGCACAAATGACACATTTGTTAAATAAGGAATTGGAATGGAATTTGAAAAAATTACAACAGAAGTCCTTTGAGGGAGTGAATAAACCTGGAAAGTATTTGGCCTGGCAATTGAAGAAAAAGAAAGGAAGTAAAATTATTAATAAAATTGTGTTTGATGGAAGAAAGATGGTAGATTAAAAAGGAATAAAGAGAGAAGTACTATGCTAAATTATTTAAAGGTGTTAAAGTAAAGAAGGAAAGGATGGAAGTGTATTTGCAAAAAATTAAAATAGCACCCTTAACTGAATATATGAAAAAAAATTTGAATGATCCAATTGAAAAAATAAAATTGAAG
Organism: Heteronotia binoei; assembly: GCF_032191835.1. Lineage (NCBI taxonomy): Eukaryota > Metazoa > Chordata > Lepidosauria > Squamata > Gekkonidae > Heteronotia > Heteronotia binoei. Next base: position 23,052,940 of record NC_083240.1, read on the forward strand.
CAGCGATTAATGCAATGAAAATTGGAAAAGCACCTGGGCCAGATGGATTTAAATTTTTAAAGAAGAATTAGTACCGAAACTTCAAAAATTGATGAATATGATAAGAATAAAAGAGAAAATACCAAATACATGGAAGGAAGCTGTAATTTCTTTGATTACTAAGGAAGATAGAGATGTCACGAATGTAAAGAACTATAGACCAATGACTATAAGATATATACAAGAATTTTGGCAGAACGACTTAAACAATATTTGATAAATTTCATAAAGGAAGACCAAGCGGGATTTCTCCCTAAAAGGCAAATAAGAGACAATATTAGAACTGTTGTAAATATTGTAGAATATTATGAAAGACATCCAGAGAAGGAAGTTGCATTATTCTTTGCGGATGCAGAGAAAGCTTTTGACAATTTGAACTGGGACTTTATGTTTGCAGTAATGGAGAAAATAGAGTTGGGGGAAAACTTTATAAGAATGATAAAGGCAATATATACTGAACAACGTGCAAGGTTATGTATAAATGCAGATCTCACAGATGAAATGACAATCAGCAAAGGTACAAGACAAGGTTGTCCGCTTTCACCTTTGTTGTTTATAATGACTCTTGAAATTTTATTGATACAAATACAAGATGATAAAGAAATAGAAGGGTTGAGAGTTAAAGGATTTATTTACAAATATAGAGCATTTGCAGATGATATGTTTATAAATGAAAATCCTACACAAGAAACACCTTTGTTGTTAGCTAAAATACAAGAATATGAAGAACTGATGGGATTTTATGTTAATAAAGAAAAATCAAAAATTTTATGTAAAAATATGCAAGTAAATAAACAAAAGGAGTTGCAGAGAGTAACAGGATGTGAAGTTACCTCTAAAGTAAAATATTTGGGTGTGGAAATAACAATGAAGAATATTGACCTGTTCAAAAATAATTATGAAAAGCTATGGCGTAAAATGGATGAAGATATGATAAAATGGAATAAGCTTAACTTGTCATTACTTGGAAGAATAGCTGCAATTAAGATGAATATTTTGCTGAGAATAATGTATTTGTTTCAAACTATTCTGATTGTGAATGACAGTAAACAATTTAACAAATGGCAAAGGAAGTTTTCGGAATTTGTATGGGTTGGGAAGAAACCAAGGATTAAAATGAAAGTTTTAATAGATGCTAAAGAAAGAGGAGGATTTCAATTACCAGATTTAAGATTATATCATGAAGCAGTTTGTTTAGTGTGGATAAAAGATTGGGTGATGCTGTTGAATAAAAAACTTTTAGTGTTGGAAGGTCATGGAAATAAATTCGGCTGGCACGCTTATATGTATTATGGGAAGAAAAAGATGGATAGTTTTTTCTCTCACCATTATATAAGAAATAATTTGTTGAATACCTGGATGAAATATAAGAAATATGGCGATGAAAGAAAACCATTATGGATAGTGCCAGCAGAAGTGATAAAAATAACAGCTGAGACAGGAGAGGAAAAATGGCTGTCATACAATCAACTATTAAAAATACAAAGTGGCAAAATAGAATTATTATTATTATTATTATTTCATTCAATTTATATCCCGCCCTACCCCACTGAAGTGGGCAATTGAAAACTGCTGTGGAGTTGAATAACAAATACGATTGGTTTCAAATGCAACAAATAAAGAGTTTGGTGGGAAATGATATTAAAACTGAAGGAATAAGACAAGAGCAAACAGAAATGGAAAAAGTTCTCCTTGGAGATAATGAAAAATTAATTTCAAAAACTTATAAGTTTCTTTTAAAATGGTCTACAGAAGATGAAGTAAGTGAAATCTCAAATGATTAAATGGGCAATAAATGTAAATAAAGAAATACAGATGGATACATGGGAATATATATGGAAGAACTCTATGAAACTTTCAACATGTCAGAGTATTAAAGAGAACTGTTTTAAAATGATGTATAGATGGTATATGACTCCTAAAAAATTGGCAAAGATGAATAACAAGATGCCAGACAGATGTTGGAAATGCAAAAAAACATGAAGGTTCTTTCTACCATATGTGGTGGACTTGTGAAAGAGCGAAAAAATATTGGCAGATGATCCAACAAGAAATGTCTAGGATCTTGGGATATGAATTCAAGAAAGTTGAGAGACTTTTCTGTTGGGATTACAAATGGAAAAATTTCTGAAAGAAGATAGAACTATAATTTAGTACTTGCTTTTAGCTGCTAGCACACTATATGTGCAGTTATGGAAGCAAGAAAAAATACCAGAAAAATGGGATTGGATTGTAAAAGTTATTACATGGAGTGAGATGGACAAATTAACAAGAACTTTAAGAGACTATGATTTAGAAGATTTTAAAAGATGATTTAGAAGATTGTTGTGGGCCGCCCTGAGCCCGCCTCGGTGGGGTAGGGCGGGATATAAATCGAATAAAGTAAAGTAAAGTAAGTTAAAAGGGAGTGGAAAAAATTTAGAAGTTATATAGAAGATGAGTGGAAAGTTAAAGGACTTTGGACAATTTTTGATAATGATTAAACTTTAGAAGAAAGAAGAATATTAATTTTAGTTCTTAGTAATTAAGGGTACCTTTTAATGTTAGTATTTTGAGTAAATAACACTGGCGGGGGTCAAGTAACGGGAGGAGGGGTGATTAGAAAGAAGCATATGGGATAGATGAAAAGAAGTTATTAACGGGAATTGTTACCATACGTTATCAATAAAATTGTTTAAAATGAAGAGAATATAAGTAGCCAAAGAGGTTAGAAGAATGTGACTCTACTTTGGACAATACTAGTGTATTGAGAACGCTGAACAAAGATTCTTTGTTTGAGAGGCTCCTTGCAGCTGCATTCAGATTGGCTGCCCTTGCTGAGCCAGCCAATCAGGTAATATCCATTTGAATGCCCATGTAAATGAGGATTCTAAGTGCCTGTTTTTCTATTGGGTTTTTTTTATTGCTGGAGGTGTGTTTTGGGTGGAGTTTCTGTGTATATAGTTGGGATTTACTGTGTGTGTGGGGTGCGGGGGGATGCTCAGTGGTGTTTCTCAGTAATAAAGAGCTATGCTGAAATCACTCTAGCATCTGAACCCACTACTTTACAAACACTGCTGATGAACTTCAAGGTTGAGAGATTTGAAGCAAGGTCTTCCAGATCCTAGCCTGACGCCGTAATCACTATGTCACAGTAACTTCTGACTAAAGCATTCAGTCTCTGTGTGACTCATATACAGTGCCTTCCCCTGCTTCAAAAATATGACACCCGACTATGCTTTCTTGATTTGTAGGGTGAAAAGGGCATTCACGCTTCTATCACCTGATCTTTTTTTTTCTGGGAAGTCACATCAGGCAGCTGGTAGATATTCTACTTAAAACTAAGAATTGGAAGGAGGGGGCAGCATCAAATCGTGAGAAACAAGATGGAGAAGTGAGCCCCATTTTTAAGAACTCTAAAAAATCCCCACCAATCAGCTGTTTTCCATTTATTGGCAATGGGGCTTCCCTAACTTTCATCAGAAGCGGAACTGAGCCTCCATAAGACCAATCAGTAGCCCAGCTGGGAGAGTGCTTTGGCCTTGGCAGTAACCCTGCCTGTCATTTGGTGGGGTGACAATATAAATGATTGACAGGGATAACAAGTCCACACCCACCACATGGGAGGGCAGTTACAAGGGTAATACGGGGAAGGATGAAGATGGACCTTTTGACTGTCTGCCTCTTGGGGGGAAGGACCGTCCAGCTCCCAAAGCCAGAAAACCAAGGAGTGGCCCATCCCCTATAACAGGGGTGGCCAACGGTAGCTCTCCAGATGTTTTTTGCCTACAACTCCCATCAGCCCCAGCCATTGCCCATGCTGGCTGGGGCTGATGGCTGTTGTAGGCAAAAAACATCTGGAGAGCTACCGTTGGCCACCCCTGCCCTATAATGATTGGCTTTTCAAAACAAGAGGTGAGCCAATGAAAATAGGCTGATCTTTGTTTCAGACATTAGAGAAGCAAGCTGGTGTTGTGGAGAGGACAAAGGAGTGGACTTGGAACTCCCCCCTTTCCAGAGCTAAGGCCTTAGAGGATTGGGAAAGCAGCCCACAAGGCAGGGAGGCACAGTGGAAAACAGGGTTGCCAGGTCTGTGTTGGAAAATACCTGGAAACTTTGGAGGTGGATCTGGGAGAGAGGGGTTTGGGAAGGGGAGGGGCTTCAGCAGGGGTCATTTTGTAGAAAAATAGGTGGTGGAGCTCATGCAGGGATTGTTATGCAGCTGCACATACTATTCAATGGACAAGGAGGTGGAACTCTCAGAAGGAAGAGGTGGAACTCGAAAGGTTCAGGAGCTGCACTCCTGTGAACTCCCACTGAATCCGAGGCCTGGGCCTCAGCATGGTACAGTGCCATAGAGTCCACCCTTCAAAGCAGCCCTTTTCTCCAGGGGAGCTGATCTCTGCCAGCTGGAGATCAGTTGTAAAAGTGGGAAATCTGCAGGCCACACCTGGAGGCTGGTAACTTTAATGCACACTTCAACATGCACAGGAAACTTATACCCAGAATTAAACTTTGTTGGTCTTAAAGGTAACACTGGACTCAAACTTTGTTCTGTTGCTTCAGAACAACATGGCTACCTACCTGAATCTAACCCTAAGGATTAAAGGTCTAACCTGGTTTAAGGGGGCACCCAAATATAAAATGTGACCCCACTGTTGTTACTTTTTATGGGGAAATACCATGGCTCAGCGATCCAAAGTATGACTTGGATACAGAAGTCTTCTGGGTCATTCCTTGGCAGTGCTTCCATTTAAAGGTTCTCAAGTGATGAGAAAAACTTTCCTTTGCCTGTAGAGCTCCTGCCAAAGTAGACAATACTGAGCTAAATGGACCATGGTGTGAACTGGGATGAGGCAGCTTCCTCTGCTCCTCAAGGATGACTGTGAAAACATTTTTTTTTACCTGTGAAAAATAGTGGTCTTTAAAAATAAATCACCAACATACACAAATGAATTGATTTTTCATCCATCAACGTTTGCAACAAACAGACCTGATATTTATAGAAGTCAGTAGCTTCTCCATCTCTTCATCACACTCTAACATGACCATGAAACAGAACCAAACCTGGAGTTGTGCAGATGAACTGAGTGTGGTTATGCAGACAGAATTTTCAGTGGCTGTCATTAAAAATGACATAAGGCTAATATGAACAGAACTGTCAAGAATGTTAGAGGGAAAGCATTTCCTCCTTCTAGAGCAGGGGACCCCACTGTGTTGCCTATGGATGCCATGGAGCCTGCCAACACCTTTCCTGGTGTCCACCAAGTGTTTTTAGAAAGTGGGCTGGGCCGGGTGGGGCTTTTGCACAGCAAGGCTTCTGATTGGCCATTGGAGACTTGACTGGCACTGCAGGTTTTTTAAGATGTTGTTTTTAGGGTTGCCAAGTCCAATTCCAGAAATATCTGGGGACTTTGGGGGTGGAGCCAGAAGACTTTGGGGGTGGAGCCAGGAGACACTGGGGTGGAGCTAGGAGCAAGGGTGTGACAAGCACAATTGAACTCCAAAGGGAGTTCTGTCCATCACAATTAAAGGGACCTCACAACTTTTTAAATGCCTTCCTTCCCTCCACCCTTCACTTCTCTGATTTCACCTCAGAGGCGGAGCGGGCGACACCGCTGTGCAGCTGCCGCCTAAGAACATAAGATAAGCCATGTTGAATCAGGCCAATGGCCCATCCAGTCCAACACTCTGTGTCACACAGTGGCCAAAAAAACAAAGTGCCATCAGGAGGTCCACCAGTGGGTAGAAGTCCTTCCGCTGTGTCCCCCTCCCAAGCACCAAGAATAAAGAGCATCACTGCCCCAGACAGAGAGTTCCAACAATATGCTGTGGCTAATAGCCACTGATGGACCTCTGCTCCATATGCTTATCCAATCCCCTCTTGAAGCTGTCTATGCTTGTAGCACAGTTGAATTCTGGGTGTAAGCTTTTGTGTGCAGGCAGGCACACTTCGTCAGATACCTGAAGAAGTGTGCCTGCACACAAAAGCTTATAACCAGAATTAAGCTGTGTTGGTCTTTAAGGTGCCAAACTTGCGGCAGATTCATTCTGAGACCCAAGAACGGAGGTACTCAGGCAATAAAATCAAAATTCAACCAATATTTTCCCCAATGGCATGATCATCCATCCAGCGGAAGAGGCCTTCTACCTCACGTCTGCCACCGACCCAGAGACAAAAGAGGGACGAGAGAATAGGATTTCTGGCCACAGCACTTGGAGGGTCTTAAGAGACAGACTGGCCCCTCTCCCCCCGTTTCAAGTGGCCTCCAGCACAACTGAAGGCTACCTGCGGTGAAAAACTACCTGCTGAGTTGACTGGGCACCCTGCTCTGAACTTCTGCACTGGCCGCGCATGCCTCTGTGGCGTAGCGGGAAGTTTCAGGAAGGCAGACGCGTCGCCTTCTGCTTTGCACGCTTTCTCTTCCCCCCACTCCCTCCTTGTTCCCGCTCCCCGCGAGGACTCGCACCGGCTCTGTGTTGGGGAGCGCCAGCTCCAGCAGGCTGCTGCTGCTGCACGAACAGCGCATGGAGAGAAAGGAAGCGGATCAGCTCCACACCGGTCCCAAAGGTGAAAAGGAAACTGAGGAGGGCCAGAACCAGCAACAAGAAGGGCAGAAACGCCATGGCGGGGGGTGGGGGAGAAAGGCGCTTCTCCCGCCGTCTAGAGGAACCACCCAGTCGGGGGAGGGGCTTTCCTCTTCTCCACTTCACCGTAGCTACGGTGAAGCAGAGAAAAGGCGGCAGCTGCGCAGCGGCGTTGCCCGCTCCGCGAGTCTGGGTCCTCCGAGATGGGCGCCGTTTCCCCCCCTTCCCCCGCTTCCGTTTTTTGGGGGAGCGGGGGAAGAGGCTGGAAATCCTGGGGTCCCCCGCCAGGGCGGGAGGGTTGGGAAGCCTAGTTGTTTTGGCTGTGTGACTGAAGGCAAGCTGTGGCAGTCATTTTGTAGCTGGTTTCACCTCTTACAGCTAGGGCTGCCAAGCTCCTGCCAGGGAGGGTTCCAACCCACCAGCAGGGAGCAGGCTGCCGGGGGATCCCCCCCCCAAAGAGCCCTGTCAGCATGCGTTGTCCTCAGCATGATGACGCCATCCAGAAGTGACATCATTGCACTGGGGATGCTCTAGGACTCATGCTAAAAACTCTATGGTACCATAGAGTTTTACTGCGAATCCTAGAGCATGTCTAGTGTGACACTCTAGGAATTGTGGTAAAACTCTACCATAGAATTTTAGCGCAAGTCCTAGAGCGTTCCCAGCGTGATAAGGGAATGTCACCAAAGGGAAATCTGAGGGGGATGTCACCAAAGGTCCCCTTCCTTTCTGTCCCCTTTCTTTCTGGCCCCCTCAAGTCCAAGCCACAGAGTTGCCAACCTCCAGCTGCAGCCTGGAGATCTGGAATTACCCCTGATCTCCAGATAACGGAGATCAGCTCCCATACATAAAATGGCTGCTTTGGAGAGCAGGCTCGATGGCATTATACCCTGATGAAGTTCCTCCCCTCCCCAAACTCCATTCCCCAATCTTCATGAATTTCTCAACCCAGAGGTGGCAACCTTACCACCCCTCCAGAATAACTGCTCAGCAAGGATGCCTTTTTATACCAGACCCTTTAAATTCTGTGGTTCTTCCTGTTCATTAAACCCACTGCTTGTATACTATAGGCATGTTACCAACTCCCACAGCCTCCCTCCTGGATTGTTTTTCCATGCCGCAGGTTCCCCAAATGTTTTAGGAGCAACATCGCCCACGGATAATATCCACTCAATCCGGGGGGGGGGGGAACGAGGGGGACCATAGATGCCGCTGCGGAAGGAGGACAACAGGAAAACCACCTGGCTGACTCCGGGAGGAAGGCTCTAAGAGGAAGTCAGCTGCCTTACTGTCTCCGCTTCTTCTCCCACACATTATAAATGTTCTGCAAGCCTAATGGCTTCCTAGGGAGACAAATCCATCATACTAGCAAGGCCTTAACAATATTAACAGTTCAACTGTCCCAAACTCCCCCTTTTCATCTCTACATTCTTGGGCATGGGAAATTATTCTCTGCACCCATCTCTGAGCGACGAGAGGCCTGGTTATTTCGAAACACCACTCAACAGCCATCTTTTGCTTCCTATGAGATTCTGTATCATTTCTGCCCTTGGATGAATGCTTCATTTTGGGGATATAAGGGGGTAGCCTTAAATGCTGGATTGTGCACTTCCGAGTTTCCTCCAATGCTAGGCTGTTTCAAGGGACAGCCTTTTACAGGCTCTGTTTCCTTGTGAAGGGAGAGAGACAGAGAGTTGCAGTGGTTTGGTAACATCTGTTTATTTTAAAAATGAACAGCAGACAGCTGGACAGAAAGGCCTTATCTTGAAACAGCATCAGGTCCTCTTGCACAGAGGAATAACTCACATTTGCAGTTCCCCATGATTGACTTGTGTCACCAGCCGCCAAGCTAGGGCCCAGTGGTGACCACAAGTTTCTACCTGGTGCCAGCTTGCCCTAGGCTGCCCAGAAAAAAAAAGTTAACTTACACCCTTTCCCTTCTCCAAGTGTTCTGCAAATTGCAGAGAATTTACTTCACAAATTTCACCATTAACATTGTTGAATTGTTGAACTTCCCATGTTTGACTATTATGATCAGATGTGAGCCAATCACCTGGTTCATTTCATTTAGCACCCAACATCTGGATGCCTGCCAAACACTTTCATAAGAACATAAGAGAAGCCATGTTGGATCAGGCCAATGGCCCATCCAGTCCAACACTCTGTGTCACACAGTGGCAAAAAAAAATATTATATATTTATACACACGCACGCACACACACACTGTGGCTAATAGCCACTGATGAACCTCTGCTCCATATTTTTATCTAACCCCCTCTTGAAGCTGTCTATGCTTGTAGCCTCCACCACCTCCTGTGGCAGTGAATTCCACATGTTAATCACCCTTTGGGTGAAGAAGTACTTCCTTTTATCCGTTTTAACCTGACTGCTCAGCAATTTCATCAAATTCCCACAAGTTCTTGTATTGTGAGAAAGGGAGAAAAGTACTTCTTTCTCTACTTTCTCCATGCCATGCATTATCTTGTAAACCTCTATCATGTCACCCCGCAGTTGATGTTTCTCCAAGCTAAAGAGCCCCAAGCGTTTTAACACTGGATTGTTTTCAAAATGTCTGTCCAAATGGACCAGCAACAATTAATTTTGCTAAGGACTACTTTCCTGACTTTGATAGCCCAGGATAGCCAGATCTGACATCTCAGAAGCTAAGTAGGGTCAGCCCTGGTTAGTATTGGATGGGAGACATCCAAGGAAGTCCAGGGTCGCTACGCAGAGACAGGCAATGGCAAACCACCTCTGAATATCTCTTGCCTTGATAACCCTATGGGGTCCCAATAAGTCAGCTGTGAATAATGGCAGTTTCCACCACCCATCACCAAGGATTACGTAGAAGAATCATTACTGTGGTTTAAAAAAAAAAAAACTCCTACCAGTGTTAATTGATGACTGACTGATAACAATTTAAACACTTTTAACAAACAGGTAAACTGAAAAGCTGACTCCCTGTTCATGACTGGTGAACAATCCCTGCTTCATACTAGATCCATTGAGAGTCAGACTTTAGTTTTTTCTTGGTAAGGTCCCGGAGCTGCATGTTATCTTGCTCTTTGGATGTCCTCACCGCAGTTCAAAACTATAGTTTGTCTACATGTTTTGAGATTTTAGAAAAACAAGAAAACACCAGTATCTACATTGGACAATTAATTAGGGTTCCCAGTCTCCCACTGGGGGTGGGGTTTCCATCGATTTCAAGGCCTCCAACACGCCAGCACAGGATTGGCCAGCAGGGGAGCCCCACCCCCAAAGAGTTCAGTTGGTGACCAATGTGCCCAACACAATGACGTCACCTGGAAGTGATGTGATAGCACCGGGCATGTCATGCAGGGACACTCTAGCATCTGGGGGAAAACTCTATGGCACCATACAGTCCCCCTGCCAGCAACTAGATAAGACCTGGCAACCCTACCTGAGTTAATGTTTCGTTCTAGCATCAGCAAGCCAGCTGTTTGTATGAGGGGCTCTGGTTCAACTGGAATGCACAAGGTCCCAGGGTCAATTCCCAGCATCTCCAGTTTAAAAACACAAAGCAGTAGATGATATGAAAGACCTTTGTCTGAGACCCTGGAGAGCTGCTGCCAGTCTGAGTATACAATACTGACTATAATAGACCAAGGGTCTAATTCAGTATAGGGCAACATTATGTGTCCATGAAGTATACTTAGGTTTTTAAGAGCCAAATACAAGTGTTTTGATAGCTGATGCTCAACAAAGAAATCGAGAAGGTGATAACTATCTGTAATGATTTGAGTTCTAACCACACAAGCCTGGAACTGGCTGAGGAGGATTTTGAATGGAGAATATGTTGCTACTGCCGAGACGGATTTACATTGTCAGCTGTCCAGAGTTCCATTCCGATAGTGTAATATATTTTAGTAAAAATTCGCGCATGATGTCTTTCTGTTCCATGAACACCCATGGTAACTCCCTGTCCCCTCCCAGGTAAAATATAAAATATTACATTTAAAAACAAGAAGACATCCCTGGAAATACAGTCCAGGGCACATAACCAGATCCTCTCCAAGGTATTAGGAATAAATGTGTCAGCTTAGAAGAATCTATGGGTCACTCTACCATTCTCCAATCTTATGATCTCCTTTTCTTCCTGCTGGGGAAACATCTAGGTTGCTTCCCCAGGGAGCTATTTCTTGGCTTTGCCACCCCAAACCCAGCTGTTCTTCTGGGGGCAGTACAACATTGTCTGATTTTCTCCCTTTCCCTGGCTCTTCCACGTATTTTCCCAAACTATGTTTTGGTACAATCTTGTATCCAAAGCAAATTTGAGGAAAATGTGGAAGGGAAGGCAACATCATTTCCTCTCCTTCCATTTCCTGACACCTCCCCATCAATAGATTTTCTTTAAAAACCCGCAGGCTGTACATAAAAAAATGTGGATAACCCAGACTAGCCTGATCTAGTCTGATTTTGGAAGCTAAGCAGGGTTGGCCCTGCTTAGTATTTGGAAGGGAGACCAACAAGGAACACCAGGGTTGTGATACAGAAGCAGGCAATGGCAAACCACCTCTGAATGTCTCTTGCCTTGAAAACCATATGGGGTCACCTAAATCAGTTGATGGCAAAAATAAAAAGGATTAAAACACTCTAGCCATAAACACACTAGCAATTTTTTAAAAAAAGATAGCAAAATGACTGCCAGAGGCATCAGCAGAGGAAACAACAGGCATGAGAAAAAAGAATGGAATCACCCTCAAAGAAGGTTCTGTTGCTGCTGCAAATGCAAAGGCTATGAGACCAAAACAGGGAATCGCCCTCATGCAGAAATATTCCTGGTGTTCCAATATTCCCATTCCCACAGCACCCTTTTCATTGCATTGCAGCTTGAGACAACAGTGGGAAGTTTCCTACTATGTTTGCACAGATGCTGGATCTGTTAATTCCAGTTGTTACCTCTGCATCTCTGGAGAGTCACAGCAGACAGGAGCCTCCTTGCATGAAGCAAAGGGTCAATAATTCATCCCAATGACCAGCACCGGGGACCTGCCAGAGAACTCCATTCTACATCCTGTTTCCAAGGCGCTGCAGGACACATTCACCAAGCTCTCTGGGGCATTGTTTCTGGATGGTATTTACAGATGTCAGGTTTTTAGAACAGCAGTTACTGAGCAGCTTCCTTCACCCTTGGACATTTATGAATTGCATCATATACATTTATGTTATTCAATGTGAAGCTGGTCTCTGGAAAAATCAGCTAGGCAAAATTAAATCAATGCACCCATCCTTGTTGCTTAAGGAGAACCGAATGTTTTTGCAGGAGAAAGGGAAGGATCAGAGAGGCAGAGAGAAAAACACCATCTTTCTTTGAGCTCTGTGCAACTCTGTTTGTTGGGAGGTTGCAGAGTAAATGGGCTCTCCAAGGAATACAGTGGCAGATCTGTCCAGATAGAATGTGAATGAGAAGTTCAGACCCACTGCCTGGTAAGGGAAGGGAAGGGGTACTGTTGCCAACAAGAACTATTCCTGTCTGAGCAGGCCATTTCTTTGGAAATCAGAGAGTATTGCCTGACCTTCTGTGGGCCTGTTGGGATGAGGAAAGTTAAGTACTTGGGAAAAGGCAGACTCTATGTCAGGGATTATTAGGAGAGGGGTTGAGAATAAAATAGCCAATATTGTAATGCCCCTGTATAGATCTATGGTGCAGCCTTTTTTGGAATACTGTGTACAGTTCTGGTCACCATATCTCAATAAGGACATTGCGGAGCTGGAAAAAGTGCAGAAGAGGGCAACCAAGATGATGAGGGGGTTGGAGCACCTTTCATATGAGGAAAGGCTGAAGAATCTGGGACTTTTCATTTCTGAAAAGAGATTGCTAAGGGGGTGGGTGGGAACATGATAGAGGTCTATAAAATTATGCATGGGGTGGAGAGAGTTGACAAAAAAAATTTCTCCCTCTCCCAAAATACTAGAACTCAAAAACATCCAGTGAAGCTGATGGGCAGTAGGTTCAGGACAGTAAAAAGGAAATACTTCTTAACATAGAGAATGATTAAAATGTGGAAGTTGCTGCCAGAGGATGTGGTGATGGCTACAGGAATGAACAGCTTTAAAAGGGGATTAGATAGACTCATGGAAAATAGGTCAGCTAGTGGTTATAGCCATAGTGAATGAGGGGAGCCTCCATGTTCAGAGGCAGTCAACTTCTGAATCCTAGATACAGGAGGCAACATCAGGGGATGGTCTCAGCCTTAATGCCCTGTTGTTGCCCTCCAGAGGGACTGACCGGCCACTGTGTGAGGCAGGATGCTGGACTAGGTGGACAATTGGTCTGATCCAGCAGGGCTTTTATTGTATAGCAGGCTACCATATGGAACAACTTATTAAGGGGGGGGCACTATCATGACAAATAGTATACTGTACACATAAGGTTACATTCCTTCATTTCTTACTAATGTGCTTGTTCCTTTCATCTGGAAAGGAAACTAACAGAGAGAGCTCTCTAGCCCTTGGTGGGTACTGTTGTGAGTTGGCCTCCAAACATTCCCTCCAGTGACTCCTCTGTTCATAATGACTAAGATCTCGATTCTCCAGATGATGTTTGAAGGGATAATTTCTCTATGGAATAGAGGAAAGGGATGATTTTCCAGATTCCAGCTGCGTGAGCAGCCAAACTTTTCAGTTGAATGAATCAACCCATCAACCCACCAAAGCTATTTGCACTTGTGAATTTAAGGTGGCGTAATGGCACAGCAAAGTGTAGATGACTGGGGAAGGCAATGGCAAACCACCACATAAAAAGTCTGCCGTGAAAACATTGTGAAAGCAACGTCACCCCAGAGTCGAAAATGACTGATGTTTGCACAGGGGACTACCTTTACCTTTAATGGCACTGCAAAGCTATTTGCACTTGTGAATTTAAGGTGGTGTAATGGCAATGCAAAACAGAAGTTCGCCCCTTTAAGACCCTCACACCACTATCTTACTTCATTTATACCCCACCTTTTCCCCAATGGGAACCCGAAAGAGTTTATGTCATTCTCCTTTCCTACGTTTCATCCTCAAGGTAGGTTTGACTAAGAGTGTGTGGTTGGCTTAAAGTCACCCAGACAGAGCAGAACAGAGCAGGGATTCAAACTTGTGTCTCCCATATCCTAGTCTGACACTCTCACCACTACACTACAATACAGTACACTTCAGCAGTCATCTGACCCTGTTTGATGATGTAAGGACCAGGGCTTTTTTTGTAGCAAGAACAACTTTGCATATTAGGCCACATACCCCTGATGTAGCCAATCCTCTAAAAGCTTACAGGGCTCTTAGTACAGGGCCTACTGTGAGCTCCAAGAGGATTGGCTGCATCAGGGGTGTGTGGCCTAATATGCAAAGCCCTGCTACAAAAAAAGCCCTGGTAAGGATGCAGCTGCGATTAAATTCTTGGAGCAACGTCTTACTACCTTTGGGAGCTGTCCCAGGTGCTACAATGCTCTTATTGTTCCCACTGTCTGTTACTTTCTCTTGACTGCCAGTCACGGAGACTGATGTGGTACAGATGTCTTCTTTACCTTTCCTTTATGGGGCTCTGGGTCCTGAGCACAACGCTCACAAGCCATGGCTCTCACAAGAGTTGTCCTTGAAAAGGCAGCTTCAGTGACAGCTCTCTCAGCTCCATCTACCTCACAAGGTGTCTGTTGTGGGGGAAGAAGATAAAGGCGATTGTAAACCGTTCTGAGACTCTGATTCAGAGTGGAGGGTGGGTTATAAATCTGCGGTCTTCTTCTTCTAGAAATTGAATAAATCAAATAAATCAATCAGAATAAACAGAAATAACCCAGGAGGGGCAGTTTAATTCCAGACGAGTGGCAGCAAAATAAAAACAGGAGTCTGATGGCACCTCAAAGACTAGCAGCATTTACTCCAGAATAAATTTCATGAGTAAGAGCTCACTTCATTAGATGCACTGGAGCGTACATCCATTAGGCCAATACTTTTATCTTAACAACAGAAAGGCAGTGGGAGAGAAAGAGATGTTACAAAGGGAGGCCAGTTTAAAGCCAAATCCAATAATGAGGGCAATCAATTTGCTAAGCTTTGGTGAGGGCCTCTCCCAGCTCTCGATAGATAAGCAAAGCAGGATTAACCTAAAATGTAGCGCAAGATAATCAGTTACAACAAGGTATTGCTGAATATCCATAAGGGATGAAATACACAATACATTAACACCTGCAGTGAGTGAGGAATTCCAGGTCCCTGTTAAGATTTGAATAGATTTTTTTGGGGGGGGGGGGGGAGCGTGTTAATAGATTTGGGTTTGGAGTTATTTCCTGGGTCTGCTCAGCCTGGGATAGTGAGAGGACAACAATTGCTCCTCAAGTGGAATGACTATGGAGATTGGAAGAGGAAAATTTATCCCCAATACAGGCAAGGTAAAGAAGACATCTGTGGCAGAGTAAACCTGAGGAACCGAAGGGGTTAACCGCAGGCAGCACCTGTGGCGTGACAGTTGCAAAACTTCCACACGGGCCCCTGGCCAGGAAATCCTGTATTTCAGGTCAGGCTAAGGGAAGGTTGTCAGAAGTGTCTTTTACATCTGTCTGCTCTCCCTCCCTAAAATAGCTCTTGTGAAATCAACGTGTCTGTTTGAGATGGAAAACTCCAAAAGGCCCCAGATTGTCACTTGCAGGGCTGGCCCCAGACATGGTACAACCTGGGGGCAGGTTGTCTACATCACACTAAAATGTATGCGACTCCTTTGCAGACAACAGGGTTGCCATCTCTGCATTGGCAAATTCCTGGACATTTGGGGGTGGAGCCTGGGGAGGGACAGCAAAGATGTGATGCCATTGGGGCTCTATCACTCATGCTCATGGCTTTCTTTGTAGGAAAAGCCCAGCAGGAACTTATTTGTATATTAGGCCACATCCCCTGACATCACTATTGTTTCACATAGGGCTTTTTGTAGAAAAAGCTCAGCAGGACCTCATTTGCATATTAGGCCACACCCCCTTGGCACCAAGCCAGCCGGAACTGCGTTCCTGTGTATTCCTGCTCAAAAAAGCCCTGCTCATGCTCAATAATGCCGTTCAGGGTTGTTGGGTTTTTTTTAGCAGGAACGCACAGGAACACAGTTCTGGCTGGCTTGGCATTGGGGTGTGTAGCCTAATATGCAAATGAGTTCCTGCTGGGCTTTTGCTACAAAAAGCCCTGTGTGGAATAATGGTGCCATCAGGGGGTGTGGTCTAATATGCAAATGAGTTCCTGCTGGGATTTTTTTCTACCAAAAAAGCCCTGGTGCCATTTCAGTCCTCTTCAGTGACTGTTTGCAAGTGGATTTTGCCATTTCACACAGTCAAATCCAGTTGCAAAGTGCATTGAAAGTTCTCTGAAAATGTGCTATTTAGTGTGTGTGAAAGCGCCCATATAAAGTCTACCCTCCAAAGCTGCCATGTCCTCCAGAGGAACTGATCTCTGTGATCTGGAGATCAGTTGTAATTCCAGAAGAGCTCCAGCCCCTACCTGCAGCTTAGCAACCCCAACACAGCTTTCTTCCATCACCCAGCATTTGCAACAGTCAGCAGAGGGTTCCAGAGATGTGTTTGGGTGGGGCAGCCCAGTCCAGCAATGAAGAGGTGAATCCAATCAGCCATTTGGTCCCTAACATCTCTGCTGTCTCAAAGCATGGATGGACTTCCTGTCTACTGAATTTCAAGACGCCAAGACTCCTGTCCAAACCTATCAGGAAGGCTGTGGATGGAACTGTGTTGTAACTATCAATCAAGCACTTCATACACATGGTCAGGTCATTTTTTTTAGCAGGAACACACAGGAACACAGTTCCAGCTGGCATGGTGTCAGAGGGTGTGGCTTAATATGCAAATGAGTTTCTGCTGAGCTTTTGCTACAAAAAAGCCCTGTGCAAAACAATGGAGACATTAGGGGTGTGTGGTCTAATATACAAATGAGTTCCTGCTAGGTTTTTTCTACGAAAAAGCCCTGCACATGGTTTTCTGCACAGAAGGGAGTTTCTCCCCGCTCCTAACACACACAAACACACACATAAGGGAAGCTCATATAATTAAATGAAACAAAAAAGAAAATCAATGGCAGAACTATTTAATAGGCAAACATGCCAACGAGATAAAGTATCAGAAGTTGCTAAGAGAAACAGTTTGGTATAGTAGTTAAGACTGCGGACTCTGATCTAGGAGAACTGGCTTTGATTCCCCCACTTCTCCTCCACATGCAGCTGCTGGTGTCACCTTAGGTCAGTCACAAGTTATCTCAGAGCTGTTCTCTCAAGAGCAGTTCTCTCAGAGCTCTCACAGCCTCACCTACCTCACAGGGTGCCTTTTGTGAGGAAAGGAAGAGAAGGAGATTATAAGATGCTCTAGATCCAATCTCCTCCTCACACATACTTTTAAAAAATTGATGACTTTTGCCTAACCCCCTTCTCGTGCCCATATACTCCCAGTATGTAGGAAGCTAACCTATCTGGAGGAAAGGCTTAACATGATCTTAACAGTAAGTTAGTTCATTTTCTTTTAATGAGAAAACATTTTTAAAATATGGGGGGAAACACCCACATGCAGTCTGAAGCAGCATGGCTTTTAAAAATCCTTGCCAAGAGACGGTGGTTTGACCCTCCAGCGTTATACGTGCAAAGCATGCGCTCAGCTGCAGAAGGCTAAACCCCCCCCCCCACACACACACACACACTAGGATTCTACTCCAGCCCTGCTAGCAAGAGGCTCTTCTGCTGAACAGAACAGCTGCGGCTTCGGGCTCCCTTTCGGAGCACTGTAGCCCTTTGTAGATAAGGGCGTGACATCTGGCCAGCTGTTCCAGTAGGTGGTTTTGCTGCATCCTGTGACTCACTCATGAGCAAAGTGTAGAGTTCTCAGGCAGTTCTGCAGACACCGAGAATCCGGTATGCATGGACTCGCAGGGTCGTGGGAGAACAGACAGATTACTGAGAGCGAACAGAAAACAGCTGAGAAATTAATTCCCTTCCAACCGGGTCACATGGATCAGCACTCGGCAGTTCCTCCTTTCTTTGGTTTGGTTGTGGTTGAGGTTTCTGGAAGATATGGGGCAACTTCACACAGTACACATTTCATTCTTCCTTCTTTATTGACCAATTGTCCGGTAGCAGAGATAAAATTGACTATGCTGTTCTTTTTTTTTAAAGAGGGTTTTTTTTATACAATAAAGATAAGGCAAGATAACACAAAATAATAGCTTTAACATAAAGAGGAACTTTAAAAGGAAGGATTCTACAAATACAATCAAGAGCAGTTTGAGTAGAGCAGGCATAGAAATAATCTGCCTAATAAGATGGTTCCAAAATTACTTGTGGGAAGAGATTTTTTTTTTTAAAGAACATAAGACATGCCCTCCAGGATATAGCCAAAGATATCTATCATATTTGTATCCTGCTCAGGGGTATCATGAGTAGTTTTCACCTCATCTATTTTGCCTCCACAAAAACCCTGAGGTTAGGCTGAGAAAATAAGAAGATATTGGATTTATACCCCACCCTTCACTCTGAATGTCAGAGTGGCTTACAATCTCCTTTACCTTTCTCCCCCACAACAGACACCCTGTGAGGTAGGTGGGGTTGAGAGAGCTCTCCCAGAAGTTGCCCTTTCAAGGCTATTCCAGCAGCTGCAAGCAGAGGAGTGGGGAATCAAACCTGGTTCTCCCAGATAAGAGTCCGTGCACTTAACCACTACACCAAACGACCGGCCCAAGGTTACCCAATGATCTTCATGGCTGAGTGGGTATTCAAACCTGGGTCTTGCACTTTCAGTTCCTAGTGTGATGCTCAAACCGCCACACCACATGGACCCTTGTGACATTTTTCCTCCCAGGACAGCCAACAAGTTGCAGAACGTGATCTTGGAAGTCTAAGCATCTGATGCCAGGAGATATGCCTCCCTCTCTGAACATGGGAGAGTCCTTTGCTCCAGTTTATTACGCCCTGTGCCATTTTATTGCATGGGTGGAGTCATTCGCTCAATCAGTTCATCTGGCTAGGAAACAGCAGCAAAGCACATGGAGTCTGTATCAGCTTTTCCGAGTCTCAGCCCAGACATCAGACATCAGTTCATTCTTCTCCCTTCTGTAACCAGCACCTTGATATTTTTTTTTTTATTGGCAGTGTGGCCCTTGCTTGATGACAGGCATCTCCTAGTCACAGTGAAGAGGCAGATTTTGAACACTGCACATTCTTTTTTTTCACTATACCGGTTTGAACTGCTTGAACAGTTTTGCTTATCGAAAGTTGATCACCTGAATATGTGGAAATGAAAGACAATTGACTCTTAATAAGGGCTGGCATCGCAACTCATCTATAGACAGGCAACTGTTGCTGCTTAAGACACTAGATGTGGGGCTTTTTTTTGTAGCAGGGACTCCTTTGCATATATTAGGCCACATATCCCTGATGTAGCCAATCCTCCAATAACTTACAGGGCTCTTATTACAGGGCCTACTGTAAGCTCCAGGAGGATTGGCTACATCAGGAATATGTGGCCTAATATATGCAAAGGCGTTCCTGCTACAAAACTACATGCATCATATATGCAGAGAAGGTCCTTCCAGCAGCTGGGTTTGCATGTGTGTTGAATCCATCAGATTATTGCTGGTGTGGAGCAGGGGGTAGAAATAAAGCTGATTCCACACAGACAATTTGCTCCACTCTGACTTTCAAGCTACAGCAGAGTTTTTCAAAGCATCTGCTCTCTTCTGCCCCTGCAACCTGGCCTTGGTATTCCTTGGAGGTTTCCCATCCAAGTACTTGCCAGGGTCAGCCCTATTAGCTTTCAAGATCAGGGTTGCCTGTACTATTCAAGTCAGAGCAGGAAGATGAGAATTTCTGAAACTCCCCCCTTCACCTGGTGCCATTTGGCCTCCCCATTACCTCACATCTTTCAGTCCCTGCCATGAACAGCATATGAACATATGAACATATGAAGCTGCTTTATACTGAATCAGACCTTTGGTCCATCAAAGTCAGTATTGTCTTCTCAGACTGGCAGCGGCTCTCCAGGGTCTCAAGCTGAGGTTTTTCACACCTATTTGCCTGGAGCCTTTTTTGGAGATGCCAGGGATTGAATCTGGGACCTTCTGCTTCCCAAGCAGATGCTCTACCACTGAGCCACCGTCTATGAGCAAGCTTTCTAATGACTTTTTTAAAAGATCAGTAATCGGTATATTATCATAACACTGTAATGTAATACTACTGATCCTGTCCCCCCCCCCCCCCCACAACCCAAAAGCAAAACAATTCTCCAGGAGGATAATGGATGTGAGAGAATAGGGAGGAAAAGCCTAAGAATCCCTATGGATGTCCTGTTCCTACTGCAAATGCCTCATTTGCAGCAGCAACCAAGCATCCACACTGAGTGATTCTCAGGTTTTCCAGAGAATGGAGAACTGTCTTCCTGTGCAGCAGGCTGAATTTGCTTCTGATCCTTCGTGCACATCTAATTTGTCTTTTGGCTGTGTGTGTGGAACCAAGAGGGGGGAAGATTTTAATCTCTGCCAGATTTAAAAAAACAACAACCGCGCAGCTCTCAGATGGAACTGGATACAATTAATGCTTAATTTAGGACCCCAATTAGCCCTAACTTACCTGATCTCACCCAGCTTGGAAACCAAACAGGATCAGTCACAATTAGTATTTGGATGAGAGGCCATGAAGGAAGACTGGGGTAGCCAGGGCTTTTTTTGTAGAAAAAGCCCAGCAGGAACTCATTTGCCTATTAGGCCACACCCCCTGATACCAAGTCAGCTGGAACTGTGTTCCTGCTCAAAAAAAGCTCTGGGGGTAGCTATGCAGAGGCAGGCAAGGACAAATCACCTCTGCTCATCTCTTGTCTTGAAAAGTCACGGTCTTGGAGTACCACGAGTTGGTTGCGACTTGACGGCACACAATTATTCATGCTTGATTCAGGGCAAGTTCTCCTGCCTGTGTGTTCCACTTGACTGCTCACTGGTTAGTCAGCCGATTTTTGGCATTGGGGGTGTGTGAGAACGCCCTCCCTCCCAGGTTAGAAATAATTAAACGTTTATTTTAGCCAAATCCTCTTTGACTTTCAGCTAAGCTTATCGATAATTTCAGTCTGCTCTGAGTTCCAACACTTCACATCCCTTTCCATAAAAATTCCCAACCCCCAGCAGAAAGGAAATAGGGTGGGGAAGGGTCAACTCAGAAAATTCCTGGAGATTTGAAGGGTAGTGTCTGGAGAGGGCGGAGTTTAGGGAGAGGAGGGTTCACTGTCATTTTCTCCAGGGGAATTGATCACTTCAGTCTGGAAATTCATTGTCATTCTTGGAGAACTCCAGGTTCCACTTGATGCTGATAACCTCAGGGCTTTTTTGGTAGAAAAAGCCCAGCCGGAACTCATTTGCATATTAGGCTATACCCCCTGCTGCCATTCCAGCCGGAACTGCATTCCTGCTAAAAAAAAAAAAAGTCCTGGATTATTCAAAGGAAAATGCTGTACTTGAGGGCTTTGTTAGAATTGCAGGTGTTAAGAACATTGCAAAGATCTCTGGGGATTGTACATTTGCCAGGCGTCCCCCCCTCCATATAGGCCAGGAAGGCTGCAGCCACATGTCTTCAAATACTGCCCTCTGTCTTTGTGCTGTAGCCATCATTCTCAATTGGATTTTCCCGGTGTGGAGAAGTCAATCCAGTTGCACATGAGTGCTACAGCACAATATCTAACAATGTATTGTTGCAGTAAACTACTCCCAGGGATCTTTTCACTGGGGATTCTCTTACCAAAAGGAGGTTGAGTCTCATTAATTTAAGGAGTAGCCCAACTATTGCAGCTGCCAGATGATATGTTTTGATGTCCCAGCAATATACAGACCATTCCTCTCTCTATATATCCTGCTCTCCATAAGGACACTCATTTGACTTGCATTAACCTCCACAAATGGCAGTGGAAGGATTAATATTTATTCTGCATGTGAAATGGGAACCACCTTGCTTGGCCTGTCTGTGCCGGGCTGCGCCTGCTCTGTCGCCTCTCTCGGCTTGCTCTGTCGCCTACAGACTCCTTTATCAAGGGGTTGCATTCACTGACATGTGAAGAGCAAAGTCCTGGATCAGCCATCGTCTTATTTGTTTGTGTGATTCTTGGCAGAACTATCTTCCTGAGCTTGGAGTTCAGTGCATATGCATAAAGCGGCAGTGAGAGCCGAACAAGGAGACAGAGGGAGAGGGCTGCCTCCTAGCAGCTTAAAGAATTTGACCCCAATGAGCATTAGAGTTTGGGCTCCCTGCCCCCATGAGATTATTCAGAAAACCAAAAGCCAAGAACTCTTTTTCAAAGAACAATATTTCTCTTCAGATTATTTCCCTTTCTGGGGATCAAAGCAGCTGACATTGGTCTCCTCTTCTCCATTTTATCCTCTGAAAAACCTTGTGAGGTAGGTTAGGCAGAGAGTGTGTGACTGGTCTAAGGGCATTCAGCCAGCTACCACAGCCGAGTTGAGATTCAAACCTGGGTCTCCCGGGTCCTAATTTAATACTACACAATGCTGGCCTTGAGCGTGTGCAGGGGTTTTTTTGAGCAGGAACACACAGGAATGCAATTCCAGCTGGCTTGGTGTCAGGGGTGTGGTCAAATATGCAAATACATTCCTGCTAGCTTTTTTCTACAAAAAGGCCCAGTGTAAAACAATGGTGACATCAGGGTGTGTGGCCTAATATGAAAATGATTTCCTGTGTGAAACAATGATGACGTTGGGGTAAGTGTGGCCTGATATGCAAATGAGTTTTCTACAACAAAGCCCTGTGTGAAACAATTGTGACATTGGGGATGGGTGTGGCCTAATATGCAAATGAGTTCCTGCTGGTGTGGAACAATGGTGGCATAATATGCAAATGTGTTCCTGCTGGGCTTTTTCTACAAAAAAAGCCCTGAGTGCGTATGTGTGTGTGTTCATCTAACATCAGCCATACCATACCAAACCTTTAATGGCATAATAGATTCAGATAAAAATACACAGAATATAAAAATTTAAACATTGGAGATAAAATCAAAATAAAACCGAGCTTACAGATGCATTCAAACATGGTCAGAATTAAATTTAAGGATGTCAGCCAGAAATTTTGCCACAGCCTCACTAACCACCCCCTCAGTATCACTCAATAAATAATAACAGGATGGCAGAATAGACAAATCTGGAGAAAAGGAAAGCTTGCCAAATAAATCTTTACGGAGGTTATGGTATAAAGAACAATCAAGCAATATATGCTGGATTGAGTCAGGGGTATTTGCTCCACAGGAGCAAAGTCTGTCGGCTAAAGGGACTCGCTGATATCTCCCTTGTAAAACTTTGGAGGGAAACGCGTTTAGTCTAGCCAACATAAATGCCCTGCGATGACTTGGAGTGGTTAGGTCTGATAGATAATTGGGCATTTTGCCACAAAAAGCATAAAGACCTAAGGAAGCTGGAGAGCAAATATAAGGGTCAATTGGCCGTAATTTCGTTTCCTCCGATTCCCATAGTCTCAATTTAATACATCTGAAGATATATGACTCATCAGCGGTAGAAAAATCATCTACCTCTAACCCCAATTGATTGAGTTTAGACAGAAGCACTGCTGTCCAGGATGAAATATATGGGTCTCTTTTCATACAATCAAGAAGGCTGTTGGGATCTGTTCTAAAATGAATTTTGAGCCAGAATTTAAACACTGCAATCCAGGCTTTTGTCTCCACCAAAGACTAACATCAGCCTAAAGGTTAAGTTTGATGTGCAGGTCCAGGTATCTTTTTGCTCTGGTTACCAATCAGTTGAAGGATTTTAGGGAGCACCCAACCCCCCATCACCAAGCAGGCCTATTCAGAAGTAATTCCCATGATATTCAGTGAGGCTTACTCCCAGGGAAGTGTCCTTAAGTTTGTAGCAAGTTGTTTGCTCTTCTGATTTTTTTCTTATCAACTGACTGACCAATTACGTTCCTATGTTTGCACATTACAAAGACCACAGTGGAGGTGCCTCTTTGAGATGCTGAAGCGGAGAGATAATTGATAACATAATTACAAAAGAGAACTTTTTTCTGGAAGGAAGGCCATCTTTAATAATATTTTTAAATTATCTTCTTGAACATATACCATGATATCCACAACTTATAACCAACTCACTTAAATATTTGCCCTCTGACAGGGTTGCCATCCTTCAAGTAGGGCCTGGAGATGTCCTGGAATCACAGCTGATCTTACAGAGATCAATTTCCAGTGGAGAAAATGGCGTCTTGGGAGAATGGACTCCATAATGTTACACCTGGTTAAGGTCTTTCCCCTTTCTAAACCCTATCCTCCCTAGGCTCCACCTCCAAATAGCTACAAATTTCCACATTCAAAAGCTGGCAATCCTACGCACAAATGAATTAGCTAAATTTTGTCTGTTAATTACATTGATTAGCAGTGCCAATCTAAGCAGAGTTCCACCCTCTGCAGTTCAGTGAAGTCAATCAACTCAGAATGGTGTGAATCTGTTTAGGATTGCACTGTGAAATTTGCAACCCAATTCAGTGGAAATGGTGGTGGTGGTGATGATGAATTTTCACAGTCAGATATTTGACTGGTAGATGGTGTTCTGCAATTTGAGATCTGCCAAGTTCTTGGGAATTTGCAAAGGTATCTTTGCAGGATTTTTGCTGCTCCAAGCAACGCTGTCCTCTGGAGTTGAGTTAGTGTTATTTGTTCAGTGCCCAGAATGTCCAGGTCTTTCTTGAGACTTCTAGGCACTGCTTCAAGAGCTCCAATAATATTTTTTAACTGTTTATTAACATTTATCAATTGACAAACAATCAAAACATATATTACTGAACATAAACGTCACATACAACATTTAACATCTAAAGAAGCATTAGGAACTCATCTATTATCTATAACTTAATCTGTTTTACAATTTCAAAATATTTCACCCATTTATACATTGGTTTCCATGTTTTCTCACATTCTATGACATTTCCTTCTTGTATTCTTGTAGTGAGCAAATCCATTCCTGCTATTTCCATTATTTTAACAATAAATTCTTTTCTATTAGGCGTTTTCCCTGTTTTCCAATATTTGGCATATAATATTCTGGCAGCAGTTATCATGTGTAATAAGAGCTTTTTCTCCATCTTAGTTATCTCAATTTTGCAAACATTTAACAAATATAGTTCTGGTAAATGAGGGATTTGCTTTTTTAATATCTTGTGAATCCATATAGATACTTGGATCCAGTATTTCTTCGCTATGTCACATTGCCACCACATATGGAACATTGTACCTTTGCTTTTCTTACACTTCCAGCATTTATTTGATGCTCCTTAATATGCTCTAGGTAGTTTTTCTGGAGTATA
The DNA here is from genome assembly GCF_032191835.1 of Heteronotia binoei. Classification (NCBI taxonomy): domain Eukaryota; kingdom Metazoa; phylum Chordata; class Lepidosauria; order Squamata; family Gekkonidae; genus Heteronotia; species Heteronotia binoei. The sequence continues at coordinate 23,077,889 of NC_083240.1, forward strand.
GTACCAACGATAGATAACTTTGTATAAATTTTCTCTAAGTGGGACCGATTTTATCAATTTTAAGTTCTCTTCCCATATTATTTCCCAATCTGCTATTTCCATACTATACCCAAAATCTTGCATCCATTTCACCCATACTTCTTTTACCGTTTCCTCATGCATTTTTTGTTCTAATAGCCAATTATATATTCTTGATACAAGTTTTCGATCAGACTCCAATATTATAGAATCAAATTCATTCAGTATGTTTGTGAAACCTTTCCCTTTATCCGCTTTATATCTAGATCTTATTTGTAATTGGAGCCACCAATCCAATTTCGACAATTCCTCTGAATTCAACTCTCTTTTTTATCTAATAGGCAATCATAATTATAATTTTCTTCCCATATATACAAATTAGGATGTATGGATGCCTCTACTGGAGAGAGCCATTTGGGTGTATATTTATATATCTGAGTTTTTATTTCCAACCAAGATTTAAATAAGACTCTCCTGGGGAACTGTACCAAATGTAAGAGTGCCATCCCCTTGTCAAATCTGCGCCTTCTAATGATAATAATTTCTTATTTTGTAATAATAGCCAGTCTTTAACCCAAGACAGTATACAAGCTTTGTGATATAATTGCCAGTCCAGGAGTCCAAATCCTCCTCTCAATTTAGAATCCTGCATAATTTTAAGTTTAATTCTAGGTTTCTTTTTCTGCCATATAAATTTTGTTACTAATTTGTTTAATTGTTGGAAAAAACTTTGAGAGAGAGAAATTGGTATCATTTGAAACAAAAACAAAACCCTTGGTAAAACATTAATTTTAACCGAAGCCACTCTTCCTAGTAAGGATATTTGCATGTCACCCCACCTTTCCAGATCAAATCTTATTTCTTTTAAAATCTTTTCATAATTATCTCTTTGAAGCATTTTTAATTCCGCAGTTAGATAAATACCCAAATATCTAACTTTCTTTTCATGAGAAAATCCTGATTTTGTTTCCAATTTTAAAATTTGATCTTTTGTCATATTTTTCACCAGAAATTTGGTTTTTTGATAATTTACTTTAAATCCCGCCACTCCTCTATATTGCTTCAATTTCCCTTTTAAGTTTTCAATCGAGCTATTTGGATCTTCAAGAGTAAACAATACATCATCCGCAAAAGCTTGTGTTTTAAATACTTCTTTTCTTACTCTAACGCCTTGAATCCCTTTATCTTCTCTTATCACCTTCAAAAAGGGTTCTAAAGTCAACACAAACAGGAGAGGGGAAAGTGGGCACCCTTGTCTAGTTCCTTGTTCAATTTTTATAGTTTCAGTCAACGATCCATTGATATTAATCTTTGCTTTTTGACATGTATAAATTGTCCTAATTATTTTCACAAAATCTTCTCCACATCCAATTGCCATTAACGTCTTAAAAATGAAATCCCAATTTACATTGTCAAAAGCTTTTTCAGCATCTAAGGTGATTGCTGCGAATTGTTTTTCTGGATGTTCTTTGTAATATTCCAAAATATTCAAAATAACGCTCAGATTTCTTCTCATTTCTCTTCCCGGAATAAAACCTGTTTGATCTTCTATTATGTCTGGCAATATTTTTTTTAATCTATTTGAGAGAATAGTTGTAAAAATTTTATAATCTACATTTAGTAAGAAGATTGGTCTATAATTCCGAATTTCAGTTGGGTCTTAACCTTCTTTGTGAATTAGTGATATTAACACCTCTTGCCACGATCCTGGTATTCTTGCTTTATCTGCTATCTCCTCCAATACTCTTTTTATACGAAGTTATCAACTCTTCTTCAAAGCACTTATAAAATTCGATTGGGAGGCCATCTAGACCAGGTGTTTTATTATTTTTCTGTTTTTTCATTGCTTCTATTATCTCTTGCATTGTTATTGGATACTCTAGTGATTTTTTCTGTTCCTCTGATATTTGCTTCAATTTACTCTGTTTCAGATAATTTTCTTGATCAGGTTCTGAAACTTCTTGCTCACTATAAAGTTTTTGGAAAAAATTTATTACAATTTCTTCTATTTGTTTTTTTTGTGTCACATCCACCTTGTTTTCATCTTTCAAAGATCCAATAATTTTCTTTTCTCTTTGTTTTCTCAGTTTGTAAGCTAACCATCTGCTGATTTTATTTGCATTCTCAAAATAATTTTGTTTGGCCCATTTTAGTTTTTTCTCCAATTCTTCTGTCAATAACAAATTTATTTGATGTTGTATTATCTGGATCTTCATTCTAATTTCTTCTGTATTTCTGACCTTTTGCAATTTCTCTTGTTTACTTAGATTGCCAAGTAATTCATTATATTTTTGCATTTTTCCCTTTTTCTTTTCGCTGAATAGCTAATTGCCATACCTCTGAAGAAAGCCTTAAAGGCATCCCATATTATTTGTATCGGTGTATCCTCTTCTCGGTTACAATCGAAGAACATTTTTATCTTATCCTTGGCTTCTTTCACAAATTCTTGGTCTTTAAGTATTTGGGTATTTAATGTCCACCGACTTCGGATTGGTGATTTTTGCAAGACAATCTGAATCGGATTGTGGTCCGCATATGTTTTTGGAAGAATATTAGCCTGTTCTGTTGTGGTAGCTAAGAACTTGGACATCCAACACATGTCGATTCTGGACCAGGATCTGTGTACATGTGAAAAATAAGTATAAACCACCGTAGATGGATTCTTTAATCTCCATGCATCTACCAAATTCAGCTTGTCCGCCATCTTAAAAAAGCGCTTTGATAAAGACCCCCGCAATTTTTTAGCTTTTGTCTTCTCTGTCTTCTTATCCTTGTTTACGTCATATACTGCATGGAAATCTCCAAAGATGCAGTAATTCGTGGCTTCAAATTCATTCAATTTCTTTTGTAGGTTAACAAAAAAAATTTCTTGACTATTATTGGGCGCATATGTTGCCAATTATTATTCTTTTCCCATCTATCTCTACTTCTACTAATAATATCCTTCCAAAATCTTCACTGTAAAGTACCTTCGATTTTATGTGTTCCTTCACATAAATCGCTACTCCTCTTTTCCTTTTTAAATCTGAGGCTATGTATAGTTGCCCCAATTTTTTATTTTGTAAAAATCTCTTCTTTTTTAATGTGGGTTTCTTGAAGACAAATTATATCTGATTTTGTTTTATTTAATTGTAGAAAGACTTTTCTCCTTTTTCATGGTTTATTTAATCCATTAATATTGACCGATGGTTAAGGTCTTTCCCCTTTCTAAACCCTATCCTCCCTAGGCTCCACCTCCAAATAGCTACAAATTTCCAAATTCAAAAGCTGGCAATCCTACGCATAAATGAATTAGCTAAATTTTGTCTGTTAATTACATTGATTAGCAGTGCCAATCTAAACAGAGTTCCACCTTCTGCAGTTCACTGAAGTCAATTAACTCAGAATGGTGTGAATCTGTTTAGGATTGCACTGTGAAATTTGCAACCCAATTCAGTGGAAATGGTGGTGGTAGTGATGATGAATTTTCACAGTCAGATATTTGACTGGTAGATGGTGTTCTGCAATTTGAGATCTGCCAAGTTCTTGGGAATTTGCAAAGGTATCTTTGCAGGATTTTTGCTGCTCCAAGCAACGCTGTCCTCTGGAGTTGAGTTAGTGTTATTTGTTCAGTGCCCAGAATGTCCAGGTCTTTCTTGAGACTTCTAGGCACTGCTTCAAGAGCTCCAATAATAACTGGCATGATGGTAGCCTTCTTCTCCCAGAAGCACTCAAACTCTGGTTGTAGGTCTTGGTATTTGTGATCTTCTCCTATTCTTTCTTTTATATTCTGCTGTCTCCTGGAATTGCTGTGTCAATAATCCAAATCCTATGTCTCTTTTTTTTTTTCTATCAGAGGTGTTATTCTCCAGGTGTTTATCTGTTTGTAATCAGAAATTTCAAAGAATGTTTGTTTCTTCATTCTCCGTACTCCTTGCAAAGATTCCAGTGTAGGATATTTGCAACTCTATCATGATGTTGCTTATACTCAGTTTGAGCAATTTCACTGCAGGCAAATTTTACTACTGTTTCATCCTTTGTCTTGCAAAGTTGACAGTTGCTGTTATCACTGGTCTTCTGAATCTTAGCTTTCATAATATTCGAGTGCCTGCTCTTGTACAGCTAGAAAAAGTCCTTCGTTTCTTTCTTCAAGTGCCTGGAGTCCTTCACAGTATTTTTGCTATCAACTATTTTAGCTATGTCTTTCAAATATTGCCTGTGCAAGTGCATTTCTTTGATCTTCCAGCAGCATGGCAGACTGCAGAAGGGACAGTGTGACAAGGAAGAGTCTCTGGGGTGACTATTAATGCTAAAAACATGTTTGCATAAATTCATTATCCCTTCCCCCCAACGGGATTCCAGACCATCCAGGGGATTAATGGTGCTGTAAAGGTGTTTGCAACTACAAGCCATGATCTTAACAAGGTGACAATTCATCAGCCTTCTTTCCTTGGTCCCCTATCCCTTTCTGCTAGCCACCAGCTCTGCACCCCACTACCTGTTCTCCCTTCGCTGTCAGAGGAATTTCTGGTGGCGTCACCGAACACTAGGAGTCTTTGTCTGGAGGAGGACCGGTAATTTCCTTTTGACAAAGGGTGGATCTGTCAGATCAAATGACTATTGAATGACCCAATTGCTCTGGGGGTGGGCGGGAAATTAAGAAACCAAATCCTGTTTGGCTCAGGACCCACACCTGCTTCCTAAAGCAACTAATTGGAGCCGCGGTCTCAGCATTTTTGAGTCTTGCCTTGCCGTTGTGACAACATGCAGAACAGAGCCAGGGCTGTTGGAAGCTGGTGGTGGATTTCAAGGGGAGGGGGAGAAGCCAGTTCAGCTATAGCAACACCCTACTCTGTTTGGGGGAAGTTTTTTTGTTTGCCTTCCAAGATATGCAGGAAACTTCAGGCTAAAAACCACGAGGGATGGGTTTCTCCTTTACTCAAACCAGGTTAACTAATATTGGCACTTGAGAGACAAGACCAAATAGCCAGGAGACGGCCCACGTACAGGTTAAAAACATGCCCTGCTTTTCAATGTCTGTTCCCCCAGATTTGTTCCCCTTCATAAACACTGGCATGGCATGTTTTCCTCCCAAACAGACATGCAGTTGTTGCGATGGAGCCATTTTGACTATTTCCAAAGGATGGCTCTCTTTGGGTGAAACAGACTGGCTGGATCCTTAAGGCCTCCCCTTTCAACTTTTCCCAACTTGACATGGACTTACTGCTTTTGGAACCTTGATGCAATAGTTCTTAGGACTGCACTATTTGTTTTTAAAGGCTTTCCCCCCCCTCCCTTGCATAGCCTGCGGCTTACACCTCACCTTTGCCCAAACTGACTCAGACATGAGCTGCCCGTGACAAAGAAAAGCTATTCTCAGAAAACATGACATGAATCTTTTATTGAGCCATCTTACACGATGTGTGGATGTGACTCAACCCTTAAGCTGGTAGGGAATTCAGGTGGGAATCTCCAACTCTAAAACAAACTTAGCTAAAATTAGAAAGCCACGCCCCTCTTGCTTTGTCCACGCCCATCCTCTCCTGGTGGCTGCTGAGTAAATAAGATATCAGACTCGAGTCATGTAGACTTCGGTGACTCAGATTCCCAATGTCTCCCAAACAGATTACTTTACCTAATATGGAAGGAGAGAAAGAATTTGTTCCAAGGGGCTGACTGTTAATACCCCCTTCTTCCGGGGCATGGACAAGGAACTTCTCAGCCGAAGGCTAGGATTGAAGTCAAGCAAGCTACCAGAGACTGGACGCATTCAGTCTTCAGGGCCCTTTTTGAACGTAGCAGAGATTCAAGATGTGAAACTTGAAGTCTATATGGAGCCCCACAGTTGGCCAGGCCAGATATAAACATTAGGGGGTTGGCCTGGTTAGTGTCTTTGGTCCACAGAAGCAGGACTTTCTGCATTTCTTGCAATGGACTTGGGGGTCCTGAGCTAGAGAACACCCCCTTGTGCAGCCTAGATGAAGAATGGACAGGTTGGCCTTGGCATCCTATCAGGAGGGCCAGTGGTTACCATTAGACTTGGGTCTGGGAGACCCAGGTTCGAATCCCCACCTTGTTGTGGAAAGCTTGCTGTGTGAGCTACATACTCAGCCTAAGCTACCTCACAGGGTTGTTGTGAAGATAAAATGGAGGAGAGGAGGAGGAGGATGTAAGCTACAAAGCAGTTAAACAATAGGAAGACCTTCCTGACAAAGCAGTTCCACAGTAGAACAGGCTTCCTAGGGAGGTGCTGGGCTCTCCTTCTTTGGAAATTTTTAAAAAGAAGCTAGATGGCAATCTGGTAGCAATGCTGATTCTGTAAAGTAGGCAGATAATGAGAAGGAGGGCAGGGGGAGGTGCTTATGATTTTGCTGCAACAGGAGTTCCAACTAGATGACCCTGGAAGTCCCTTCCAACTTTATGATTCTATGATACCAGGGCTTTTTTTGAGCAGGAACGCAGTTCAGCTGGCTTGGCATCTGGGGGTGTGGCCTAATATGCAAATGAGTTCCTGCTGGGCTTTTTCTACCAAAAGAGCTCTTTGTGAAACAATGGTGATGTCAGGGGTGTGGCCTAATATGCAAATAAGTGTATGCTGGGCTTTTGCTACAAAAAATGCCCTTTATGATACTATACTTTGGATCTCCATTGGGGAGAAACGCAGGGTATAAATGAAGACAATAACCGTAATGCTGCTGGAGTGTCACTATTTCCTAGAGAGATTTGGAAGCCACTTTCCTTCCAGTCCCTGCTATCTAGGAAAATGCCTTACCCTGGTTACAAAAGCCGCCAGCTCTCTTCCTATATCTGGAGTTGCAGCTATTGTGACTGCTATTTAAAAAGCCACATCCAGGAAGCATACATTAATTGCATACTTTTTTTCATCCCATGTATCCACTGAGCTTTCAAGTCAGATCACAGCCCTTGCCGTTTAGAGCATCTGTATTCTACTTCAACCATAGGGTTCTGTAACAGACCAGACACTGCCATTTATGAAACGCTCATCATTGGCTAACTCAATTCCAGTTGTAGCTCATCTCTATATTGATGATGATGATGCCTATTATATGCATACTCCAGAAGAGGCTCAGAAGAAACATAATTGATGCTAAGTAATTGAACTGAACAGTCAACAGCAAAAAAATATTTTTTAAAAAATGCTGCAGTCAATTATATCACTCCGATTTAAATGTTCAACAAACTGGTGTCCAGCTAAAAGATCCATATTACAGGTCTGGAAAGCTCACCTTCGGTAAATCAATGGATTGAGAACTCTATAAATGTTTGAACATATGGCATATAGATGGCAATTGTGCATGGAATTATTTTTAGATATTTAGAAACCATTTATAGAAACTTTTGTGTAAATCTGCCAGCACTGTTGCTACACTCTTATTTTTACTATATGTAAACCTTTTTTTCTTTTAAAAAATCTTATTTAATTGCTGGATTTTAAGGGGTTTTTTTTACTTGTTCTTTTTTTAAAAAGAAACTAAAAAACATTTTAAAGTGTACAAAATATTAGAGTCTCAGTTCAAAAATCCCTTTGGTTTATTATGCATCTGCATCTGGAAGAAATATACTTGATGCCTATGTTGCAAACAGTGGGGGAAGGTATACCCAGGGCTTTTTTTGTAGACAAAGACCAGCAGGAACTTATTTGCATATTAGACCACACCCCCTGCCATCACCATTGTTTCACACAGGGCTTTTTTTGTAGGAAAAGCCCAGCAAGAACTCATTTGCATATTAGACTGCACCCCCTAACACCAAGCCAGCCAGAACTGCATTCCTGCTAACCCCCCCCCTGGGTATACCCATAGAATTTTGACCTAGGGGGTTTCTGGGTTATGTCGCCTTGAGCTCAGCAGGGTCTGTGGGCTGTCTCGCCTGCAGTCCCTCTGAATCAAGCGCGTGGAGGGGTGCCACAGATGCGACACCCCCAAAGAGACCCTGAAGGGGTCTTCTTTTGGCATGGGACTTTTACAGCAAGTCAGGGGTGCAGTGGCGGCTGTTCCTGTTCTTCTTGTATGCCCTGAAGCTCCCCCTGTCACGATAGCCAATACAGCAGAAATGAATGCTCGACTGCTTGCTTTTCTTTCTCTCAATAAGCTTCTGATCTATCACTTCTCTACCTCAAGCATGACAATTCTACGTGGCAAGTAATTGTGCTTTCAATACCACTGGCTAGTGGGTCGTTTTACATAACAACACGCTGGTCAGTTCAAAGGAAGGGAAGAGGTCGATTACATCTCCACTTTTCCTGTGAATGAGACTTCAAAAAGTTAAAGAACATTTTTAAACATTGGAAATAATCTGAATTAATCTGAATATAGGTACTTAAATTGACCCGAACTATAATTGGATACCTGTTAAAGAGGCTATTATTTGGCTGCAATATGGTCTGAACAAAAATGAGATATATTTTAGAGAGATTTCTCTTTGTCATCTGATTTAAATTGAAATGCTAACACTCAAAATTTCAGCTGGAGGAGATTTGGAAAGACAGACTACCTGGGTCTCTGAGCTACTTTTCAACTTGGATTACTAGACTGAGTTTGTTGACAGAGAAAAATGGCTTTGCCAAGTGAAATCTTTTATAAAAAGACATTTTAAGCAGTATAAATTCTCTGAAGCAGGATCTTGGTTCATTAACAGAGTTGATTAAGAAACAAATGGGAGCTTTTGTGCTTAAAACTAGTGAAATCACAAAACTACACGAGCTGAGTGCTAAAGAGAATCTGATGACGTCTATGGAAGTGAAAAGGGAGAGTGATCTGCTGGGAAATGAACAAAAGAAAACCAAAATGGAACCCTATGGTGCAGTTAAAAAGAAAGATGGAAATCGAAACTGATTGAAGTTATGTAGAGAGGAACAAAGGGTGTGGAAGTTTTCCTACTTTTACTGAGAGGGATGACTGCATTAAGGAGAAAGAAGGTGCATCTTATCCAAAAAATCATGATGTGGAAATTTTTCAGGAAGAAGGGTTTATGAACTAGCTCTCTCTCCGTGGATAGTCGGACATGGAACTTGTAATAAGAACTGATATGTGATTTCAAAAGGCTAAGTGAGATTTTTGGGCTATAATAAGTTGTTTCTCCTAAAGTAAGATGGATATAAAAACTAAAGGACTGAAAAGTTTTTAAAATAACTTTATGTAAAAATAGCTAACTTAGATTAACTTCTAAGAAGGCGGACAGTATAATTATTTTGTAAACTGGTAAATTTGCTTTTAATAGATAAAGATATTTGTTTCTTATGCTTATTATAATGATGATATTGTTAAACTAACAAGCTAGTCCGTATTTTGAATATGATTGAATTAAGCAGTAAAACTAAGATGTGGAAATCTTTGAGGAAGAAAGATTTTTGAATTGTTGTTCTCACTGTGGGCAATTAGATACGGAATTTTTTAATAAGAACTGATATGCGATTTCAAAAGGGTAAGTGAGATTTTAAAGATGGAAAAGTTTTACAAAAATGTTATATAAATAAATAGTTAATTTGGATCAATTGTTAAGAAGGTAGACTGCACAATTATTTTGTAATTTGGTAGATCTGCTTTTAGTATGTTTTTCTGAAGAAATTGTCTATAATGAGATAAATTATTGTGTTTTATTTTTAGCTTAAGGATAAAGATATTTGTCTTAGATTGTATTAAGGAGAGAGAAGGGGCATTTTAGCCATAAATCAGGATATAGAATTTTTTAGGAAGAAGGGTTTTTGAATTGTCACTCTCTCTCTCTCTGGGTAGTTGGATATGGAACTCTTAATAAGAACTGGTATGTGATTTTTAAAGGTCAAGTGAGATTTTTGGGTTATATTAAGTTGCTTATCCTAGAACAATAGGGATATAAGAGTTAAAAGGATGGAAAAGTTTTGAGAAGAATTTTAAGGAAGAAGAGTCTTCAAAATGTTATATAAATTTGGATCAATTGTTAAGAAGATTACTAAGATTCTAATTGTTAAGAAGATTACTTTGTAATCTGGCAGATCTGCTTTTAGTACACTAGTCTGGAGAAACTGTCTATTCTAAAATAGATAAATTACTATGTTGTGGTTTTTTTAGCTTGTTAAGGATAAAGATATGAATTTTATATGCTTATTTTAATGATGATATTGTTAAACTAACAAGTTAGTCTGTGCTTTCAATATGGTTAAGCTCAGCCAGCCAGTTTTGTGTTGAGACTGTTCTGACTTTTTAATACTTATATATGTTGAAGAAGAATTGTTTAGACTTGTATTTCAAGTAATAGTTTAGAAAAAAAAATTATAATGAAAGACAAAGATGGTAAAATATATGGAGAACTTCATACTTGCTGGTAGAAAGAATTGGGTATTTTATTTGGAGGTAGAATTATAACTGATATATTTGTATTTTTCTTTGTTTCTGTTTTTTCCATTCTGTATACACCCCTTCCCCTCTTTAATGAATCTATGCTTGTGCTTCTTCTTTTTGTAGTTAAAATCAATAAAAATTATAAAAAAATTGAATTTTGACCTAGGCGTATCTCCTGAGCTCAAAGTCAGGTTGAAAGACCAAAGTAAGGTGTGTGGGCATTATTTTTAACAATGACCAGAACATGCAAGACTGGGTACAGAGCCTGGAATTTTAGCCGTATCTTGACTTATAATTTCCACATTTTTTGGAAAGAAGCATAGTGCCATCCTGAGCTGAGTTACAACCTTTTAAGCTCACTAACTTCACAGGATTTAGGACTGAACTGTAAAGTGGCTTAAATCAAAGTGTTTGTTTTAAATCCTAGAATTTCTTGGATTTGTTCTTAACGGATATGACTCAACAGATATGACAGCTGTCTGAAACCTACAGATGCCGTATACCTCAGATTTTGGAGGGGGGGGGGGGTTGGAATGTGGGAAACAAGCCCTACTCTTTCTCTCTCTGCCATCCAGCGCCAAAGTACTCTGTTTCTGTCTCTTCGCATCTTGTGCATTTTGTCCTTTCATGTCCCACTTTCTATTCATAAGCTTCACACTCCCATAATACTGGGAAAGGCAGGTTTTGTGGAATTGGCTTGAATGTTTGACTCCAGTTAAAATTACAACAGAATGTTCAAAATATTTTTTAACTGGACAAAATATGCATGTCCGCCTACAAGTCAAACATAGTCACAGCTAAGAAAAAGATGCTATCAGTTACCTCCACACTTGAGAGAGCACCTGACAACAGGGTCATATAAAAACTCTCTTAATGCTCTGAGACATTTATTTGCCTGTTTTCTCCCAGAACTGAATCTAAACTATAATGACCTTATGAATTTAGCTTGTTATTTCTGTTTGAATCTATTAAAACATTTCACTATATTGGAAAGGAAAGGAAAGGTCCCCTGTGCAAGCACCAGTCGTTTCCGACTCTGGGGTGACGTTGTTTTCACAACGTTTTCACTGCAGACTTTTTATGGGGTGGTTTGCCTTTGTCTTCCTCAGTCATCTACACTTCCCCCCCAGCAAGCTGGGTACTCATTTTACTTGTTAGCTTGTATGCTAATCTGCTGTTCAACCTCTGCCTTTTATATATATATGGGCAAGCAAGTCTGATTCCATCCTGTTTGACAACGTGTGTATGCACACGAAAGCTCACAGCCTGAATAAAACTTCGTTGGTCTTAAAGGCACTATTGGACTCTAACTTTGTCACATTGCTTCAGAACAACATGGCTACCCACCTGGATCTATAATATTTCTTGTAAACTGCAGTAACTTAGTCACATTACAATCATTTCCCCCTGAAATCTGGCTAGACAATGGCCCCTAACATAGTTGATTATTTAGTGTGCCAAATTTCAGATTTACAGAATTTTCCAGATGTTATGAAGAATAGAATTTTCAGATGTTAAAATGTAGGACAACTATTTAGTTGGTTCTGATTCACTTGTAAGTAGAGTTGTCAATCTCCAGGTGTGACTGGGATCTCCTGCTACTACTACGGATCTCCAAGTGACAGAGATCAGTTCACCTGGAGAAAATGGCCACTTTGGAAGGTGGACTCTATGACATAATGCCCCAACCCTGCCCTCCTCAGGTCCACCCCCAAAATGTCCAGGTATTTCCCAATCCAGAACTGGCAACCCTACATGTAAGTAAGCGATACAACCACAGAAAATCCACATGATGCGCATTTCACAGATAACAGTGACCCCAGTTACTGAGTTGTATCACAGGAATGGCATGTTCTTGATATGCTTAATTGGCTGGCTCTCTGTCTACATGAATGTAATGAGAAGAGGACTTGTGTTCCTCTCTGATCGATGTTTGCCAGTCTCCCATTCCCTTTCTGCCTTCTGAAGAAATGTTTAGTTGGTTTTCTCTGGCTTAATGATTCATCAGTTTTCCATCCTGAATGAATGTTGCCACAGACCCTTTCCTGGCCTCCTTATGATTCATGAGGAACTGTGAAAAACTGGAAAGCAGTTCACTGTTTTTGAGTAAAAGATGGGGTATCACCGGTTGAGGAAGTGACTCATGCTGTTCAGATTCTTGCACCATCATAGATCGTTCCCCTCATTATCGGATTGATTTCTTTATCCACTCAGTTTCTGGGGCTTAGGTTATTTTGGGAGATTTGACAACTGACCATTTTTGTGCAAGGCCACCCAGGAGACTCCAGCAATATAGACAAATGGGAATCCAGTGGCATCTTAAATCCTAGCAACATTTTATCCCAGCACAAACTTTTGTGGATTACAGCTAGACTGCCAGGTCTGTGTTGGAAAATATTGGAGACTTTGGGGGTGGAGCTGGGAGAGGGGAGGGAGAGGGGAGAGGCCTCAACAAGGTACAATGCCATAGAGCCTACCTTTCAAAGCAGCCATTTTCTCCAGGAGAGCTGACCTCTGCTAGCTGGAGATCAGTTGTAAAAGCAGGAGATCTCCAGGCCCCACCTGGAGGCTGGCAACTCAGCCCACATCAGATGAGTTCTCATTGGCATTTAATTAGCCTAGTTTTTCTTGGCATGTTTTTATTGATTTTCTTTTATTGATTTATTCTGCTGGTTTGGCTGTTTCATTGGTTCATGTTATGGCGTGATCTTTTTTACTGCCTTGTTTTATCATGAATTGGTTTTGGTTTTATTGTTTTAGGTGCGAGCTGCTGTGTGGACAAAGGGGTGTGTGCAGATGTGTTAAACAAATAAATACTAGAAGTTATAAACAAATTAAGCCAGGTGAAAAGGCCATAAAGTGCAGGAGATAAGAGGGTGAGATGCCATGATGCTAAATTCAGACATGATTTCAAAAAGTTCAGAAGAGGAATGAGAGGATAACCATGAAAATGGGAAGAAAACTTCCATGTAGATGCAGCCTGGGACAACTCCAATCAAGATTTTACTTACAGCTCTGCCCTAACTCTTCTCCAAACACTGCACTTGGTCACACAGCTAAGAAAGTCTAAATGAGGTCTCAATCCACACACCAGCTTGGGCCAGTCTTTGGCAAACTTCTCTGCATCCCCCTGGCCTATGGAAAGTTTGCAGTAGCTACTAGAAATTCCCTCTGTCAAACATTCCTGCCTGGCTCTGTGTTCAGGAGCAAACACCTCTGTTATGCAATAAAATCTGCTCTCAGTTACACATGGAAGTCTTCCCATTTCCAGAAATCTCAATCAGAATGTCTTGGACTATGAGTACCAGATTCCAGCAAGTGGTGAAGTACAAAACAATCTTTGAAGGGCCATCAACATCCAAATATCCCTGGGCTAGGGTTGCTAGCTCTGGGTTGGGAAATACTTAAAAATTTGGGGGGTGGAGCCTTGGGGAGGGTGGGGTTTGTGGAGGGGAAGAACCTCAGCAGGATAAAATGTCATAGAGACCACCCTCCAAAGCAGCCATTTTCTCCAGGTGAACTGATCTTGGGTCACCTGGAGATCTACTATAATAGCAGATCTCTAGGGGCTACCTGGAAGTTGGCAAATGGCAGCCCTACCCCTGTGCACCAAAATGGTAATTAGAGCAGCCATCTGTTGGCTCACTACTTAGGGTGGCCCATCTAGCGTCAGCTAGAGCCGACTCTGTGGCATGCGCTCCCTGAAGAGGTGAGAGGGACCCACTTCTTGGAGATCTTCAGGAGACACCTCAAGGCCTGCCTTTTTGCCAGGGCTTTGTGGGGAGTGGGCGGGGGGGGGGTTGAATGGCAGGCATCTTTTAAGGAGAGAAAGGGAGATATTTGGGGGTTGCTATTTTTGATTTTAATGAAAAACGTTTTAAATTAGTATTGTTAAGCTGAATGACAAGGAAAGGCAGAGTATTAGGGTTGCTAGCCTCCATGAAACAGCTTTAACAAGAGATCAATCTGAAGAAGGATCGAAACTGTGGAAAGTCCTAGGAATGCGGTCCCATATTCTCTCTTTTGGAAATTTTGGACTCCTTTAACATTATTTGGATCTTCAAGGGTTCAACAGAATTTGATATACTAGTAAGAGCCAGTTTGGTGTAGTGGTTAAGTGCGCAGACTCTTATCTGGGACAACTGGGTTTGATTCCCCACTCCTCCACTTGCACCTGCTGGAATGGCCTTGGGTCAGCCATAGCTTTCATAGGAGTTGTCCTTGAAAGGGCAGCGGCTGTGTAAGAGCTCTCTTAGCCCCACCTACCTCACAGGGTGTCTGTTGTGTGTGTGGGGGAAGGCAAAGAGATTGTGACCGTTCTGAGACTCTGAGATTCCGAGTATAGGGCGGAATAGAAATTCAATGGCCGTTTTCCCACTCACGTTTTACTGGCGCCACGACCATCCTGACGCCGGCGAATCTGCCTGGATTTCGCATCAGAAGCTCCGGCGCTCCCAGAAGCGCCGGCTACTTCCGTCGCTAAGCCAGCGCAAACGGAAATCGCAAAGATGCAGGAAAACGTTTGCGCTGGCTTAGCGACGGAAAGCGCCGGCGCTTCTGGGAGCGCCGGCGCTTCTGTTGCGAAATCCAGGCAGATTCGCCGGCGTCAGGATGGTCGTGGCGCCAGTAAAACGTGAGTGGGAAAACGGCCAATATCTTCTTATTATGAAGGCATATGTAGCCCAGAGGAACACTTCATGAATAATATCTTGAGGATATTATATATAAGAACCCGGACTCTGTTAAAGGATCAGTTGCTGAGTTCAAAGAAAAGGGAAAGGCTGTATTGAATCAATAATGTGATGTATTTGTTGTTTGTATAAAATTTATGAGCATATACACGCACTCAATGTGAGAGTGAAATAATTTCTGGTGGGCAATTGCTATCCCTGGAGAAAATGGCTGCTTTGAAGGGTGGACCCTGTGGCATTGTACCATGGTGTGCTCCCCCCCTCCCTAAATCCTGCCCTTTCCTAGATCCACCTCCAAAGTCTCCAGGTATTTTCCAGCACAGACCTGGCAATTCTACAGGGTAGACATGTTTAAATAAATAAATAAATCTGATTTTTCTATATAACTGGGCATTGCAAAAAGGTTTTCAAGGTATTTTTGAGAAAGGTTCATTGACTTACATTAATTTATTCTCTATGCTTGGTAAGAGTTCAAGGGAAAGGAGAAATGATGGTCCCATCACTCTTTTTGATTATTTAGAAGTCATCCGCATAGCTCGGCTTTATTGATCTGACTATATAAATCAGGGGTGGAGAACCTTTTTTCTGCCAAGGGTCATTTGGAAATTTATAACATCATTCGCGGGCCATACAAAATTATCAACTTAAAAAACAGTGCTCCACCGAGGGAGAACAATTCAGGCCGGCAAAATTAATGTAAATAATTGTTTTTCTATTTAAGGCCATGTGGAGAGAGCCTAATCTGGCAAGCCCCCCCCCCAATCCACTGCCGTAGACAAATGCCTAGATCTAAGGCTTTTTTAAAAGAAAAAGCCCAGCAGGAACTTATTAGCATATTAGACCACACCCCCCAATATTAGGATTTTAGGTCACACACTCATTAGCATATTAGACCACACCATCTGGGATTTGTTGTTGTTCAGTCGCACAGTCAATTCCAAATCTTTGCAACCCCATTGACCAAGTCATGCCAGGCCCTCCTGTCTTCCACCATCCTCCAAAGTCCACTCAAATTCATGTTAGTTACATCAGTAACGCTGTCCAGCCATCTCATCTTTCCCATCCCCTTCTTCTTTTGCCTTCTGCCTTTCCCAGCAACAGAATCTTCTCCAGTGAGTGCTCCCTTCTCATTTGGTGGCCAAAGTATTTGAGTTTCAGCTTCAGCATCTGACCTTCCAGGGAACAGTCAGGGTTGATTCCGCTTAGGACTGAATGATTTGATCTTCTTGCAGTCCAAGGGACTCTCAAGATTCTTCTCCAGCACCACATCTCAAAAGCATCTATTCTTCTGCGCTCAGCCTTCCTTATTGTCCAACTCTCACAGCCATTCATTACTACTGGGAATACCATCGCTTTGACTGTACAGACTTTTGTTGGCAGGGTGATGTCTCTACTTTTTATTATACTGCCCAGGTTTGTCATAGCTGTCTGGAATAATCTAGTGCAAATTGAACTGATGGTAACTGGCTCCCACCCCCCACCCCTGCCACTCTTCCCTTCATGCAGAAACTGCAGCTGCTCTCAGCAGACCTTTAAATGAAAGGGCATCTTCCTAAGCCCATCAACAAGTAAGGAGCTAATTTGCATTAGCTTCACATAAGGCACTCAACTAACAGTGTCTCACATGTGGGTAGTAACTAATGGGAACCATGGCTGAAACTGCATCTAGGAAGATATTTAAGCACTGTGTTTGCCCAAGAGAAGTGTATCGGGGTGTTTGCTTTTTATCTTGAGATGCTGTTGCCATTGCTTTTTTGTTTGTTCTTAAATGGCTTTTTCATGTGTGGCCAAAAGGTCAACAGCAAGGAGCAATGCCACGGGGTCAGGGTGGCTCTATTCTCCAGCCCATAGCGCAGCTGGAGTAGAGAAGGAGAGAAGAAATAAGGCCTCTAATCCTCTTTTTATGCATTCTTGTCAAAACAGTCCCAGACTTGGTGGGATGGCTACAGCAGTGCTGAAGTAGGCCGGAAGGATTGTCGGAGTGTTAATTTACTACCTAGCGTCTGGACTGGCTTTTAAAAGGAGTAAGAATATAAAACAAAGCAAGGAAAGAAGGGGAAATGGAGAGAGAGGGCAAAACTCTGGGAAGCAGCCGTGGTCTCCTGCTGGAGTCTTGGACAGAGGTGAATAGCAGAATAAGAAAAGCCCCCTTTTGCTCCAAACAGAGGCCTTGCTGACCCCGAGCTTCCTGTTTGCTTGTGGAACAAAAAAGTAAACATTTAATTGAATGTGGCCACAGGGAACAATTGGCTGCATTGTGAGGTGAATGCCAGGCCCTCCTCTCCCAGCATAAATTCTCTTCCCTGGTGACACTAATAGTGCTCTGTTAGAGAGAGAGGAGAAAGCCCTAGCTTGTCCTGTCGGGGAAGGCCTGGATATGGAGTCAAAAAAATACAAACACAGAGTTGTTGCACAAACATCCTGTCTATGAAAGATGGCAGCTGTGGGCCTCTCCAAAGAAGAAGGCTGCTGTCTTCCCAAATGCAGGTTTGGGATTGGGGAAGAGACTGAATAAATATATTGCGGTGTGAGGCCAGTTGAGACCAGCTGAAGATAGTTGGGTGTCTGAGGCAGAAAAATGCACTCATTTACTGGAGGCCCAATCCACCAGGAAATTTTCCTATGCAAGCCTTGTTAAAATAAACAGGAGCTGTTCAAGACCACAGCAGACTGCCTCCTGTTTATGGACTCAATGATGACAAAAATCCATCGCCTGAGGTGTCTGCCTCACTGTGGGGCAGTCTCTGTGGAACCTGAAGGGAAAAGGCTGTGGTGTTTTGAGGGGGAGGCAAGTTCAGTGCTTTCACAGATAACAAAATGATAAGGATATTTATTCACTGATAAAGTAGAATGAATTTGTCAAGGGCCCTTGATTTCTAAGGGCCTCCTGTCTTTAAGGGGCAGCTGAGAGTCAGTAAAATCCAGTCTAAAAATGGTAAGTGACGCACAAGAACATACAGAGATAGAGCTGCAATTAAGACATGCACAGAATGTCCGCTGCTATTTGCCTAGAAGTGCCAGGTGTGCCCTTCAGTCACTCTGGGATTGGTAGACTGCAGGCTAGGTTGTGAAGTGCAGCTGTGGGACTGAGCCCGAAATCTTCAGGAGAGGAAGCCAAGGGATTGTCAGGACTTTTTTTGAGCAGGAACAGACAGGAACACAGTTCTGGCTGGCTTGGCATCAGGGGGTGAGGCATAATATGCAAATAAGTTACTGCTGGGTTTTTTCTACAAAAAAAGCCCTGAGGATTGTACTAAAAAGGTAAAGGTAGTCTCCTGTGCAAACACCAGTTGTTTCTGACTCTGGGGTGATGTCGCATCACGACATTTTCACGGCAGACTTTTTACGGGGTGGTTTGCCATTGCCTTCCCCAGTCATCTACACTTTTCCCCCAGCAAACTGGGTACTCATTTTACCAACCTCAGAAGGATGGAAGGCTGAGTCACCCTCTAGCAGGCTACCTGAAACCAGCTTCCGCTGGGATCGAACTCAGGTTGTGAGCAGAGTTTGACTGCAGTATTGCAGCTTTAACACTCTGTGCCACAGGGCTCTTATGGGGATTGTACTAGAGAAAATATAAGATAGGTTTCAGAGGATGGAGGATTAGGTGTAGCTGTATTTTCAAGAGTGCTGGGCAGCTATGCCAGTGCCAAACCAAATAGGCTAGCTCAGGAGAAGGGAGTTTTGTTTATCTGACCCTCTTCCCAAACAAGACTTGTTATTCATTTACTCACTTAATAGAAAAAACTCTCCGGGTGCCATCCCAATGGGTCATCAAGGCTTCAGCTGCTGAACACCAGGTCAGTGAAGGGAGAAAGGTCTGTTATCTAGATGAATCATCATGAACCTGACAAATGAATGAGGGAGGCGGAGTGGGGTTGTCAGAAATGTGTGCTCACCAGGTTTCCTGGAAGGACAGCAGATGCTACTTGGTGGTTAGGATGGTGATATGGTTCATCACAAATGATAAGCCCTGTCAGTGATAGATGCCAAAGCGTCAGCTAGTAGGAGTGTAAAACATCCCATGTTTTAAATGGTGAAATGATAAGGATTCAATTACCATTCAAATATATAATGATTCAGTTATAATTTATAGAGAGTTTAAACCAGGGCTTTTTTGTAGACAAAGCCCAAGAGGAACTCATTTGCATATTAGGCCACAGCCCCTGACATCGCTATTGTTTCACAAAGGGCTTTTTGCAGACAAAGCCTAGCAGGAACTAATTTGCATATTAGGCCACACCCCTGACACCAAGCCAGCTGGAACTGCATTTCTGTGCGTTCCTGATTTTTTTTTTTTTTAAAGCCCTGGTTTAAACAATTAAAACCAGTAACATTTGTTTATCATTTGGATTTGTTTACCATTTATGTAGAGGCTTGGGAAACTAGCAGAGGTTTACCATGCATTCTTGGATCATTTGAACCTGTGGAATCCTTCCTGCTCTCACCTGTACATAAGACCGAAACAGCAGTACATTGCTCTGTTATTTGTTCTGAACAAAACTGAGTAGCAGAGTTGATAATACACAAGGATATGCATGTGGGCTAGTTAGACTGTGAGGTTTCAACAGCAGCTTTATTAAATGACATTTACATCCCTATCTGTTACTGGCGTCATCTGTTTTAATCTCCACAATTATTGGACAAGACATCCTGAAATTCCTATATAATTATGTCATTAAAAGAAAGGATACCTTTGAATTCTGCTTCCTTCAAGAGTCTTACTTTTCCTCAGTGGTGAAAACAAAATGTCTATAGGTTACATACCTATTTTCTCTACAGAGGATAGGACTTGCAATAATGGGTTTAAATTAAGGGCAGGAAAGTACCGGCCGGATATTAGGGGGGGAATTGACAGTAAGAGTTGTCCAACAGTGGAATTAGCTACCTAGGGAGGTGAGGGGGCACTGGCTGTCTTTAAATGTCTTTAAGAAGTGGCTGGACAAACACTTGTCTTTGCAGCTGCGGCTGCTGCTTTTCCTGCCCCCCCCCCATGGGCCTGCTGTTCTCCCCTCCAAACCCAGTTTCCTTTCCTTTTCCCACCAGCTCTGCTACCGCCGGATGTGGCATGGCTCTTCCTCTTGCTGTTGCAAAGCCAGCATTAGTTCCTGGCCACCGTCACAGGTTGTCAGACCCCGCTGGGGGCAGAGGAACCCCTGCTTTTGCAGGGCGCTTCCCCACTGCTGATCAGCTGGCCTGTGTGGGAAATCCTGCCCCCAACTGGCCCAAAAGGCAATGTGACAATGTCACCCAGAAGTGATGTCATCATATTACCAATGTTGCACGGTGACACTACTTTTGGGGTACAACTCTATGGTAAAATCAGCTATAACCTATAGAGTTTTGCCCAAAAACTAGAATGCCCCCAAACTAGAACGTCATCCCCAACATCAGCAACACGATGCACAGAGCCTGGCACAGCCCTCAGGCTGCTTTGCTGCTGTCTCCGCTGGGCCTGCCATGGCGCTGGGGATGCTTTGCCACAGAGAAGATAGGCAGTAAGAACATTAGTTGTGTGTTTGCAGAGAATGCTCTTTTACTTTTGGAGGAATTTAAAGCCCCCATTTGTTTGGTTTTTTTGTCATTTCAGATTTTTCTGCAAACCTGGAGGGGGGGGGTCTCCAAAGTTTGTAAATAAATCTGTTTAGTGTAAGTGTGGCCCCAATCTTCAGATTTAGATATCAGCATACAGGGGCATACTTGAGAAACAAATGTGCTCAAGGACCAGAGATTTTAAAAAGAAGTTTTCATAACATGCCGATGAAGCAGCTCACTTTTGAGTCTGACCATTTAAATTTTAATCTGAAAAGCAGTTTGTACATTCATGTGGGCAGATAAAAAAACAACTTTGTGACCCACTGGATTTGCGCATAGATCCTTCTACCCCTCATTGCACATGTAGCTTTGCAGGACCACAACCAAAAGATGAATGCAGCAGCTAAGGTTAATTCAGAACAGGAGGAGGAGGAGATGGAGAAGAAGGAGAAGGAGGAAGAGGAGAAGACTGGATACTTTGCCCTTCACTTGGAGTCTCAGAGGGACTTACATCTCCTTCCCCTTCCCCTCCCCACAACAGACACCTTGTGAAGTAGGCAGGGCTGAGAGAGCTCGGAGAGAAGTGCTCTTGAAAAACCAGCTCGTTCAAGATCTGTGGCTGGCCCAAGGTCATTCAGCAGGTGCATGTGAAGGGGTGGGGAATCAAACCCAGTTCTCCCAAATTAGAGTCCATGCACTTAACCACTACACCAGATTGGCTCTGTGATGCAGTGGGCCACCAAAAAAGGAAAGATAGTTATCTGCAAAGAAGATGCATACCGGGATCAGGATCCTTAGTACAAATGAATTTTGGAACCTGCTTTACAGATATTCTTTCAGAACAATAGTCCTTCTCCAGGCAATGAACAACTCTGCTTAAAATTCCCCATTGGAACTCACTGTGCTCACAGCTTCCAGACTTTTAAAAAACAAAAATGACATTGTTTTGTTTATATGTATCATAAAACAGAAAAATGAAGGGCTTATTTCAAAAAGAGAAGTCAATATTTGTTCTTGGTTTTTCTAAATGAAATCATTTAAGAAACAGCTTGGAAAGAACTGTGTTGGGTACACAGTTCCTATTTTCATGTTTCCTTGGCCTCAGGATGACCTTCAGCAGGAAAAATATTGCGGTAACATTAAGGACAAAGATACGAGTGTCAGACTTCCTGCTTCTTCAGCTTTGGGGGGGAGGGGGAAGCTGCAGTGCAGAATGTGTTCCAACTGTGTGGGCCGATAACCACTGCCGCTCCCAACTCAGGTTGTGCAAAGGATTCTTGATGACCTTTGCAAGATGTTTTCACATGGGATGGAGCCTTAGATCAGTTCTCATTTACAGCAGAATTGTAATGCAAATGAAGAAGAGGAGGAGGAAGAGATTGGATTTATACCCCACCTTTTACTACCTGAAGAAGACTCAGAGTATTTTACAATCTCCATTCCTTTCCCCTCCTCACAACAGACACCTTGTTAGGAGTTGAGAGAGCTCTCCAAAGCTGCTCTTGAGCAGAACCGCTCTGAGAGAGTTATGATCGACCCAAGGTTACTCTGGCAGTTGCATATGGAGGAGTGGGGAATCAAACTGGGTTCTCCCAGATAAAACTCCACGCACTTAACCACTACATCAAAGTCTGTAATGTATATTAGAGACAATATATGTGGTCTCCCAACCCCCACACCACAAAGTTCCTGATGGTATAGATGCAGGTCTTTTTTTTGCAGCAGGAACTCCTTTGCCTATTAGGCCACACACCCCTGATGTAGCCAAACCTCCAAAAGCTTACAGGGCTCTTCTTACAGGACCTACTGTAAGCTCATGGAGGATTGGCTACATCAGTGGTGTGTGGCCTAATATGCAAAGGAGTTCTTGCTACAAAAAAAGCCCTGCAAATGAAACCATATATACTGTGCTCCTCCTGACCCCAGCTGTCTCCACATCATGGAGCATCCATGTGGGTTCCCTCTCTAAGCTCATGCCACTGAATGCCACGTGTGAACTATGTTTTAAGGATAGGTCAAACACAGCGAACGTCTGTGAGCTTCTCAAGCACCTGGAAGTTGCCTCATTTTCAGGGCTCAAGCACAATGGCTCTGAACTTCTGCCAGCTCTTCTGTGCATGAAGCAGGTGTGCGGGCAACTGGAGGAGCCTGCCCCCCCCATATTGCACAGGTAGAAAGAGCAACTTCTCTCCACCTGTAAATAAATTTGGTGCCCTTTAAAGACTAACACTTTCCCTTGACATGAATAGCCCAGGCAAGTCCAGTCTTATCAGATCTCAGAAGCTAAGCAGGGTTGATTCTGGCAAGTACTTGGATGGGAGATTTCCTTGGAATATCAGCAGTCAGGACTCATGAGGTGGGGGCAGCAGAGCTTTTTTTGTTGCAGGAATTCCTTTGCATATTAGGCCACACACTCCTGATATAGGAGTGATATAGCCAATCCTCCAAGAGCTTACAATAGGCCCTATAAGAAGAGCCCTGTAAACTCTTGGAAGATTGGCTACATGGGGGCGGGGTGTAGCCTAATATGCAAAGGTGTTCCTGCTCCAAAAAAAAAAAGCCTTGGGGACAGGATTTATTCAGCCACCTCTCTGAATATCCTCCAGGTCCCCAAAAGGGGTCAGTCACCAAAGGTTGCCATGACTTCCAGGTGCAGACACACCACACACACACGAATACGAAAGAAAAGAAAAAAGACTACCATCCTAGGCAACTGCCTCACTTATTTACATGGCCAGACCAATCTTGGGGAAAATAGTGACTTCCCAGGACTATTTTAGGTTGGAGAAATACTGATAGAAAGGCTTAACCCCCCCCCTCCCCCGATCCATCAGACTGGATCCAAACTGAGACTTAAGTTCTGAGTATGGAACTCCCAGTGACAAGACCAGAGCAACAAAGTCACAACTTTGAGTAGCAAATATGGGGTACTTTGCTATACGCAAAATGCGAGAAGGGGCCTTGTAGAAATTGCTTTGTGGTCAGCAGTTTTCAGCCTGATGTTGTTGGCGTGCTTAAGAAATTTATTTTTATTTGTATTGGCTTCTCCAAAGATAACAAAAGGGGTCAGGAAACTTTGCAAGAGCAGCTGCAAGAGTCCTCCGCCCCCTTTCTGCCACAAATTAAGAGTTTTCAGGGCCCAAAACAGACGTGATAGGGATCAGGGTTCTCCATCAGTCAGTAAAAAGTAAACTGCAGGTGCACACAGCCATGATTTGGACTGGGGGTGTGCAAGAAGGGAAGAGGCAATTTACCCTTTAAGCCCTGCTTGGTTCCAAGCTAGGGCTGCCAACCTCCAGGTAGCACCTGGATATCTCCCACTATTATAATTGATTTCCAGATGAACAAGTTCAGTTTCCCTGAAGAAAATGGCTGTAATGGAAGTTGGACTCTATGGCACTATCCCCAGCTGTGGCCCCTCCCCTCCTCAAGCCCCACCCTCCCAAGGCTCCATCCCCCAAATCTCCAGATATTTCCCAACCCTGAGCCGGCATCTCTACTCCCAGCACTTTTATTCCGTTTTCAAGGTGGCTCTAGACTGTCTGGAACCCTAGGCAAGGCAAACTTCTGGTGCCCCTTCCCGCCCCCACACTGATAACATCACCAAGTCACATGGGGGAGAACCCAGTTCAGCACCCCTAGAAGGCCAGTACCCTAGGCAATCACCTAGTTTGCCTAGTGGCAGAGATGGCCCTACCAGCTTTAAAGGAAAAGATGTGCATTTGATTGGGTTTGACTGGCACCATTAAGCAAGAGCTGAAGAACTGTATCCCCTCTTCTCCTCCCACACAGGCAGCATGTACTTGCATGCAGTTTACATGTTACCACCAGCTGATGGTTATCCCTGGAGCGGATGCTTTATTAAGCCTGCTGTCGAGAATCCAAGAACACTGATGCCGCCTTTCCCTGCAGAATGGGTTATGCTTGCCGGTGCCTTTTTCCCGCCAACAAGTTTATTACAAATTAGTTTACTGCGTATTGTCTTCTAGCAGCTCATGCCGTCTTTCCCCCAAGAAACAATTATTCAAGCACATAAAATGTCTCAAACGAAACTCAGTCATGTACACCTGCCATTACAAAGGTAAGCCCATTCAAGATACTCTGTCTTTTGAGATCCTAATTAAAAATTATCAGGCTGCTTCGTATCCACTCCACTTATAAGTAAATTTAATGTCTTATAGCTAATGCCCAGTGCCAAAAGCTATAATTAGGAAGGCGCCAGCGGAAGCTCCAGAGTTCTTTGAATTTAACATTGCACTTGAAGAGGCAGTGAGCCAGCAAACTATGTCATGCGTGAACTTCAGAGGGACTCTACATTGATGTTATCTTCTGGTTCTTAATACTATCCTTGAAACAATTCCAGAACTTCAGTTTGGATTACTGTAACATAATCTGCATGGGGTGCCAAGGGCCACTTCAGCAGAGCCTTCTCCATGGTGGCCTCTTTACTGTAGAACTACTTACAGGTTGGATTTATGAAAACTTTTTAGGAGGCTGGTCAAGATGCTTTTATTTACAATGGGTTCCAAGGAGTGACTAGTATGATTAGTGCTTATGAGGATGTAAATTTAATTAAAATTATAACATGTTAATTGCTGTTTTAAATTGTCTGACTTCATTGTTTTTAAGGCATATGTTCCCCTTCTGAAGATGGCCTCCTGGATATCTGCTAGAATAAAATCCTTCTGTATAGTGCAGCAGTGGCCAAAGTTTCTTAATGTAAGAGCCACATTGAATCAGTGTGAGATGTTTGAGAGCTGCAAGGAAGGAAAAAAGGCAAGCAGGCGGGCAGGCAAATAGATGAGCGAGGGGGGAGGGAGAGAGAGGTGGAAAGAAAGTGACTAGTTTTAAATGCATTCTCTGGCTGGCTTGGCTTGGAGAAGTGATTTATGGAGAGAAATGCCTTCGTCAAGCTGGCTGATCGGGCAGTGGGGGCTTCAAGAGCCACACAACCTGTATGAAAGAGCCACAGTTTGGCCACCCCTGGTATAGTGGGTCCCATTTTGTGAAAGCAGCTCTCTGAGGTGAGTGGGCATTTCGTAGACTTTTTAACAGGTGCTGTAAGGCTGCTTTATTTGCGGGGACTTTTAATGTAGTTGAAGAAGAAAGCTGACAGGAAGAAAACTTGTTCATTTGAAAAGTGGTGTTGGAGAAGCGTTTTACAGATACCATGGATCTCCAAAATGTCAAGTAAGTGGATTCTTGATCAAATAAAGCCTAAATTCTCCATGGAAGCTAAAATGACTAATCTGGGGCTACCGTGCTTTGGTCACATCAAGACAAGACTCACTGGAAAAGACAATAACTGCTAGGAAAAGTTGAAGGCAGATGGAAAAGAGGAAGACCCAACATGAGGATTGACTCCTTCAAGAAAGCCATAGCCTTTGGTTTGCAAGATCTAAGCAAGGCGGTCAATGACAGAGAATTTTGGAGGTCATTAATTCATAGGGTTGTCATAAATTGGAAATGACTTGATGACACGTAAGAGGTTGTAAGCATTTTCTTGGAGGGGGATTTAAATGGAGTTTTACTATTTTGTACAGGGTTGGGGGGGTTAGAAAAAGCCCAACAGGGACTCATTTGCATATTAGGCCACACCCCGTGACACCAAGCCAGCCAGAACTGCGCTCCTGTGCATTCCTGCTCAAAAAAAAGCCCTGGTTTTGTATGGTTTTAATTTTTGGAATTGCACACTCTCTTGACCTACAAGAGAAAGGCAGAGTATAAATATTTTAAGAAATAAATAAAGTTTATGTGCTCTGTTTTGCTATCCCATGCATGGGACATAATATTTTTTTTAAAAAATAAACAGCCTCATCCTGTTTTAAAGTATAACGTGACTAGGAATGCTAACAGGTTTTAAATTGACTTAAAGAGAAAGTTGTGTGGAGATAAGCGCTAAATATTTTGCTTTGAGGACATTACGCTATATACATAAATATGAAGGCATACTTGCTGAGGGTATGCAGCAGCAAAGAAACAACTGTGCAAAAAGTGATAGTATAGGAAGTGTTTTTCCTATAAACCTCCAGCTATAATCTCATTGCAAAGGCAAACGTGTCGAGAGCTCTATAATGCATTGCAGCAAACTTTACTGACTGGTTAGTTTGGTGTCTCATGCAACCAGGTAAGGCACAAATGGCCAAGAGAGAAAGCGAAAGAAATCAGGATCATATCTGAAAACCCCTTCAGCTCCTAACCTGTGTAGCAGGGCTTTTTTTGTAGAAAAAGCCCAGCAGGGACTCATTTGCATATTAGGCCATACCCCCTGATATCACCATTGTTTTGCACAGGGCTTTTTTGTAGAAAAAGCCCAGCAGGAACTCATTTGCATATTAGGCCACATCCCCAGATGCCAAGCCAGCCACAACTGTGTTCCTGCTAAAAAAAACAAGCCCTGAGCGAAGACCAGCGTGACAAGATGTTTAAGAGCCAGAGACCACATGAGTGGAGCAAACCGACAATGGTATAGTGTCAGGTGGTTCCAAAGACTATGATGGAAGTACTAGAGGAAAATGCAGAAGACCTTGAGGTCACTTTGAATTTTCCAAGGAATACTGAAAATGGCAATGTACTTTCCTAATTTAAGTTGCAAAATTTATTTATTTTTATTTATTTATTTTATTTGATTTATTTCCCGCCCTACCCCACCGAGGTGGGCTCATGGTAGACCAAGAGTCCTCAGTGTGCTGCCTGTAGGCACCTGGGCACCAGCTAAGTGTTTTTTGAAAGTGAGGAAGGAGGAAAGGAGGAAGTACTGTTTCTTTGACTACCCTGTCCAAAATACCTCACTTGCCATCCAGAGAATTGGATGGTGTGGCTTCCAAAAGATATTGTCCCTCACCAAGGGTTGTCAGCTCTGGTTTGGAAAATACCTGGAGATTTTGGGGATAGAGTCTGCTGAGGGTGGGGTTTAAGGAAAGGAGGAACCTCAGAAGGGTATAATGCCATAAGAATCGACCCTCCAAAGCAGCCACTTTCTCCAAGGGAACTGATCTGTGGAGATTATAATAGCACAGCATCTCCAGGTACCACCCAATGCCGATTTAAACCCTGTGGAGGCCCCTAGGCAGTCAAAATCTTGGGGGGCCCCTTGCAAATTATCTCAGAGTCAGAGCGCCTGCCCTGCTGCTGGTGGCCTTTGCTGCAGACTGTGGACACCTTCTCAAAATCCCCTTGGACAAAGCTGTGGGGGAGAGGCAGAGAGAGATAAACTTGGCGACAATACTAGCAGCAGCCTCACTAGGCAAACTGGGCAAAGAGTAGCTCAGTTGCTGGCTGTGTGTACAGGCTCTGAGGGCTGCAAGCAGGGGAGAAACTGGGGGGGGGAGCAGTCCTGGGGCTCCTAAAGGCATGGGGGCCCATAGGCCAGTGCCTACTCTGGCCTAATTGTTAATCTGGCCCTGGTACCACCTGGAGGGTGGCAACTCTACCCTCACAAAAAAAAAAAAAAAAACCCTGCAAGCAAAGGGATCCATCAGCACTTTCGCCTAACAATAATTTCCAGGATTCTTTTGGGGAAGCCAAATCATTTAAATGAGTATACCAGTATACCCAGGTTGCTATATAGATCGGTCCCTGAAATATTCAGACATAAATTACTGCTGGGTTTAAACAGGTACATTCAGAAGCTTAACTTCTGCTGTCACTAAAGCTTCAAACCTGTGGAGCTCCTCTCTCAGAAGAGAATAATGGACTCCACCCCACCTTTATAATGAACCACCAACTCCCTTTCTCTCTTCCTTTCTCGGAAGTGCAAGTGATGTTCTTTGGTCTCTGCTACCCTCATATTAAAATGAAACAGCTAATTAAAGAGTTAAGGTTTTGGGGGTACTCTTTGAAGGCACTCCATCAAAGCAGCTCAAGTTTGAAATCTCAACTCAAATAGGACCTGTTCCAAAAACGGTGGAATGAGAAAAGCGCCTGCTGGGAGGAGTGTGTTGAAAGAGAAAGATTACGTTTTACCCATCAGTTGCAGAACAACGAAAGTCATATGACTGCATTTTGAATCACTTCCTACCCAGGAACAGGTCATCTGGGTAATCAGCTTAGAGGAAAAGGCTATAATTTTCCAACCAATGAAATGTCTCCCAACAACATGCAACCAAGAGCACTTTTTGCATCAGCTCGGTGTCCTCAGCAGCTTCTAATGTTTGCTTTTCCATTTCCTGGAGCCTTCTATGTACATATCTCACATCAGTGTTTGCATTGCTCTGGATGTTTCAACTGCTTGCTAAAATTAACAACCTTGTACTGCATTGGACTATTGATCCATCTGGTTCTGTATTATCTCCTTTGAGTGACAATGTCTCTTCCAGCACTGAGAGAGGGGAATGTCCTTCTGCTCTGTAACTTTTTATTATGGATGGCAAAGTCTGAACTTGGGTCTTTCTGAGCCAGAGCCAGAACTTCCAAGGATTTAGGCATGCCAGTAGTAACCAGGCCTTGAATTCAGCAGGAGCTCACAGGAGCACAGCTCCTGAACCTTTCTGAGGGTTCCTGCTCTTCCTCCCCACCTACCTACTTTCTCCATTGAATAATAGGTGCAGCTGCATAATTCCTGGATGAACTCCACCACTTATTTTTCTACAAAACGACTCCTGGTAGTAACAATAACCTAGAGGAATCACAGTCGCAAATAGGCAAGCAGAAAAACAAATACAAACTGTGACTCTCTGAAAATGCAAAAATGAACACCAGTAAAGAATAACTTATCAAACAACAGTTTGCCTGCAGAAAATGGCTGCTTTGAATAGACTCTAGGGAACTTTACCTCACTGAAGTCCCTCCCCTCCCCAAACCCCACCCAGCCCCCAAATCTCTAGGTATTTTCCCAACTTGGAGCTGTCAAGTCACAATCAACTTATGGCAACCCCTTCAAGAGACTTTCAAGGCAAGTGAGAAGCAAAGGTGATTTGCAGGGCTGCCAAGCTCCCGCTGGAAGTGGGGGGTTCCCCAGTCTGGGGGACCCCAACCCTCTGACACGGATCAGGTAGCCAAGGGGATCCCCACCTCCAAAGAGCGCCATTGTTGCGTGACATACCCTGCATGATAACATCACTCGGAGAGTCGGAACTGACGTTATCACGCAGGGCACATTGCACCAGGGATGCTCTAGGATTCGCAGTAAAACTCTATAGCACCATATCGTGCCCAACACGATAATACCACTTCTGGGCGATGTCATCACACCGCACACACTTTGTGAGCATGCGAGAGGATTTCCCCCTCCGCAGTAGCAGACGGACTTGGCAACCCTAGACTGATTTGCCATTGCCTTCCTCTGTAGTCTCCCTCAGTGGTCTCCTGTCAAAGTACTAATCCTGTTTAGATCCCTAGATCTGACAAGATTGGCCGTCTCTTCCTCAAGGATCATGGCTGTAGCCTTTGGTATACAGCCATAAAGTATGACTCCTAAAGTCTCTGTGAATATGAAAATGCAATGGTTTCTACTGTAACCTGCCTTGAGCCTGTCCTACAGGAAGGGTGGGCTAAAAATCGAATAAAATAAAATAAAATAAAATAAAATATGGCCAGCTTGTGTATTGACCGAATGACCATCTGTAAGTTGCATCTGTCAACGCATTGACCATTGTTCTGAATTTTAGATGTCTTTTAATCTGTAAATTTTAACTGTTGTAGTTTTAAATGTTGACCGATTTCGCACTCAGCTTACCCCGCAGTCATGTTCCTCTTCTCTGTGCAGCATCTGTCGAATTTCCCACTATCTGCGGCAGAGTTACAGGAAGTGTTGCAGCTTTCGCGCAGCAAACAGAAACTGGTTTTTAGTGGTTTCCATTTGCTGTGCGAAAGCCATGACACTTCCTGTAACTCTGGCGCAGATAGTGGGAAATCTGACGGACGCTGCACAGAGAAGAGGAACGTGACCACGGGGTAAGCGAAATCGGTTGTTGTTTACTTGTGAGGGAACCCGCCCTGAGCCTGCTTGTGGAAAGAGTGGGATACAAATCCAATAAAATAAAATAAATTGCTCGCTTAATATTAAGGAGCAGCCTCAGCATACAATTTCTGTGCTTTCTGCTTCATGACTGAATTTGTAAGTGCCATAGACGGCCATCCAAAGAACGCTTTCCTGGGAGTAAGATGCACTGAATACACTTGAGTTGGCTTCTGAGTTGGTCTGTTTAGAATGGATCTCCTAAACTCGTCTCTTTAAAAAAGGGTATTTTGTTTTTTAGAATTTCCTTGGCTTCTGAAAAGGGAGATCAGCAAATGATGCGAGTTCTCTATGTTGTGGGAAGAGGTGTGACAACATTTTATTTCCCCCCTGCCTTTCCATAGGAGCGCAGTAACACAACAGCACTCATCTGAAACATAAAACCAAGGTTAAAAACTAACCTCCTTCAAAACAGAATACCTGTGTGCCAAATTTTGGGGGTTGGAATGTTGGACCCCTGACTAACCATTAAAAATAACAATATATTGTGCAAACCTAAGCATAGAAGTAATTTCCACTGAGTCCAGTGAAACTTACTGTCTAGTAAGTGTGCTTAGGACTGAAGCCATGATGGGTTCATTTAAAATGTTTTTAAAAGTATTGTGTTGTGATAATTCATTACTGTGCTTCTGTGCAGCTGCCTGACAAAAACATCAAACCATCACTTCACACATAAGTAACTTGCTTACAAATATTATGGAGTTGGCTCCTGTAAAACTTGAGATAGAACCATGTCCATAAGTCTTATGAAATGCAGGAGCCAATGAGCTCATGTATTGATACACAGTGCCAGGCCTGTAGCAACAGGGGGGCCTGTGGGGGCCCTGCCCCCTGACTTCTTGTTGGGTGCCCCAACTCAGGTACCGTGACCCACCCTCCCTCTCCTGCCACCACTGAGGGGGGGTGTGAAAGCTGAGAGGCTGGGGCCTCCCCCTTCCTCCACAATTTAAATTGCATGGACAGAGTACCCATTAGTAGCTGCTGCCGCTCCCATGCCATTTAAAGAGTCCTCAGGTGTTGGCAGGGGGTGGGAGGGAAGATTAGGCACCCCGAGTTGGGTGCCCTGAGTTACAGTGGATAGGGGAGGGAAGCTGCTAAGTGCCCCCCAACTTTTTTACATGCCTCCTAAGTTTTAAAATCTTGGCTGCGGGCCTGCACAGTGCCAGGATTGCCCAGTCTCCTGCTATGGTGGGATACTTCCTGTTGGCAGCCCTCTCTTCCTGCCAAGTGGCAATGAGAGAAAAATAAACAACAAAAAGTCCATCCGGATGACAGCATGAGACATCATTTCCATGGAAAACCCCCAGAGGCATCAGTCCTCCCTAGGAATCTCTCCATAGATGCGACAGGTCCTCGTTTTCCCCTGGAAGTGATGTCACACCATTGCCAACTGTGCCTGTATCCCCACCTCACTGGACTTCTGCATGCTGTCAGCCTTAATATACCCCCTTACTTAGGGGTCAGCAACCTTTTATCATCAAAGACCCAAACTACACTGAAATTCACAGAGATCAGGAAGGAGTAGGTATAAGAAAGCTTATTTGCATAACTGAAAATATACAACTTAAACATGATTGATATGTCATAAGAGAACATAAGGACATAAGAGAAGCCATGTTGGATCAGACCAATGGCCTATCCAGTCCAACTCTGTGTCACACAGTGGCCAAAAAACCCAGGTGCCATCAGGAGGTCCACCAGTGGGGCCAGGACACTAGAAGCCCTCCCACTGTTGCCCCTCCCCCAAGCACCAAGAATACAGAGCATCACTTGCTCTGTATTTACTTTACTTTAACTTAATTTAATTTAAAGGCAGGCATTGGCCATTCCCATTGTATCCAAATGTAGAAATCGTGCTACTACAGTTTAAACTCCCTCTCTGCTCAGCTGGTCCATAAGGGGAAGAGAGGGGAGGTGCAGAGAAAACCAACACAGGAAAGGAACAACATAGTCAACAATGGTCACCCCAAGCTCCCTCGCCTTCTGGGGGGTGAGGAAGGGGAAGCAGCAGGCTGAGAGTAGGGGCACCCCTGATTTGAGCTGGGGCACCACCCCTAATGCCCTGCTGCTGGCTATAGCCTTTTTGGGATTGTTAGCTACGGGTTGGAAAATACTTGGAAATTTTGGGAGTGAAGCCCGGGGAGGGTGGTGCCTGAAGACGATGGGAAGGACCTCAGATGCTTATAATGCCGTAGAATCCACTCAGTAAAGCAGCTGTTTTATCCGGGGGAACTGATCTTGGTCGTGCGGAGATCAACTGTGATAGCAAAGGATCTCCAGGTCCCACTGGGATGCTCCCTAGCTGAGCTGCCTAGTTCCTAGAATGGTTTAAAACAATGCAACAAAGTGATCCCACCACAGTAAAAAAACAACTTAAACATGATTAAGGTCGCCGCACCTCAAAAAGGATATTATAGCATTGGAGAAAGTCCAGAGAAGGGCAACTAGAATGATTAAAGGGCTGGAGCACTTTCCCTATGAAGAAAGGTTGAAACGCTTGGGACTCTTTAGCTTGGAGAAACGTCGACTGCGGGGTGACATGATAGAGGTTTACAAGATAATGCATGGGATGGAGAAAGTAGAGAAAGAAGTACTTTTCTCCCTTTCTCACAATACAAGAACTCGTGGGCATTCGATGAAATTGCTGAGCAGAAAGGTTAAAACGGATAAAAGGAAGTACTTCTTCACCCAAAGGGTGATTAACATGTGGAATTCACTGCCACAGGAGGTGGTGGCAGCCACAAGTATAGCCACCTTCAAGAGGGGTTTAGATAAAAATATGGAGCACAGGTCCATCAGTGGCTATTAGCCACAGTGTATGTGTGTATATAAAATTTTTTGCCACTGTGTGACACAGAGTGTTGGACTTGATGGGCCGTTGGCCTGATCCAACATGGCTTCTCTTATGTTCTTATGTTCTCTTAACACCTCATACATTTAAACCAGCAGTCGATTTTGAAAAGTAGCATAATAAAATAGAAAAAGCTGGGAATTCTTTGTTTTAAGGTAAAAGATAGCCTTGATTGAAAATTAATTGTGAGCTAGGCGAACGACTTCTTCTGCGTAAGTCGCTGGAGATTTTCTTCCAGATTTGACTCACTGTACCAAATCATCCCTCCCCAGCTTTGCTCAAGTGTCAGCTGTTGCAATTATGTCATCTTGTTTCATAGGCTGTTCAGCTGCCGCAGAATTGCTCACACCCTCCTGGGCAAACAGCTTCAACCCCGTTCCGAAAGATGTCATCCTCCAAACCATGCGGCGACATGATGTTCTATAAAGTAGCCTCCTCTTTCAAACACAGGCCAAAAAAGAAAAAGAAAAGAAATAAACCCATGGCAGATTTATTGTTATTTTTTCACGTAGACAAATATTCCAATTTATCTGTCATCAGTTCAAATCTAATCTTTGCCATGGTTAGTAAACAGGTCACAGAGAGGTTCTGTTTGCAGTTTTGTTATGAAACTTCTAGGGATTTTTTTTGGCGTGTCCAGAGTTTACCTGAAGCACAACCTTGGATGAGGTCACTTGACTACAGAGTGTTCAGGGCCTGGGCTCTGGCGGATGGATTACCCAGGAATCACATTCTGCAGAAACGAAATCACTCTCATTGCAAACACAGAACAGCGCTTCTTGAGTGCTGTTGTTTTTAAGGCCACTACATTGGCTTCCCTGTGGTGTGGAAAGCAGCTTGCAAGTAACTTCCAATTTAAAACCCAGCAGTTTTCTACACTGCAAGCCAGCTGTATGCCTGTGTGCGCTATGCAAAGTGATCTTTCCCTACTCTTTGGGCTGAATTAAGACATGCTGAGGGCCTAAGCTATGTCAAATTTATCCCCAGTTGGGGGCTCTGGTCTGGGGCCCCTCCCCCCATTTCAAAGCTATCAGAAAGTGTGTGGGTGGGTGGGGGATACTCTATGAAGACTAGTCCCAATAGGGTGCAATGGAGAATCAATCAGTGAGTATTTAAGGCTATGTGGGGGCTGCTTATGGAGGTTGAGGCACCAAATATTTAGCATAGCTGCTGGTGCCTCTCCTCAAAAATATCCCCAAGTTTATAAAAAGATTGGACCACAGGGTCCAATTCTGTGAGCCCCAAAAGAGGGTGCCCCCACCCTCCATTATTTCCAATAGAGGCAAGGCACTTAAAACGAACCTGGTCCTTTTAAATGTGATGTCCAGAAATCGCTACGGAGTTCAATCATGTTTCTTCCTTTCCTTCTCCTGGAGCCTCCCGATAAGTCCCCCGCTGGCTTGTCTGTCTCATCTGGCAACCCTAGTCCCATAACATTACCAAAAGAATATGCATTATCAGGACTTTTTTTGAGCAGGAACGCAGTTTTGACTGGCTCGGCACCAGGGGATGTGGCCTAATATGTAAATGAGTTCCTGTAGGGCCTTTTCTGTTAAAAAGCTCTGTGTAGAACAATGGTGATGTCAGTGGGTGTGGCCTAATATGCAAATGAGTTCCTCCTGGGCTTTTTCCTACCAAAAACCCCCTGTGTATTATTCTAGTAGTTTGTTTTTTAAACTTTAGTTAGAGGCTTCTCATACTCAGAGGCTCTAAACTTGTATCTAGGGGTGCCAACTTCCACTTGGGAAATTCCTGGAGATTTGAAGGCAGTG